>NW_026974148.1:626391-939587 GCF_037042905.1 Lytechinus pictus
GCAAAAGCGAAAGTCTTATAGATTTTTATCCAACAAGTGTCATTATATTTGAAAACGAGACTCTGAGAAGCTTATGAACCAACTCTTTCGATTCGGACAGCGGATTGGTAAGCCTGTCAGCGAAATTCAAAAGCACATTTACAGTAAACTAACCAACATACTAACAAAACCCAATGCTAACAGTACTTCTAATAATATTCAAACTATCCAAAAAGGGATAATGGAAACGGAAGAAACATATATTTCTTCGGGAGAAGAAGCATATTATCAAGCCGCAATTGGTAATGTAATGATGACCCCGAGCAGTAATAGAAAACATGGTATATTCCAAGCTCATCTCAATAAATCAAATGATAGAGAGAGTTCTACAGAAGTTGAGAGTGAAATGGAGTGGCGAAAAGTGGAGAGAAAAAAGAGAAAAGCAAGTACAAGAACTATAAATGAAGACGACAAGAGAGTTAGGAAAGGAAGTTTCGAAAACAAAGAAGGGTCGAGTTCAAATCGTAAAAAGCAGAATATCAGACATGTCAGAAGTGAGAATAAATCTATGATAGTAGAAATAAGAGATGTAGACGAGAATTCAAGCATAAGCAAAATAAGCCCAGCAAAACTCATTAAAGAAATCAACTCAAAGTATGGTGAGGTGAGTAAAAATATGAAACACAGATGAAAAAGATTTTAGAAATGACTGAATTAAGTCACACCCCTGTCAAGGTTGCACAATATATACCCATTACTCAAATCCGTGGTGTTATTCATAAAGTAGATACACTAATCACGGAGGAAGAACTCAATGAACTCTTGAAAGAACAAGGTGTGACGTATGTAAAGAGATTCAATAAAAGAATAAACGGTGAATTATCACCAACCCCTTCTGTTCTTTTAGTATTCAAAGGACCAAATCTTCCACACCATGTCTCCTTTCTATACCAAAAATATGTAGTTGATGAGTTTGTCCCTACTGTAACAAGATGCCATAAATGCCAGCAATTTGGGCACATCCAAAAGAATTGTAAGGGTCATTTAAGATGTGTAAGATGTGGTGAGGCCCACACTTTTGAAATGTGCCCCAATAAAGATAGCCCAAAATGCTTGAGATGTAACCTTAATCATTCAGCGGCCTATCAAGGATGTACCTATTATAAGGAAGCAAAAAATATTCAAAATGTCAGCCTGCAAAATAATTTAACTTATGCTCAAGCAACAAAAATATACCATCAAGAAAAAAGAGAAGAAAATCACTCGAAAGATCGTGAATCATCAAACAAGAATATTATCAAACCCCCCAAAGGAAAGAAAATCCCAGATCAACCGAATATTTTGGAAGCTAAAGTAGATCAAATACCAACGGTAAAGAGGTCGACAATAAAAACGGCGACCATATCCACTCAAACAGAAACGGCGGAAAAGTCTGTACAGACAGATGCGCAAGAATTCACTTGTAAAGAGAATAATCATAGGCCTAATGAAGCAGAAGAGTCTGGACCTGTAATTCCCGCATCCACAGAAAATGCTAGAGTCGACTTTTTGGCATTCATCACTTTTATAGTTAACAACCTTGACAAAGAAACTTCTCATTCAAACAGAATTAGATTAGTGGTTGAGGCAGCCAAGCGATGCTTAGTCATCAACGAGGTGTCTCCAGAGATGATCCACGATCGTCTTCAGTAATAAAGACAGCTCAAATACAATTAACGCTCGGCCTTTAAATATTTTACAATGGAATGCCCAAAGCATGAATGCTCACGGTCCAGACTTTTACAAAGAGCTAATAGAAAATGTAGAATTAAACTCCATCCCTGCCTTGATATGTTTACAAGAAACATGGTTCACTGATTTTAATATATTAGCAATTCCAGATTTCATCCCAGTAATAAAAAATAGAGGCCAAGGAGGAAGAGGAGGAATTGCAATATATGTGCATAAAACAGTTACTTTCAAAGAAGTCAATTTCCCTCAAATCAAGGAATATCAAAGAATTGACATTCTCACTTATGACAAGGTCATTTCATTAATCAATTATTATAATCCTTGTCAAAAGATAGAATTGCGAGATTTAGAAAATTTGATTGAAAATTGTTCAAAAAACATAATAATTACAGGTGATTTCAATTCACACAACCCTCTGTGGGGTAGCATAAAGCGAGATAGTAATGGGACATTAGTTGAAAACTTTATAACAAAACATGATTTAGTTGTGTTGAACGATGGGACGCCTACAAGAATGGACATCCATACAGGGACAAGGTCTTGCCTAGACTTAACAATTGCTTCGAAGGAAATCGCCAGCAAACTAAAATGGAACGTGCTAGGAAATTTCGGGAGCGATCACAATGTTATCAAGTGCTCACTGCACGAAATAGAATTTGTAGATGATAACATCAATCCTCATGAAAAGAATTGGTCCTTCAAGCACGTAAACTGGGAAATATATCGGGAAAGATTGAAGCATAAATTTAGTAAAATAAAGATATTACATTTTTCACATGATCTGAATATTCAAGATAAGTACAATTTGATTTTGCAGATTATTAACGAAGTGGCAGAAGAAACCCTTCGCAAAGCAGGCAGAAATCGAAAAGCAAAAAACCCAGTACCTTGGTGGACACTAGAATACCAAGAAGCAATCAAAGAAAGAAATAAATATAGAAATCGATTAAATAGACATTTTAGAAAGGATGACTTGGAAATGTACAGGAAAAAGAAAGCATATGCTCAAAAAATAAAGAGACGAACACAAAAGGAATACTGGTTAAACTACTGTCAGTCTTTGAGGAGAACATCCAACTTAGGCAAAGTATGGGATATGGTGAAAGGACTACGAAATGGTTCTGTCTCCAAACATATATTTCCCAATTTATTAACAGGAAACAATACACCAATAGCTAATGCTCAAGAAAAGGCAGAATTGATTGCTAAGGCTTTTAAAACGATCGACAATCGATTAGACAATGACGAGATTATTAGAAGAAATTCATTTGAAAATTTGATACGAAATACGATCGAAGAAAGCTACTCCTCTGAAACACCTCTTAATGATGAATTCACATATAATGAATTAACAAGCGCTGTTAAGGATATGAAAAATTCTGCAGCAGGTACAGATGGTATCAAGTCAATTATGATACAACACCTACCAAAAATAGCTCTTCAGTTCATATTAGTTTTAATAAAAAGTATTTGGAATTCCTCAATTCTACCCACAGATTGGCATTATTCTACCCAGATCCCTGTACTTAAACCAGGTAAAGATCCAACGAACCCTTCTTCATATCGACCCATTTCCTTGACATCAACTCTCTCCAAACTGATGGAAAGAATGGTTAAAAATAGACTCGTATGGTTCATGGAGCGATGCAGTATCCTGACACCAACACAGGCTGGATTTAGAAAAAATAGAAGTTCTTTAGATCAGCTCCTTAGATTAGAAACAGATATACAGAAAGGATTAGCTAACAAAGAGTATGTTCTAGTTATTTTCATTGACCTTGAAAAAGCATATGACCTTTTATGGAGAAAGGGAATAGTATTTAAATGTCATCAAGCTGGTATAAAAGGAAAAATGTTACAGTGGATTAATTCATTTTTACAAGATCGATATTGCAAGGTAAAAGTTGATGGTCAGTTATCTTCACAGTTTGTTCTGGAAAATGGAACGCCCCAAGGTAGTGTGATTAGTCCAATTTTGTTCAATTTAATGTTGAATGATCTAAAACTGAAAGAAAAATCTGTAAAAATCTCTATGTATGCCGATGATATTGCCATATGGTGTTCAGGCAGAAATCTTGACTTTCTACAAAAGAAAATTCAGAAAGCTTTAAAAGAGATTGAACAATGGTGCTCAACCTGGAGTATGATTATATCTCCTCAAAAGTCTGCTGTTATGATTTTTACCAATAGGCAGCATATAGAGGTAAATATTAAGGTTAAAGATAACTCTATACCACAATACAAAGAATATAAGTTTCTGGGTATTTGGTTTGATGTGAAACTCACCTGGAAAAAGCACATAGATTATATAAAACTCAAATGTTCAAAAAGAATCAATTTGTTACGGTGTATAGCAGGAACGAGTTGGGGAAATAATAAAACGATTCTTTATATTATATACAAAGGTCTTATTAGATCCATATTAGACTACGGATGTGAGTTATACGATTCGGCTAGCCTTTCACTAAAACAAGAATTAGATTCAGTCCAATATCAGTCACTGAAAATAATAACTGGTGCAGTATATAACCCTGCCCTTGAAGCACTGCAGGTTGAATGTGGTGAACGACCTTTACAACTAAGAAGAGAACTGTATGTTGATAAATACATGTTTTATCTTTTAACAAATAGAGATACTCATCATCCTACTTTAGAAATTATTGAACCTTCCTGGTATATTGATCAATTTACTTGGAAAGTAGGTCATGGACCCTTTGTAGTTAGAGCATGTAAGCCAAATGAAGAAATCCAAATTGAACAACTAAGCCAAAGAATATTACGAGAACCTTTTTGGTCATATGCAATACCAAATATATCTTACTATATCCATAATGTTATCAACAAACAACGTAACTTAGTACAAGATATGAAAAACTGTGTCTTAGAAAGGACACATACAATATGGAAAGGTTACCTAAAGATCTACACTGATGGATCAAAACAAGAAGACAAGAGAACCGGCTCTGCTTTTTATATACCAGAACTGGACATTAAAAAATACTATAGATTAAATTCTGTAAGTATAATGAGAGCCGAATTAACAGCAATTGTAATGACACTTGATTGGCTAGGAGATAACAGAGGAATGTCCATCATAATTTTTACAGATTCATTGTCAGCTCTTCAAGCACTCGAAAGCAATCGAATTCAAAACAATCTTATTGTTGATATCTTATATAAAATCAAAGTTTTACAATCATCAGATATTTATGTCAACTTTGAATGGATACCATCCCATTGCGGTATTCACGGGAACGAAGTGGCAGACCAATTAGCAAAAAAAGGAGCATCAAAAGAAGAAGTTGAATTACACATTCCATATATCAAAGAGGAATGGAAAAACCACATGTCTTTGATTTATAAAGAAATCTGGCAGGCTCAATGGGCATCCTCATCTAAAGGAAGACATTTATTTAGCATCCAACCCAACGTGGCAGAAACAATTAGTTATCAAGGTCTCATTCGATTTGAAGAGACTATGATTCACCGGCTAAGACTTGGAAAATGTAAATTGAATTATTATCAGTATAAATGTAATCAACATGAAAATGGTCTATGTTCACATTGTCAGGTTCCTGAGACAATAGAACATTTTTTACTACATTGTAATAAATATGAAAGAGAAAGAAGAACTATGCAAAGAAGCCTGAAATTAAATACGCCAATATCAGACCTAGCAACATTATTGGGAAGAAATGCAGATTATAAAGTAATCCTGAATTATGTGAAAAAAACAAAGAGATTCGAATAAGAATATTCCACTGATCTCTCTCCATCTCTCCCTCTCGCTTCCTTTTGTTCTGAGGATTATATTTAGTGATGTTAATTCTTAAAGACTACTAAAATTGTGTTTCGACATAGCTTCTTATAAAAGTTTGCATACTATGAAGTACAAAAATGCACAGTTTAATGGTGGAGGTAACTAATCTTAATTATATTGCACCTCGCTATATGACAGGTCAGACTAGTCTAACGCCGGCCGAGGACATTGAAGCGGGAATTAAGCAACATGGAAACGACCTGGCGCAGATAATCTACCAGATTGAAGAGCGCCAACTAAACTCCAACACCAACCAATGTTAATGTTACCTATTCTACATTATCTCCCTGCAGCTTACGGCCCCATATCTTCACCCGTGAAGTACTGAATTTTGAAGTTTAAATTATTGAACATCGTGGCATCCTAGAATAGAAATGATGTTTACCATCACTGCAATATAGATAAAAACATTAATTTAATTCTACTCACATTGATTTTACTTTAGAACAAACTCACCCCTTCCCGCTACAACCTTTCTCTCATTTTTATTATTTCCTTACCCAAATTATCAGAATTTCATTAACTACGATAATGACATAGATGGTTCTGTTGACATAATTGACTATAATGATCCTGCTGATGATAGTGATGATAATTAACACTGATGATGGTGGTGGCGGTGGTAGTGAATGTGGTAGCCTTGATGATTATAATAAATGAAAATACTGAAAGTTACGAAAGTCACACATTCAATGAATAATACCAAGAAACATAATTTTTGATGATATAAAATTCACACACAATGTTGGGGTTGGGGTCCGGGGCGGAGCCCCCGAAATTTATTGATATCAAAGTCATTTAAACCTCGCATTGCCGCTATTTTGATCAATGTTGTATGCAGTCCATCCATTTTCCGCTCTTTAATTTCAATCATCGGCAGCCCGGTCGTGTTTTTTTTTTTCTTGACCTTTTTCTTCGTTTTCCAATTAAGCTTTTTATTAATTAAATTTTACCTTCGTTTCCCGCTATTGTTACCATTTTGTCATCTTTTAATTTATTTCCCACCGTGCTTTTGCATTACATAGGCCTAGTTCGGAATGATTTTTTCTTTCTCAAATGTTCTTCTTTCTTACATTTTCCCGCTTTCCTTCCTTTTCCATTAAAAATGTTTTTTTTTCATCGTTTTCTTTTCCCTTTCCCTTTCCTTTTCCTCCTTTCCTTTTCCCCTTTCCTTCCCCTTTCCCTTTTTTTCTACCTCCCTTTTTTCTTTTTCCCGTTTTTCATTTATTTTCCCGGTGAAATCCGCCAGGGGGGGGGGGGGGCAACTTGCCCTCCCCCCTGCCCCCCCCCCCCCCCCGCCTGTTACGCCACTGGCTACCGCATGGTCTTCTGATTCATGTGAAATTAAATCGACGGGTTGGTTCCCCCACAGTCATTCCAATCGGGCGGAACGGGTAATTATCATAGGTCCAAGAACTCATGGGCAATGGCAGAGCTAGGGAAGCGATCTGCAGATGTAAGAGGGTTTCCTGTTTGCAATTCTCCCACTCCATTTTTGTCACTTGTATTTCTTATTAATCTTTTTACCTCCTCGTTTCTTTATCCCTTCCCCTTGTCATGTTTCCTTGCATTAATTCTTCTTCCTTTTATCTTTGAATCTTTAATCCATTTTTTCCGTCGCCGCAAATAGGAGCCCGCTTCAACCCCTATAATCATGTTGCTTTTGTTATCTTTCCTATCCTGATAATTACTGATGTGGTATAAGTGCTTTAGGTTCCTACATTAGCAATTCGATAACTATATTTCTTTGGTACACGATTTTCCCTTTCTCTTTCTCATGTTTTTCTTAAATCTTAGTAGTTATTATTTTTTTTCTTCTCTCAATTTCTTTTCACTCATTTTCCTTTTTTATTCACTTATTTTGCTCTGTATATCTTTTCATGAAATATTGCTAGAAGGGGTTCGCAATCAGATTAAAGTTGCGGCCAATTTAACTCCGAGCTTTTAGGCTTCATTCTTCTTCATTCTCTTCTTGTTACCTGAATGAACAAAGAATAAAGAACCGTTTCAGCATGGCCACTCCATGTCTAATTCCCCTCTGTTCCCCTTTCACTCCCCCCCCCCTTTATTTCTCCCCCATCGTCCACCAGCTCTCTCTACTTCTTTCCCCTTATTTTCTGTCTCTATCCATTTCCATATTATTTTGTCCCCCCCCCCCCTCTCCCGTTGATTCTCGATCCTAAATTTCTTCCCCTTTCAAATTTCCTTTTTTTTTCTCTTTCAACTGTTTTTCTCCCTATTTTTGTTCACCCTTCCTCTTCTTCCATCCCAATATTATTGTCCTATTTCTCTCTGTTTCCCCTTCATTTTCTTTCCCTATGACTTGTTAGTTTTCTTCTTCCTCGTTTCACCTTCCCTTGTGGTCCCGCTTCTTTAAAACAAGGAGATAAAGAAATTATCCCGGGGAAATGGTTGCCCGTCCAAAATTGAACAAACTATTAAAAATAGTTTCTAATAAATCTTTGATATATCTATGCGTAATAGTGTCAAGCTGTTCCGGTCATATTTATTTTATCATTCTATTTCCTTCTGTCTTTTTTTTTTTTTTTGGGGGGGGGGGGGGGCTCCCGACATTTGTTTCAGATGCGAGTTATAATGAACATTACAAATTGACGTGAATTTTACGAATGGCTTGGGCCTACGAAACGAAAATGTGCGGAATCTTATTTTTTCACCTAAAACATCATGAATTGACTCTCTTCCAATTGCACAAAAAAAGAGGTTTTCATGGTTATTGCAGCAAATTCGAAAGATCCGTAACGATTTATGAAACGTGCGTGATTTTTTATTAAGCTACCGTGGCTTTATGAATGCACCCGAACTTCCATTACAGACATGATAGATGCGAACCACAGTTCAGAACAGTGACCCGAACTCTCCGATCCGACAGTCAATATGAAGGCACGCATTTGTTTTGGTCGTAGAGGGAGCTATTTAGAATAGATTCTTCGGTATTTCGACAGAAATTAAGATTTGCAGGAAAGACGAACAAAAGAACGGTGGCATCAATGGGCCTTTGATGGCGGCCGTTCCTTTGAAGAGAAGGGAACGTTGGGCAGGAAAGCCGAAGCGAAAACCCGGATGCAGTAAAGACGGTATAGAACGGTGCATGGACTTTTGACAAGCTCCCTAACTGTTTTACTTTTTCCATCAGTTTCTTGTGCTCTTCTCTTGTGTCGCTGTGTACGTCGTCACTAATGCCGACCTTCTGACCTCTGATACGAACATCTTTCAATGTTGCGCTGCGTTTCAGTATGTTATCTCTGTCCGTGAATCGGAGAAGCTTGACGTGGATTGGGCGTGGCTTCACTGGTCCTTCCCTTGATTGGCGGAGTATGCGTTTCCCACTCGGTGTTCTATGTGCGCGTTCAATCTCTGCATCCGGGACATTGAGATGATCAGCGAAGAATGACTGGGCGTATGCAGTACAGTCGTATGTGTCTCCTTCTTCGCCTTCAGGAATGCCGTATAGCACAAAATTATTCCGTTTACTGCGGTTCACCAAGTCGACAACATTCCCACGTAGCTCATTTACAGAATTTATGTCCGCTTTTTTCACCTTGATTTCTTTCACTTCTTCTTTCAATTCTGTAAATTCAGTTTCCAAATATCCAACTCCTTGCTCCAAATCCACAACTCTCGTATTCAATGATTCAAATTTCTGTTCAATGTAAATGATTTTTTGCCCAATCATATCCACTTTCTTATACATTTCATCAAGCCCAGAAACTTTTCTCAAAATCTCACGTAGCATACTATTCGTAGAATCAGTGTTATAAGCACCTACCGCCATGTTCAGTTCCGTGTTGGGAGTGGCACCCGTAGGATAAAAGTTGCTAAAATCTCCTTGTTTCTCCTCTGATGAGGTAGGTCTAGGTTTCATAAACCTCAGCATAGTTTAGCAAGTATATCTCACTTATCAATTTTTTTCAAAATATCAATATAGGCGAAAAAACTGAAGTTTTACATTGTCCCTGCTCTCCTTTGCCGTTTGATTATTGATCCATCAAGGGCGCCCTCTACCGAATTACCATTATCTTAACATTTTGGGGTTCATTCAAGTTGGTCATTATTGTCAAGTATGTGAAAATTGAAATATTGTATATTTCCTAAAAAACAAAAAAACAAATAGTGAGTGAAGGACATAAGAGTTTCTCTCATTTGCATATCATATGTGCATATAACAGTGTTATAGTGCCTTGATGCCCGGCCTGCGAAATTATTTTTCCCACCGAGTTCTGGACCAACATATGAATATTCATGACTTGCGCCTTCGGATTAAGAGTACGCATGCGCGTGGACCAGTGCCGGTCGTAAGCATTCACGTTCAGTTGCTCAGAATGAATTAGCATCGTCAAATTACCGGTACCCTTACATAGTTACATAGGCCTTACAGGCTTAGGTCTATATACATTATATATATATATATATCCAATTCTTAAACACTTATCAAACTAGCTGCCATTAATGGCAAGACATGTGCTAGGCTAGGACTTGCTTAGGCTAGCGCATTAACTTTACCTCAAATCTGGACCTGTCTAATGCCTAATACTAATAGTAATAGCCGACTATGCCATGGTTAACTTCGAACAGCATGGGAAAAAAATAGTGTACCAAAGGGGGGGGGGCAAACTGCCCCCTGATGATTTACAACTGATCCAGGGGACGTGCCCCCCGTTGCACCCACAAATGTAATAACGCCCACAAATGTAATAACGCCCACAAATGTAATAACACTTTACCCACAAATGTAATAACGCCCACAAATGTAATAACACTTTACCCACAAATGTAATAATTTCACCCACAAATGTAATAATGCACTTTACCCACAAATGTAATAATTTCTGATCGCCCACAAATGTAATAATGACTTTACCCACAAATGTAATAAATTTGAAGGGATTTTTGGCGAATCCGTTCTAAACTAAAATCCTATAGTAATGCCTTCATAAAGCACAAATGTGCAAAGTCTTTTTTCCAGACCCGGTTAATAAAACATTATAGTACAAGTCCAAAGTCTTTTTCCAGACCCGGTTGTTTCAAAATTATAATGTACGTCCAAAGTCTTTTTTCCAGACCCGGTTAATTCAAAAATTATAATGCAAGTCCAAAGTCTTTTTTCAGACCTGGGGGTCGTTTCATAAAGCTGTTCGTAAGTTAAGAGCGACTTTAAGAACGACTGGTGAACCCTTCTTACGCGCTTAACTATCGCCAATGAATATACCATTTTCCACAAGAAAGGATCACCAGTCGTTCTTAAAGTCGCTCCTAACTTACGAACAGCTTTATGAAACACCCACCAGGTTGTTTAAAAAATTGTAATATAAATCCAAAGTCTTTTTCCAGACCCACTTGTTACAAAAATTATAATATAAGTCCAAAGTCTTTTTTTCAGACCCGGTTGTTTCAATAATTATAATATAAGTCCAAAGTCTTTTTTTCAGACCCGGTTGTTAAAAAAATTATAATATATGTCCAAAGTCTTTTTTTCCAGACCCGGTTGTTTCAAAAATAATAATATAAGTCCAAAGTCTTTTTTTCAGACCCGTTTGTTTAAAAAAAATTAATATAAGTCCAAAGTGTTTTTCCAGACCCGGTTGTTTAAAAAATTATAATATATGTCCAAAGTCTTTTTTTCCAGACCCGGTTGTTTCAAAAATAATAATATAAGTCCAAAGTCTTTTTTTCAGACCCGTTTGTTTAAAAAAATTTAATATAAGTCCAAAGTGTTTTTCCAGACCCGGTTGTTTCAAAAATTATAATATATGTCCAAAGTCTTTTTTTTCCAGACCCGGTTGTTTCAAAAATAATAATATAAGTCCAAAGTCTTTTTTTCAGTCCCGGTTGTTTAAAAAATTATAATATAAGTCCAATGTCTTTTTCCAGACCCGGTTGTTTAAAAAATTATAATATATGTCCAAAGTCTTTTTTTCCAGACCCAGTTGTTTAAAAAATAATAATATAAGTCCAAAGTCTTTTTTCCAGACCCGGTTGTTTAAAAAATTATAATATAAGTCCAAAGTCTTTTTTTCAGACCCGGTTGTTTAAAAAATCTTAATATAAGTCCAAACTAAGATACAATAATGATATTCCAGTGGGAAAAAACTGAGAATCGAGCTTAGTCTTTTCTCCAGACCAGTTAATTAAAACTGGTGGAATTAATGTCTTTGTTGTTGTTTCAGCTTATATGGCATATATTGTGAATATATGCGCTAAGAGTAAATTGAGAATCAAGCGTAGTCTTTTCTCCAGACCCGGTTACTTAAAATTAAAACTAAACCCTATAGCACTGCGTTCATATAGCACAAAAGTGCATTCTTTTTTCCAGACCTGGATAATCAAACAAATACAATATAAGTCCAAAGTCTTTTTCCAGACCCGGTTGTTTTAAAAATGTTAATATAAGTCCAAAGTCTTTTTCCAGACCTGTTTATTTCAAAAATTTTAAAATAAGTCCATACTAAGATACGATAATGATATTCCAGTTGAATAAAAATGAGAATCGAGCTTAGTCTTTCCTCCAGACCCAGTTAATTAAAACTAGTGGAATTAATGTCTTTGTTGTTGTTTCAACTTATACGGCGTATATTGTGAATATATGCGCTAAGGGTAAGTTGAGAATCAGGCGTACTCTTTCCTCCAGACCCGGCTATTCAAAAAATGAAATTAAAAACTTCAAATCTAAGACCAATTTTCCAAAGTTTCACCCAGTAAAAAAATATGTCTTTACCCCACACCCATTTTTTTTTAATAATACTACGACCAGGGGCGGAAATCTCTCCCAAAAGGTAGGGGGACAAGGGTCTCGAAAATTTGACAAGCAAAAAAAAAGGTTATCACCCGAAAGTAAGGTCATCTCGTCCTAAAATACATGTTTTATTTCGATTTTGAATAATGAATTTCTTACCATCATAGAAGACCAGAAATAGTAGGGGGAACATTTGATAGTGTGTCCCCCTACTATTTTGAGTAGGGGGGACACGTCGCCCTGTCCCCCTGGGATTTCCGCCCATGACTACGACCCCTACAAAACACTGTAATAATGCATGGTTAAGCAAACATCCTTTCTCCAGACTTTGTTATTATTTAAAAAAAAATAAAATAGTTTTTACAAATATTCTAAATCGAATACCCAATAATACAATTACTGTGGAATAACATGAAGACCGACTGTCGAAGATCGACTTTCCTCCAGACACAATTATTTGAAGAATAAAAAATCAATAAAACCAACAATCCTCCAAATTAAGACCATGCATGTAGAAAAGCACATGTTTAGAGCGTTCTCTTTATTCCAGACCCAGTAATTTAAAAATGATTTTAACAATCTTAAAAACAAAAGACTTTGTCATATTCTTATTCTTGTGGAATAACACGAGTATTATGCTTAGTCTTTCGTCTAGACTCGGTTATTTAAAAGATACAAAAATATTGAAAAAAAATCACAGCTAAGACCAATCTTCAAAATTAAACCCACTTAAAATGCTTGGACTTAGAGTGTTGTCTTTAACCATCACGCAGTTCTCTTAAAAAATACAAATTAAGCGAAACATTAATCTTAAAACTTAGACCCCAGCATCTTCCAAACTATGAAACCCTTGTGATAACGCATACTTAATTTGACCAGACCAGTTTATTAAAAAAAGAACCAAAAAAAATGATTTTGGTTATTTTGAAATAATTGGGTCTGGAGGAAAGACTACGCTATATTTCCATGTTTTTCAACATAAAGAGGATCGTGGGTCTTTGTTTGCTTTTTATTATTACTAATTTATTATCATTATTATTATTCATTTGTTATTTGAAAGATCTGGGTCTTGAGGAAAGACTACGCTATACTTCCATGTTATTCAACATAAATAGGATCGTGGGTCTTTGTTTGATTTTTTATTATTACTAATTTATTATTATTATTATTATTCATTTGTTATTTGAAAGATCTGGGTCTTGAGGAAAAACTACGCTATATTTCCATGTTATTCAACATAAATAGGATCGTGGGTCTTTGCTAGCTTTTTTTATTACTACTAATTTATTATTATTATTATTCATTTCTTATTTGAAAGATCTGGGTCTGGAGGAAAGACTACGCTATATTTCTATGTTATTGAACATTAATAAGAGAGTTGGGGTCTTTGTTACTTTTCCACCAGTTTTAATAAACTGGGTCTGGAGAAAAGACTAAGCTTGATTCTCATTTTTATTCCACTCGAATATCATTATCGTATCTTAGTTTTGACTTATATAATAACTTTTCAAACAACCGGGTCTGGAAAAAGACTTTGGACGTATATTATAATTTTTTAAACAACCGGGTCTGGAAGAAAGACTTTGGACTTATATCAAAATTTTTGAAACAACCGGGTCTGAAAAAAAGACTTTGGACTTGCATTATAATTTTTTAATTAACCGGGTCTGGAATAAAGACTTTGGACGTATATCATAATTTTTTAATTAAACGGGTCTGGAAAAAAGACTTTGGATGTATATTATAATTCTTGAAACAATCGGGTCTGGAAAAAGACTTTGGACTTATATTATAATTTTTGAATTAACCGGGTCTGGAAAAAAGACTTTGGACATATATTGTAATTTTTGAATTAACCGGGTCTGGGAAAAAGACTTTGGACTTGCATTATAATTTCTTAAACAACGGGGTCTGGAAAAAAAGACTTTGGACTTGCATTATAATTTTTAAATTAAACGGGTCTGGAATAAAGACTTTGGACGAATATTATAAGTTTTGAATTAACCGGGTCTGGAAAAAAGACTTGGGACTTACATTATAAATTTTTGATTAACCAGGTCTGGAAAAAAGACTTTGGACGTATATTATAACTTTTGAATTAACCGGGTCTGGAAAAAAAGACTTTGGACCTGCATTATAATTTTTGAAACAACCGGGTCTGGAAAAAAGACTTTGGACTTATATTACAATTTTTGAAACAACTGGATCTGAAAAAAAGACTTTGGACCTGCATTATAATTTTTTAATTAACCGGGTCTGGAGAAAAGACTTTGGACGTATATTATAATTTTGAAACAACCGGGTCTGGAAAAAGACCTTGGACTTGTACTATAATGTTTTATTAACCAGGTCTGGTAAAAAGACTTTGCACTTTTTTGCTATATCATCATCATCATCATCCGTTAAAGTACAGTCAACCAGGTTGGTGTATCATCGTACTTGTATAATTATGAAAAAAAAAAGAAAACAAATCAGCGCAGTCTTAGCGCAATTGGATTTTCTGCACCTCAGCCTTGAAGCTGGTTACTGAAGTGCAGTTAACTGTAATGGCAGGGAGAATATTCCACAGTCTAATGGCCTCAGGAATAAAAGTTTTCTGATAAGTAACAGTGCGAGCATGTGGGACGTGTAACCTCATCTGATGACCACGAAGCGAAGTGGAAGTAGCAGCCTGGTTGAAATATAGGATTTTAGTTTAGAACGGATTCGCCAAAAATCCCCTCAAATTTATTACATTTGTGGGTAAAGTCATTATTACATTTGTGGGCGATCAGAAATTATTACATTTGTGGGTAAAGTGCATTATTACATTTGTGGGTGAAATTATTACATTTGTGGGTAAAGTGTTATTACATTTGTGGGCGTTATTACATTTGTGGGTAAAGTGTTATTACATTTGTGGGCGTTATTACATTAGTGAGCGATTATTACATTTGTGGGTGTAACACCCCCCCCCCCTCCCTTTGAGAAGCCAAATTAATAATTTGTAATGTCAAAATGCAACAAAAAAAGACTTATGTCCCCTCTTTTGAACGTGAAGGTTTTTTGTTTTTTGCTTGTCAAATTTTTTTCAGCTAAGAAATCCTTAATTTGGGGTGAAGATAGGGATCAAGATCACTGACGTTAGAATACGTTCCATGCACTGCAGTGGCGTAGCTAGGATTTTTTTCCTGGAGGGGGGCACTGCTGGGGGGTCCTTGCTTTTTCAGAAGGGGGGCACCGGCCATTTTTCCGGTGTGTGTGTATGTGTCATAAGGGCGGATCGGACTTTCGCCAATAGGGGACGGGGCCCGAAATTATCTTCACCTATATTTTCCCCGATCAGTCACTTCTTAGTGTTATTCTTATAAAGCAACATAAACATGAACTAATCTCATAAGCCTTATAAAAAGTGTGAGCACGAAGCGCGAGCGATTTTTTTTTTTATATTATGGGCAATGGTATGTGTGATCCTAAACAAGATTCGTATGTAACTAGATGGTTACTGCAAACGCCAAGCACCAGCAGAAATTTGTATTAACTGTTCTAGCATTATCGAACAGGGACCTGTTAAGGACTGCTTTCAGTTACCCACGAAGACGGTATATATTTCAATAATGCGAGCGCGAAGCGCGAGCAATTTTTGACATTCCGACCTAAAAAATTGTCATTCTAAGCACTTTTAATATTAATAAATGGGATAGGTTTGTAACTAAACAATTGATGCGAGCGCGAAGCGCGAGAGGAAGGAAATTGAGATTTTAGACCTAAAAGCAGGACACTATTCATTTTTGTAATCATAAATAGGATATAGTTAATTGGGTATCATTAATAATGCGATCGTGAATATCCTGATGTGAAACTTGATAATTTAAGTACATTTAAAATAAAGAACATGCAGGCTATCGCGCATGTTTTAGATTTAGACTTAGAACATTATGGAATACACAGGCATTATGAACTTGGTAAATAAAACAATGTGACCACGCAGCGTGAGCTTAAAATGCTGATATGTAGACCATAAAACGGACATTTTACAGAGCACTTAAATTTGTAAATGAAAAATGAAAAATGCTCGAACGAAGTCCGAGCTAAAATATGTTTTGTATATTGACTTCAAAACTTGCTCCATATCAGCCTATTGAGCAAAATATGAATCTCATCGAACAGGCAATTCTGGCGCGAAGCACAAGCAAAAATTTTATATAGTAACATGAAAGATTTTTTTTTTCAAGTCTTACCCTCACATTATTTCATTCATTCGCCTTCCTCCCCTTATTTTCCTTTTTTTTTTCTTCTGTCTTTATTCTTCTTTTCCCTTTTCTTTTCTTTTTTCTCCCTTTTGTTTTGCTCTGCCAATTTTTTTCTCGGGGGGCACACCAAATCTCAAGGAGGGGGGCACGTGCCCCCAGGTCCCCCCCCCCCCCACCGTAGCTACGCCACTGATGCACTGGCGTACCTAGGATTTTCCATAAGGGGGGCACATTTTTGGAGGATATTTCGTCCGCGAAAAAATGTGACAACCCCCCCCCAAAAAAAAAAAAAGAAGATCTTCACGTTCAAAAGAGGGGACGTCTTTTTCATTGCATTTTTACATTACAAATTATTAATTTGGCTTCTCAAAGGGGGGGGGGGGGGTGTTACACCCACAAATGTAATAATCGCCCACAAATGTAATAACGCCCACAAATGTAATAACACTTTACCCACAAATGTAATAACGCCCACAAATGTAATAACACTTTACCCACAAATGTAATAATTTCGCCCACAAATGTAATAATGCACTTTACCCACAAATGTAATAATTTTTGATCGCCCACAAATGTAATAATGACTTTACCCACAAATGTAATAAATTTGAAGGGATTTTTGGCGAATCCGTTCTAAACTAAAATCCTGTAGTAATGCGTTCATATAGCGATTGACCTATTGTAATAGGTCCATGATATAGCACAAAAGTGCAAAGTCTTTTTTCCAGACCCGGTTAATAAAAAATATAATATAAGTCCAAAGTCTTTTTTCCAGACCCGGTTGTTTAAACAATTATGATAAAAGTCCAAAGTCTTTTTTCCAGACCCAGTTGTTTAAAAAATTAAAGTATAAGTCCAAAGTCTTTTTCCAGACCCGGTTATTTCAAAAATTATAATATAAGTCTAAAGCCTTTTTGCCAGACCCGGTTGATTAAAAGATTATAATATAAGTCCAAAGTCTTTTTCCAGACCCGGTTGTTAAAAAAATTATAATATAAGTCAAAAGTCTTTTTTCCAGACTCGGTTGTTTGAAAAATTATAATATAAGTCCAAAGTCTTTTTTCCAGACACGGTTGTTTAAAAAATTACAATAAAAGTCCAAAGTCTTTTTTCCTGACCCGGTTGTTTCAAAAATTATGATAAAAGTCCAAAGTCTTTTTTCCAGACCCGGTTGTTTCAAAAATTATAATATAAGTCCAAAGTTTTTTTTCCAGACCCGGATGTTTAAAAATTCATAATATAAGTCCAAAGTCTTTTTTCCAGACCCGGTTGATAAAAAAATTATAATATTCGTCCAAAGTCTTTTTTCCAGACCCGGTTGTTTAAAAAATTTTAATATTCGTCCAAAGTCTTTTTTCCAGACCCGGTTGTTTAAAAAATTCTAATAATCGTCCAAAGTCTTTTTTCCAGACCCGGTTGTTTAAAAAATTATAATGTAAGTCCAAAGTCTTTTTTCTAGACCCGGTTGTTCCAAAAATTATATTATAAGTCCAAAGTCTTTTTTCCAGACCCAGTTATTTCAAAAATTATAATATAAGTCCAAACTAAGATACGATAATGATATTCCAGTAGAATGGAAATGAAAATCGAGCTTAGTCTTTTCTCCAGACCCAGTTAATCAAAACTGGTGGAATTAATGTCTTTGTTGTTGTTTTAACTTATACGGCGCTTATTGTGAATATAAGCGCTAGAGTAAATTGAGAATCAAGCGTAGTGTTTTCTCCATACCCAGTTACTTAAAACTAAAAACTAAAACCCTTTACCCACAAATGTAATAATTTCACCCCACAAATGTACTAATGCACTTTACCCACATATGTAATAATTTTTGATCGCCCACAAATGTAATAATGACTTTACCCACATATGTTAGAAAATTTGAGGGGATTTTTTGGCAAATCTGTTCTAAAATAAAACCCTATAGTAATGCGTTCATATAGTGCAACGTCACAGTCTTTTTTCTCTAGACCCGGTTATATAAAACATTTAAACAATCTTCCAAATAAAGATCCCAAAATTAATTCTTCTTATTGTTGAATAACATAGAAGTTTAGCGTAGTCTTTGCTCCAGACCCAAATATTTCAAATAGCAAATAATAAATAATAATAAAAAAAAACAAAGACCCCACGATTTTATTAAGGTTGAACAAAATGTAAATATAGCATAGTCTTTCCTCCAGACCCAGTTATAAAAAAAATCATTCAAAAACAAAAGAACAACAACAACCAAAAACAGACCCCGCAATCTTTTCAACATTGAATAGCGTGTGAGTATTTGAGTTTTGTCAGACGTGTATCAATCAGATATGATTATTTACGCCTGGGACCGACCTTTAACGTCACCATCCGAAACACGTGACCAGGGCTCCAACCTCGAACCTCTGCATCAATTTGAAACTTCCCCACATAGCTTGGATTACAGGCACACGCCACAATGCCCAGTTAGTATCGAAATATGGTGTAGTCTTTGTTCCAGCCCCGGTTATTTCACAATTACATATCATAAAGAACACTTTTAACAAAGACCCCACTATCTCATTGATGTTGAATAACTTGAAAATATAAAGTAGTCTTTTTTCAAGACCCAGTTATTTTAAAATAACAAATCATAGAAAAGATATATAATAATAATAAAACAAAGGCCCCACAGTCTTACTGATGTTGAATAACATGGAACTATAGCGTAGTCTTTCCTCCAGACCCACTTATTTCAAAATTACAAATCATTTTTTAAAGAGTCAACAAGAAACAAAGACCCCCACTATCTTATTAATATTAAATAACATGGGAATATAGCGTAGTCTTTCATCCAGACCCAGATCTTTCAAATAACAAATGAATAATAATAATAATTAATCAATAATAATAATAAAAAACAACGACCCACGATCCTATTCATGTTGAATAAGATGGAAATAGAGCGTGGTCTTTTCTCAAGACCCAGTAATAAAAATCATTAAAAAACACAACAACAACAACAAAACAAAGACCCTGCAATCTTATCAACATGGGATAGCATGGAAATATGGTGTAGTCTTTGCTCCAGACCCAGTTATTTCAAAATAGGAAATTATAAGAAACAATAAAAACAAACAAACAGTATCCGTAAAGATCCCACAATATCATTGATGTAGAAAAACATTGTTGTTGTTATTTTGGATTTTAAGGCGCGTATCATATGAATATGCACGCCTATGATTAATTTGTCGTCTTTGTGGTATGCGTTATCACATGATTTTTATAGTTTGGCTTAATTTGTATTTCTAAGAGAACTAGGTGTGGGGTAAAGCCTAGATTTTTTCAATGATTGTTTATCTTTTAAATAACCGGGTCTAGAAGAAAAACTAATCATAATACTCGGGTTATTCCACAGGAATTAGAATATGACAAAGTTTTATGTTTTTAAGATTGTTTAAATCATTTTTTAAATGACTGGGTCTGGAATAAAGACAACGGTCTAAATATGTGCTGTTTTTTAAATAACTGGGTCTGGCTGAAAGACTACTCTATATGTCCATGTTATCCATCATTAACAAGATTATGGAGTCTTTATACTGTTTTTGTTGTTGAATTTTTATTTATAATTTTGGAATAACAGGGTTTAGAGAAAAGACTAAGCTCAATTTTCATTTTTATTCCACTGGAATATCATTATGGTATCTTAGTTTGGACTTATATTATGATTTTTGAAATATTTGGCGCAAATATTCACTACTGAATGACACGCGCCGTATAAGCTAAAACAACAACAACAACAACAGCTTTTTTACATGGTCTTAATTTGGAGGATTGATGGTTCTTAGATTCGTTGTTGGGGGTTTGGGTTTTTTATTGCTTATTTATTCTTGAAATAACTGTGTCTGGAGGAAATTCTACAATCGATCTTCATGTTATTCCACAGTAATTATATTATTGGGTATTCGTTTTAGAATATTTGTAAAAACTATTTTATTTTTTCAAATAATAACCAAGTCTTGAGAAGAGATGATTGCTTTACCCATGCATTATTACATTGTTTTGTAGGGGTCTTAGTATTATTTAAAAAAAAATGGGTGTGGGGTAAAGACATTTTTTTTCTGGGTGTAATTTTTGAAAATTTGTCTTAGATTTGAAGTATTTTTAAACTTCATTTTTTAAATAACTGGGTCTGGAGGAAAGAGAACGTTTTGAATCTCGTCTTATTCCACAAGAATAAGAATATGATAGGGTCTTACGTTAGAAGATTTTTTTTGGGTAATATTTTCAATGATTAGGTCTGGAATAAAGACAACGTTCTTAACCTCTTTTCAAAACAGGTTCTTAGGTTGAACGATTGCTTGGTCTTAGATTTGTAGTTTTTATTATTACTATTTGCGATATTTTGAAAAAAAATAACTGGGTCTGGCTGAAAGACTACTCTATATGTCCATGTTATCCATCATTAACAAGATTATGGAGTCTTTATACTGTTTTTGTTGTTGATTTTTTATTTATAATTCTGGAATAACAGGGTTTAGAGAAAAGACTAAGCTCAATTTTCATTTTTATTCCACTGGAATATCATTATGGTATCTTAGTTTGGACTTATATTATGATTTTTGAAATAACCGGGTCTGGAAAAAAGACTTTGGACTTATAGTATAATTTTTTTAACAACCGGGTCTGGAAAAAAGGCTTAAGACTTATATTATATTTTTTACTCAAACAGGTCTCGAAAAAAGACTGACTTTTATTATAATTTTTTAATTAACCGGGTCTGGAAAAAAGACTTTGCACTTTTGTGCTATATGAACGCATTACTATAGGGTTTTAGTTTTTAGTTTTAAGTAACCGGGTTTGGAGAAAAGACTACGCTTGGTTCTAAAATTACTCATAGCGCATATATAAACAATACGCGCCGTATAATTTATAAAAATGACGAAGACATTTATTCCACCAGCTTTAATTATCTGGGTCTGGAGAAAAGACTAAGCTCGATTCTCATTTTTATTCCACTGGAATAGCATTATCGTATCTTAGTTTGGACTTACATTATAATTTTTGAAACAACCGGGTCTGGAAAAAAGATTTTGGACTTATTTTAAAATTTTTGAATTAACCGGGTCCGGAAAAAAGACTTTAAACTTTTATGCTATATGAACGCATTACTATAGGGATTTAGTTTTTAATTTTAAGTGACTGGGTCTGGAGAAAACGCTACACTTGATTCTCAATTTACTCTTTGCGCATATTTTCACGATACGCGCTGTATAAGTTAAAACCACAACAAGACATTTATTCCACAAGTTATATTATAATTTTTGAAACAACCGGGTCTGGAAAAAAGACTTTGGACTTATATTATAATTTTTTTAAACAACCGGGTCTGGAAAAAAGACTTTGGACTTATATTATAATTTTTTTAAACAACGGGGTCTGGAAAAAAGACTTTGAACTTATATTATCATTTTTTTAACAACCGGGTCTGAAAAAAGACTTTGGACTTATATTATCATTTTTGAAATAACTGGGTCTGGAAAAAAGACTTTGGACTTATATTATAATTTTTTTAACAACCGGGTCTGGAAAAAAGACTTTGGAACTATATCATAATTTTGGAAACAACCGGGTCTGGAAAAAAAGACTTTGGACTTATATTATAATTTTTGAAACAACCGGGTCTGGAAAAAAGACTTTGGACTTATATTATAATTTTGGAAACAACCAGGTCTGGAAAAAAGACTTTGGACTTACATTATAATTTTTTATTAACCAGGTCTGGAAAAAAGACTTTGGACTTATATTATAATTTTTGAAATAACTGGGTCTGGAAAAAAGACTTTGGACTTATATTATAATTTTTTAAACAACCGGGTCTGGAAAAAAGACTTTGGAATTATATCATAATTTTTTAAACAACCGGGTCTGGAAAAAAAGACTTTGGACTTATATTATAATTTTTTATTAACCGGGTCTGGAAAAAAGACTTTGCACTTTTGTGCTATATCATGGACCTATTACAATAGACCAGTTTGTAGTTACTCATGGACAATTTTAGTCAAATGACCTTTCATTTCTTTCATTATGATAGGCAAATTTCAAAGCAAGGTATTACGTAAGCTTGCCTTACATAGCAGGATGAAGAAATTGAATAGACCTGGGGCCCATTTCATAAAGAGTTGCTATCATAGCAAGTTGCTATGATAGCAACTTGCTATGATAGCAGCTTTTGCTTGCTATGCTAGCAACTTGCTATGCTAGCAACTTTGCATTTCATAAAAGCACATTCGCTGGAAAGTCATCTTGACTTTCCAGCTATTTATTTGAATAGTCATGTACGAGGCTGATTAGGGGGAAATCCCCTTTCTCTCCAGTTTTTTGTTTTCAATTCAAGTCATAAGTTTAGGTAGAAAGCACTGGCGGATCCAGGGGGGGGGGGGGGGGCACAGCCGGCCCGTGGCCCCTGTTGCACCCACAAATGTAATAACGCCCACAAATGTAATAACGCCCACAAATGTAATAACACTTTACCCACAAATGTAATAATTTTACCCACAAATGTAATAATGCACTTTACCCACAAATGTAATAATTTTTGATCGCCCACAAACGTAATAATACGGAGCCCGAGAGGGGACATGCATGAACATTTTTTTTTAGTAAGTCGTTCCCACCACTTATAAGTCGTTACCACCACTTATAAGTCGTTCCCACCACTTATAAGTCGTTCCCACCACTTATAAGTCGTTCCCACCACTTATAAGTCGTTCCCACCACTTATAAGTCGTTCCCACCACTTATAAGTCGTTCCCATCACTTATAAGTCGTTCCCACCACTTATAAGTCGTTCCCACCACTTATAAGTCGTTCCCACCACTTATAAGTCGTTCCCACCACTTATAAGTCGTCCCCACCACTTATAAGTCGTTCCCACCACTTATAAGTCGTTACCACCACTTATAAGTCGCTCCCACCACTTATAAGTCGTTCCCACCACTTATAAGTCGTTCCCACCACTTATAAGTCGTTCCCACCACTTATAATTCGTTTACTGCGTCTGGACTAAATTCTTCGTAAGGCCTATGCTAGAGCGATTTAGAGTCGATTCAGAGTCATCTTCTTTAAAACTACTGACTTTGTTCTGACCATTTTAGCCAAAAATGGATGAACGAGAGCAAGAACGAAATGCAGTGATAAAGATATGCTTTGAAATGGGACTCATGTACAAAGACATAGTTACGATTCTTGCCACAGAGTGTGGAATTGTAATTTCTTTCCGTCATTTGAAAAGGCTGCTCAGACAGCATGGCCTGTCAAGGAGAAAAAACTACAGTGACATCGGTGAGGTTGTAGACTTTATTCTAAAGCAGGTCGAGGGATCGGGTCGTCTGCATGGCTACCGATGGATGTTTGAAAAATGTCGGGCACATCATATCAATTGTAAAAAGGAAGATGTAAGGATAATCCTTGGAGTTGTCGACCCAGAAGGGACAACTCAGAGGAGAAGGAGAAGACTGAGGCGACGTCAGTATTCATCCAAAGGGCCAAACTTTTTGTGGCATCTGGACAGCTACGACAAACTGAAAGCATTTGGAATATGCATTAATGGCTGCATCGATGGGTTTTCCAGGAAAATAATGTGGATGAACGCCTACCACACTTCATCAGACCCGAAGGTGATTGGAGGGTACTACATAGAAAAGGTGTCAGACATCGGAGGATGTCCATCTGTTGTACGTGGGGATCTAGGTACCGAGAATGGATATGTGCGTGACTTTCAAAGGTTCTTCCGTGAGGACGACGAAGATGGCATGGCGGGCATTCGCAGTTATCTAGAAGGTCCAAGCACCGCCAATCAAAGGATCGAGTACTGGTGGTCCTTCCTTCGAAGGGAGTGCATGGAATTTTGGATCTATTTTTTTCGCGATTTGCAAGATGACGGTGATTTCATTGGCAATTTCGTAGATGTCAATCTCCTACGGTTTTGTTTCTTACATCTTATCCAGGTAAGAGCAATGGCAATTTTTACCTCCATTTTAGATTTGCATGACCATCGACCAAAATTAAGAATCAGAAATTAAGATTAGAAGAAAATCTTTAACTTTACTTTATAATATCATATAGATCTAGGCCTTTAATTGTTCTTTTACAGTGATCAACTTTTTTGTTCGCACTGCAAATGAATTGAAGCAGCGCAAGGATCTGGTTCTGGACATTTGAGAATGTCGATCCCCAAGAAGTAACGAAGTTGGATATTGATCAAACTTTCAAAAGGATCAATGTAAAAAAAAGTTGGGGCGTTTTTGCAGGGTAGCTTTGCCCCCCCCCCCCTCCAAAGGGTCAGGGGTGCTGCTCTCAGGGGCCTGATTTAATATAGCATTTAGTAACCGAAGCCATAGATGTTTAATCATGCTTCAGTGCCGAATAGAATATTGCCAAACATTTTACATTTTAAATTTCATGTTTCCTCCCTTGTGTCTTTTGTTGACGGTATACTGGTTTATGCTTAAAATATTAAATGACGCCGTTTTATCTCTTTCCCATCTCAATTGCAGGCTGAGCTTGATGAAGTGGTAGATGTATGGGATCGGCATCTCATTAGACCATCGAGGAACGTCCAAGCTCCTAGCGGCCGCCCAAACATCATGTTCAACTTGCCGTCTTTGTACACTACAAGAGATTATCTGCATGGTGTGAGCCAGGAACGTATGCAAGCATGCAAAGAGGAATGTGTTTTCAGAAAAACAATACCATGTGATGAAGACATCTTTGAACTCTGTTGCATCGTGATGAATGAAGTTGGGTACGAGTATCCAAGAGACCGACACGGTGCTCGACTTCTTTATGTAGCTCTTCGACATGAGATAACACACTTGCTTAACAATTAATTCTGTCTGAAGGTGCAGCAGCTATAGGTTCAAACCAACTTAACCAAGGAATACAAACAATGCCTGTTCATGTGGGTGTGTTTTAAGTTTTTCCTTTTTGTTCTTCTTAAGGAAATAAGCATAGTCTAATTGCCTTCTCGCCAATCATTGGTTTTGTACACAGTTTGACCTAGATTATCTGGCCACTATCTGGCAAGGAATTTTTTTTCCTCACTCTTTGCTTCAAGATTGAGGGAAAGTTTCTTACTTTGTTTTATTTAAATTTTGTACAAACAAAATGAAACAAGTCTGGAACAAAAGCTTGCCATTTAAATGTATAAGTTTGTTCATATACCAGTTTAATTAAGTAATAGGATATGCTCTATATAGAGACATGTTGTCTAGGACTTGTCTCTCATATATGGCCAAATCAATTATCTGGATGAAGGCCGGTCCCGACCAGATAACCGAGGTCGAACTAAAATAATTCAGCAATGAGTCAATGGAGGTTTACATTTCAAAGTGATGGACAAGTATTGATTTCTTGTAACTTTTTATTGAAAGTAGAAAAAAAGATTGACACAGATCTCGGTACAAAATCTATAAGGACTACATAGGCACTCTGTAGGCATCTTAAGCATTTTATTGAAGTTTTTCATACTCAACTTTCTTACTGCTTTGTTCGCCTTGGACATATTGTAATTGTTCTGTTCATGTCATATTACTACATGTAATTAAATCAACTTGATTATCTTCCAGACTTGCCTTTGATGTTCTATGTGTTATACATACAACTCGGACTCATGGACTCAGTAGCATTATGGCACTGCATGGGCCAGCAGCTGTGGGTATGCGTTACTTGTGACCATCTAATTAAGGCCCCTAAGTTTAAAACAAAAAACATATATTGACCCTATATGGAAAGTGGCACTGAACCAAACAAATTTACTGTGGACTGTGGAGCCCTACAAGTACATGTATGTTACCAAAAACACACATTCAATGGAATCTGCAAGTGGGACAATGTACATGGTTATTTTCAAGATTGGTAGATAGTGAAACACAGCAAAATGAAAGTCGTATCATTAATTCTTCTTAAACCAACTTGTTCCAATAACATATTTAAGTAAACAAAAGAAAATTCTCTGGTTTTTTATAATATGCCTTGGACCAATAACAATAAAACACAAAAACGCCATAAACGTTCTTTCACTATGGTCATTTGGTCCAGTTAAAATTAACAACATGAAGGATTCTCTTGGTACTTTATGATATGCCTTAACCAAACAACATTAAAACACAACACCATAACTGTTCTCAAAGCAATACGCCTACCTACCATGTTCATGGTTATTTGCAAGGTTGGTAGATAGTCAAAACACAACAAAATGAAAGTCCTAATAACCCGTTGAAGACTAGTCCTGATTATACTCCGGCTGGGGTCTACGGGAAATGTGTGTTATAGCAAAATAAGCTCGTCTTCAACGGGTCAATGCTTCTTTAACTAACTTTTTCCAATAATATACCGTAAAGTAAACGAATTGAAGGTTCTCTTGGTTCTTCATTATATGCCTTGGACCAATAACATGAAAACACAACACCATATTAAACCCATTTGATCCGAATAAAACATGGCATGAAGGTTCTCTTGGATCTTCACGATACATGTATATCCTTGGGTCCAACATTAAAACACACCACCCTGAATGTTCTTTTCATGTCACTTCATAAACCCACTTAATCCAATATCCTTGAACACCGGGGGGGGGGGGGGGAGGGGGTACATGCCTAGTAAGGTATACACAGAACAGGAGTGTGACGCTCTAATGGGCGACTTTTTGGCCCAAAAAATTATACTATATATTTTTGCCCATTTCGTCGATAAATTGCACAAAAAGGTAATTATTCTTAATAAAACCCCTAATAATGGGTTCCCTTCTCCGCCAAAATGAACCTTAACAAGTGGAATGCCTCTGGCCGTCTCACCTGCATCACGCGATTCAATATAGCAGCAGTGCTGATTTTGAAAACTACTATAACTCGCACAAGATGTTCAGTGATACTTGGTTACTCTTATTTCTACGTTTTATGAACTAGACCCATACACTTATAGAGATATGATGGTAATTCAACATATACCCCCAACGTGGCCAAAGTTCATTGACCTTACATGACCTTTGACCTTGATCATGTGACCTGAAACTCGTACAGGATGTTCAGTGATACTTGATTACTCTTATGTCCAAGTTTCAAGAGAAAGATCCATCAACTTTCCAAGTTATGATGGTAATTCAACAGATACCCCCATTATGGCCAAAGTTCATTGACCTTTGACCTTGGTCATGTGACCTAAAATGCGCAAAGGATGTTCAGTGATACTTCATTACTCTTATGTCCAAGTTTTATGAACTAGACCAACACACTTTCAAAGTTATGGCGGTAATTCAACAAATACCCCAATTTGACCAAAGTTCATTGACCCTAAATGACCGTTGAACTTGATCATGTGACCTGAAACTTGCACAGGATGTTCAGTAATACTTGATTACTATTATGTCCAAGTTTCATGAATCAGATCCATAAACTTTTAAAGTTATGATGGTAAATCTACAGATACCCCCAATTCGGCCAAAGTTCATTGACCCTAAATGACCATTGACCTTGGTCATGTGACGTGAAACTCATGCAGGATGTTCAGTGATACTTGATTAACCTTATGTATAAGTTTCATGAACTAGGTCCATATATTTTCTAAGTTATGATGACATTTCAAAAACTTAACCTTAGGTTAAGATTTTGATGTTGATTCCCCCAACATGGTCTAAGTTCATTGACCCTAAATGACCATTGACCTTGGTCATGTGACGTGAAACTCATGCTGGATGTTTAGTAATACTTGATTAACCTTATGGCCAAGTTTCATGAACTAGGTCCATATACATATTAAGTTATGCTGTCATTTCAAAAACTTAACCTCAGGTTAAGATTTGGTGTTGACGCCGCCGCCGCCGCCGTCGGAAAAGCGGCGCCTATAGTCTCACTCTGCTATGCAGGTGAGACAAAAATGGGTTGGGTTTTGCGGCTTCAGCGACACACTCCCATCAGAACCAAATCTGAGTCCCCCCCCCCCCCCCCCCCTTGGGTTTTAACATCATATTATGACTGTTCTGTGTTTCTTTGTGGAATTCCTGGGTCTAATATGATTTAAACTCAAAACAGTGAACCAAAATTCACTTGTTAATTAAACAAAGATGGGTTCTCTTCTATAGAAACATCATGTTAAAAAAAGCCCATTTATACAATGAAAACAAGGGACAATCTTGACAAGAAGAGCCAATATCAAAACAAAGTGCAGTGTATCAAAATGTACAAAACATTTGGCATATTATAGTCATTGAATTTAACACCATCATTGTACAAAAACATTGATATTCTACAGTCTCTTGAACTCTCTTCGTGAACCAAATTGGTCCTACATTAATCTAATTAAGAATGAAGGTTCTCTTTAAGTGCTTTGAACATGATATGCCTTGTATCATGTACATTTTAACAACAGATCATTTTAATTATAGGGTAGAATACCTCATTTCGATTACTTAAGAGTGAATCGACATAAAATCTACCTATTTTAAATTGGGGCTTTATTGCTGCACATACTTTTTTCTTTGGATTGGTTTTCAATTTTGTCTCTTTCTGATGTCAAATACCATTTTGATAAATTTGAGCTCATTATTAAAAGGAAAATTGAATAATGTACATACATCTATATTCATCCAATCAAAGCATATTCGGAGCAAGAAAAAAAATGCAGCGGGAAGTGGTTGTCTCTATGGTAATGTTAGTAAACAGATTTTCCAAAAGTGACACAGAAGATTTGTTCACCTTTCACAAAAATCGTCTATGCCCACCAAAGAGTGAATGTAAGGGCAAAATGAGATCATCACTGAATCACGCACACCCAAATTTATCTGAAATGGTGAAATACGTTTATACATTTGGTACCAAAGTTACTTGGGAAGCCATTTTCTGAGAGTACACTTTTGTGATACACTACATTGTATGTATAAATACCAGATTGATTTCTGCATATTAATTCATTCAATATAATTTTTTGGTGTTTCAACACCATATCTGAAGCATGAAGATGTTTAATACTAAACCTTTGCAAATATGCACAATTGCTATCACTGCCATATGTCTCACACCTACAAATTTCAAGCTAATTAATAAATGTAAACAATTAGAGAAGACAGCCTACTTTCATCTTCATAAAGCAATGAGTTGTTCTGAGGAAGTTTAATAAAGGACAAAAATAAAGGGTTTTCTGCAAAATGTAGTCAGGTAGTGTTATGTTTATGCTGCATATTTAATTAATGATGTATGCTGCGTACGGGAAGTCAACTTTGAACTTGGGTAAGCCTTCATGTTTCTCAAAGCCAATACACCGATATTTGACAGTTTCCCGCATTAATTTAAGATATAAAGCAACAAAATTCAAGATTAAACTTGAAACTGTGCAGTACCCTGGAGGAAATGTACGAGTAACCAGTAGCCATTAACCAAAATCAAAGTTCATATATCCTGATGCTAATACACAATCCCACTCTTGGCGAAATTCCCGGTAACTTCCATAGGTACTTGGAAGTTCAAGAGTAGGCCCACATGTATGTGCCACTGGTCGCCTGCCTGCACCTTCTAGAGACGTGAATTGAACCATTATTTTGGAAACGCTCATCACTTCAGATCCTGTCAGAAAATGCATTAATTTTTTTCAATCCTTTCTTGTCTTGCCCCTTAATGTACTGCATGAGGAAACGCACCGAGTTTGACTCTTCCTGGTTGGATGGAATAGCTGAAAAGATCTCACAGACTTTCTTTGTTGTAGGTTGGAGCTCTTGGTATATGCTGAGAACTACCGAGGGGGTTGGAAGCTTGCTTAACAACTGAGGAGTCACAACTTCCCTCATACACTGCATCGCATAGCTCCCGTTCTGGATGATGACCTTGTGCGCCAACTGGAACATAAGTGCTAACGATTCCCCTTCTTTTGGTATGGTATGCCCACCTTCTCGGTCAAGGAGGTCAACGAGTGCTTCATGCTCTTCCTCTGTTGTGTTTCCAGACAGTGCAGACTGAACACAAGCTCGATCTCCATCATTAAGGTAAAGCTTGAAAGACTCCATCAAAGTGTCAGGCAGGACTGCATCTTCACCAAATAGCATGCCAATGACGAAAGCTGGTGCCATTCTAAGAGGGAAAATTTTGTGGTCTATGAATCCTTTCACAAGGATTCTTCCAACGGCTTTCCACTCTTCTGGCCCTAGTTCTGGGCACAAACCTGGAACTCTGAAATCTTCCCCATCAGCATACATTTCAAAAAATTGTTTCCAAAAGATTGTGTAAACATCTCTCGACACTCCTTCTGCATCAATTCCAAGTTCGTCCACAAACTCGAATTTTAGAGGGGATGTCATCATATCAGGTGCTTTGAAAATACACAGGAGTTCAGTTATAACCATGCATCTGTGCAGCTTTACCAATGAACGCTTTTCCAACTCTTCTCCCAGAATTTGTAGACCTTGTGTTAGTAGTGGTTCCTCAATAGCAAGACCTTCAGTTCTTGAGGGTGGAGCATTGCTAGTGCTCGGTTGCTCATGATCGGACTCCATTTCCTGCTCCTGTTCTGGTTGTGGTACTAATTCAAAGAGGGTTAGATCAATTACTGACTCAATGGCAGTATGGCTAATACCCGTTTCCGGAGTCAACGGAATCATTGGTAATGTTTCATCCAAGTCCTCATCTGCCTCATCAGGATAGAATGAGATGTCTTCGTCAGTGTCATTGGATGTCTTTTGACTCTTTCCCTTCTTCTTTGAGCAAATATATATCCGCAACATTTTTACTTCTGTCTCTAGGTACAGATCTTCTACATTACCCTCGGAAAATAGCTTTCCTCGAAAATCTTCCACATGGAAATAGAAATCATCCACATGACCTCTGAATGACATATTATCTGGAAAGAAAAGTCTCCTCCCCTCCTTGATGACATCGCCAGCTGTTGAATTTTCCCCCAACTTTAGATGCCTCGTTCCGCCACCCTTAGATGTTCGAATCTGCTTGTACTCCATACTGGCCACATCAAAGTCTTTCCACCCTATCTCCACCCTCCTTTCCTCTTTTTCTGCATTCCTGTTACCAATATTTTTCTTCTGAGATTTCTTGATCTTAATTTTTAATCTGTCTACCATTGATGGCTTTGCTGCTTTTGGTGAACTAGTAGAGTATGATGGCCCTGATTCACACTTGCAAAATGTTACCACTGCTACCCGGTCTCCATATGCTGGGATGTACTGTGATGTTTCTTATCATCAAGCAATGGGATTATTTCCACATCAACCTAATAAGAACAAACAAAAAGATAAAATCTTAGCTTTACTGAATATTGAATTAACATAAAATAATATGATATGATAGACACCTGGATATCTTCCCCAAAAGTCAATATTGTGCAGCACCCCCTGCAACCAATCAGAAGCGCACATTTTGGACTTGAGATTCAATTTCAACCAATCAGAAGCACGCATTTTGGACTTGCGAATAATTTTTTTGAGGTGCAATATTAAATGTAGTTTTCCTAATTAAGTTCTTTCTTCTCCATCACAACTCATTGTTTTTTTCTTCTCCAAATTGGTGCTGTGCGAAAGGGTGGGTAGTGTCGCGTCACGTTGCGTGGAATGCCCCCACCCCCCCTCCACCACCGGTTTTGCCGAATGGGTGCATTAGGACTTTTCTATTATAATATTGATATTTGATAATAGGTCTTCTGATAATAAAAATAATGATGATGATGATAATAATAATAATATTTATAATTAATAGAAAGAGAGGAGTCTAAAGCCTCCCCCTCCCCTTCTTAAATTCCCATAAAAAGTATCCCTTTATCTTAATATTTATAATTCATTGATTTTATTCATACCTTTTTTAAATTCAAATCTCATGTGCCCCTCTGGGTTATCAAAGGGCATGGCCACAAATGATGTCAGTTCAGCATTCACTACAAATTTTGTTGGGGGAGTGGGGGGGGGGGGGTAGACATTTTTTAAATTCGAAATTTAGTCCATAAATTACTGTTAAAAAGACATTTTATGTTTTGAATTTTTGGAAATAAAACCTCATTTGAACTGTTGAACTGAACTGTATATGTCTCTCTTCAAACCCTGCCTTAGTATCTTGTTAGATGTGTGCTTTGTCTTCTGTGTGTGTGGGTGTACATGTGTCCAGGTGTGTTAGGGTGTGTGTGCATTTGTGTGTCTTTGACACAAGACTTGCATCCCAAGCATCACTTCTCCAACAGCATTTCATCACATTTCCAGCAGATGGATGAGATGGTATCATTTTGCCTTCTTTGGAGATGAAGCAATGTAGGGTGCTTCCCAGGCGTCCTTTTGTCATTGGACGGCAGAAAAGTAGCAACACTTCTTTACAGTTATGCCCAAAACTCTGCAGCCAACTCTTGTACAGGTACTAACCTTATCTTCAACCATTTTCTGGATTATGTCTTCCTTCAGCCCTCTCTGTCTGAGGAAATATTTCAATTTCTCCATGATGACTATACTGCAGATGGAAAGAAAAGTGAATAGAAATAAATAAATGAAAAGTGATGAATAAAAGAAAAAAAGTTTTGGGTATGCATAATGCATCCTTACCAGGTTCGAATGTGAAGGGATGGGATGTTATACAGCAGATATATCACATATATTCCACTAATATTTTCATAACTGCAGTATTTTCTTTCATCATTGATATGCTATGTGAGTATCCTAACAAAGTTTCTTATAGTCACATAGAACATTAAAGATGTACTTTTCCTGTATGTTCAAGCCCAGTTACCGGTACTCGCAATGACAATAAAAAAAAACAAAAGTAACAACAAGAATACTACTATAATAAGAACATTAATAGATGTGAGATATTGTGAGTAGGCTATGTACCACATGTTTGTGTACACACACTTGGGTCGACCCCCGTCAATAGCAAATAATCCCTCCAGCCCACGATCATCATTCTATCATTGTCATAAAGTATCCATATCCCCCCCCCCCCCCCCTGGCTACGCAAAACACATTTCTATACTCTTTCTCGACTGTGAATACGTCTGACTGACATTATAGTTTTATTTTCTCTTTTTGTCTTAACTGAGCCCAGGGGCGGATCCAGCCGGTGGCAAGGGAGGGGGCCTAAAAAGGGGCCGACTTCGTGCGAAAAATTAAAAATCGTGCCGGCCGATTTTTGGCCTAGTGGGGGGGGGGGGGTAGTGAGCACAATTTTTTTTTTTTTTTTTTTTTTTTTTTTTTGGGGGGGGGCACCCGAAAATTTTTTTACTATGAGAATACTTTTTTTTTCCACCGCCACCCCCCCCCCCCTTGGGCGCCAGGGGTAGTGAGCACACTTTTTTTGGGGGGCACCCCAAAAAAAATTTACTATGAGAAGGCTTATTTTTTTTCCACCGCCACCCCCCCCCCCCCGTTAGCCCCCTCTTTCTTTCTCTCTCCCTCTCTCTTTTTTTCTCTCTACCCCTCTCTCTATATTGATAGGTTCACATGGTGTGATTACCATGATAATCAGAATAGATTGATATATATGATGACGGTTGTTGTATCGTGGGTTCTTGAACTGATATATATGTACAGTAACTGAAAGTAAAGGCAGAGAAACTCAATAGGTCCAGTTGCAGAGAAGTTTAATGGCAGACTCCCAGAATATCTGGATAGCAAATCAAGCAGGCACAGCCTAGGATTGGAATCTCTAACATTCAGAAATGACCATGCTAGGCATGTGCACAAACACAATAGAGGTGGTGATGAATGTATTACACAAGGGTAGCTACTGAATTACCATTAATGGTTGCCATGCAATGTCTGAACACAACAACGGTACGTAAATGTAAGGTGAGGTAAATGTAAGGTGAGGTAGATCTAGGCCTATATCAGTATATGTAATTAAGAAAAGTAATATTTCAAAATGATATTGTGTGGGTTTACGTTAATTTTTAAACTCACCTAGCTGGCAATCACATTCACAACAGTACTTGGAAGTGTAATTATTTAAGCTTTGGAAATGTCTGACTTGTTATAGTTATAACAGGACCCCCTCCCTGCCCCCCCCCCCCTTCTCTCGATTCATCTCTTGATCCAACTCTCTCCCTATATATGGATCGAGGTTGATTAATCATGATATTAAGAAGAGATTGGTAGATATGACCACGGTATATGAATGTTTAGTGAGGTATTCTTAATTAAGAAAATAATTATTATGGGCCTACTCTTGATTTTGGGTATGTTTTAGTAGGATATCTCCACGCCGGAGTTATGGGTCAAATCTAGATACGATTCCGAACTAGCGTCGGCTAGGCTAGACAGAAAAATCTGTTCCGACTCTGAGGAGAACAGACGGATTTTTGTGTCTAGAGCTATAGCCAGGCCTACGTCACTCAAGGCTTGGTGATAATGTGAAATATTGATATCAATATTTCACATTATCACCAAGCCCTTAAGGCTACTCAAGCCAAGACCAAGCCATAGCTAGCTTTAAAACAATCAAGCTGCATACATTCGGATGGCTAAGCGCTGAAGGAGGAGCTCGCCGGCGATGGCTAACCGGCCTGGGGATGCAGCGGCACCCTCCGTTGATACCCTTTTCGCCGGCCTGGTCGGAACGAAGTCAGTCCTAATTAGACCTAACGTTACAAGACTGTGAAGACTCTCAATTAAATATAAATCGCTCTATCCTAGGCCTATAGGATAAAGGTTTATAGTCGATCTGTAGTCACGTTAAAAGCAGTAAAATAAAGTAAACGTACCAATACATCTATCCAGGTCTTACTTGTCTCCGTCCTCGGCATGCATGACCGACCCCACTCAGAAAATCGTCAGTAGCATGCTTCTTCTTCTTGTTGTTATAATGTTGGGTACCTATACCCAGGTCTGTTGACGTTGGCGCTATATCCATCGATTACGATGATTTTCGCCAGGCTTGGTTTGAGAGCTTCGGCGTCGGAGCTTCCTGGAGTTAGGGCGCGGCGTACTGCTCCCTTCTTCATAATTATATGCCATCAGGTGGTAGTTATAAATAAGTGGTGGGAACCACTTATAAGTGGTGGGAACGACTTATAAGTGGTGGGAACGACTTATAAGTGGTGGGAACGACTTATAAGTGGTGGGAACGACTTATAAGTGGTGGGAACGACTTATAAGTGGTGGGAACGACTTATAAGTGGTGGTAACGACTTATAAGTGGTGGGAACCACTTATAAGTGGTGGGAACCACTTATAAGTGGTGGGAACGACTTATAAGTGGTGGTAACGACTTATAAGTGGTGGGAACCACTTATAAGTGGTGGTAACGACTTATAAGTGGTGGGAACGACTTATAAGTGGTGGGAACGACTTATAAGTGGTGGGAACCACTTATAAGTGGTGGGAACGACTTATAAGTGGTGGGAACGACTTATAAGTGGTGGGAACGACTTATTAAAAAAATATTGTCATGCATGTCCCCTCCCGGGCTCCGTATAATAATGACTTTACCCACAAATGTAATAAATTTGAAGGGATTTTCGGCGAATCCGTTCTAAACTAAAATCCTATAGTAATGCGTTCATATAGCACAAAAGTGCAAAGTGTTTTTTTTCCAGACGTTAATTAAACATCATAGTACAAGTCCAAAGTCTTTTTCCAGACCCGGTTGTTTCACAAATTATAATATAAGTCCAAAGTCTTTTTTCCAGACCCGGTTGTTTAAAAAATTTTGATATGAGTCCAAAGTCTTTTTCCAGACCCGGTTATTTCAAAAATTATAATATAAGTCAAAACTAAGATACGATAATGATATTCCAGTGGAAAAAAAGAGAATCGAGCTTAGTCTTTTCTCCAGACCCAGTTAATTAAAACTGGCGGAATTAATGTCTTTGTTGTTGTTTCAACTTATACGGCGTATATTGTGAATATATGCACTAAGAGTAAATTTCTCCAGCCCCGGTTACTTAAAACAAAAAAATAAACCCTATAGCAATGCGTTCACATAGCACCAAAGTGCAAAGTCTTTTTTCAGACCCGGATAATTAAACAATTACAATATAAGTCCAAAGTCTTTCCTCCAGACCCGGCTATTAAAAAATAAATTAAAAAACTTCAAATCTAAGACCAATTTTCCAAAGTTTCACCCAGTAAAAAAAATATGTCTTTACCCCACACCCAGTTTTTTTAAATAATACTATGACCCCTACAAAACATTGTAATAATGCATGGGTAAAGCAAACATCCTTTCTCCAGACTTGGTTATTATTTGAAAAAAATAAAGTAGTTTTCACAAATATTCTAAAATGAATACCCAATAATCTAATTACTGTGATATAACATGAAGGGTTACACTTCGTAATTCCGAAGGTTCTTTATTCCGAAGGTTCGTAATTCCGAAACACGTAAATTGCCTTTACCTCGATGTTCGTTAATCCGAAAACGTAAAAGGGTTCGTTAATCCGAACATTTGCGGCGTAATTCCGAAGGTTCGTTAATCCGAAAACGAAATAAGGTTTGATGTTCCGAAGGTTCGTTAATCCGAAAACGAAATAAGGTTTGTTGTTCCGAAGGTTCGTTAATCCGAAAACGAAATAAGGTTCGTTGTTCCGAAGGTTTGTTAGTCCGAAAACGAAATAAGGTTAGTTAATCATTTAGTTTTCGGACTAACGAACCTTCGGAATTACGAACCTCATTTTTTTTTCGGATTAACGAACCTTCGGAATTACGAACCTCATTTCGTTTTCGGACTAACGAACCTTCGGAATTGCGAACCTTCGGAAATACGAACCTTCGGAATAACGAACCTTCGGAATATCCGAACCTTCGGAATAACGAAGCTTCGGAATTACGAATGTATGCGAACATGAAGACCGATTGTCGAAGATCGACTTTCCTCCAAACACAATTATTTCAAGAATAAAAAATCAATAAAACCCAAACCCCAAAACGAATCTTAGAACCAACAATCCTCCAAATTAAGACCATGCATGTAGAAAAGCACATGTTTAGAGCGTTGTCTTTATTCCAGACCCAGTAATTTAAAAATGATTTAAACAATCTTAAAATAGAATAAGAAATAAAATATGACAAAGTCATATTCTTATTCTTGTGGAATAACACGATTATTATGCTTAGTCTCTCGTCTAGACTCGGTTATTCAAAAGATAAACAAATATTGAAAAAAAATCACAGCTAAGACCAATCTTCAAAATTAAACCAACTTAAAATGCTTGGGCTTAGAGTGTTGTCTTTGACCCCTCACCCAGTTCTCTTTAAAATACAAATTAAGCGAAACATTAATCTTAAAACTTAGACCCCAGCATCTTCCAAACTATAAAACCCTTGTGATAACGCATACTTAATTTGACCAGACCAGTTTATTAAAAAAAATAGAACAAAATTTTTTTTAACCCTCTTTTATCCTAACATCCTATAATAAATGATGCAATTAAACATTCATTTTTTCTTCCAGGCAAAGAAATTTATAATAAAACAACAACATCAACACTTAGAGCCCGGGGAGCATTTCATGAAAGGGGTTGTCTCACGTTTTATCCGACACTGGTAGCACTGCTTCTTAGCCAATCAACATCAAGAACAGTTGTCAGATCTGACAACTTGTCGGACATAAATGTTGATGAAATACTCCCCCAATCATCTTATTCATGTTGAACAGGAACAAGAATATGATTGAGTCTTAGTCATGAGGATTTCATTTATCTTATTTTTTAAGTGACAAGGTCTGGAATAAAGAAAACTTTTTAAACTTTTATTTATTGAAGGTTCTTAGTTTGAAGGATAGTTGGGCCTTAGATTCTGTTATTCTTTTTTAATGATTTTGATTATTTTGAAATAATTGGGTCTGGAGGAAAGACTACACCATATTTCCATGTTATTCAATGATGATAAGATTGCAGGGTCTTTGTTTTGTTGTTGTTGTGTTTTAAATGAATTGTTTAACTGGGTCTGAAGGAAAGACTACGCTATATTTCCATGTTTTCAACATAAAGAGGATCGTGGGTCTTTGTTTGCTTTTTTTATTATTACTAATTTATTATTATTATTCATTATTTCTTATTTGAAAGGTCTGGGTCTGGAGGAAAGACTACGCTATATTTCCATGTTATTGAACATAAATAGGATCATGGGTCTTTGTTTGCTTTTTTTATTATTACTAATTTATTATTATTATTATTCATTTGTTATTTGAAAGATCTGGGTCTGGAGGAAAGACTACGCTATATTTCCATGTTATTCAACATAAATAGGATCGTGGGTCGTTGTTTGCTTTTTTATTATTAATAATTTATTATTATTATTATTCATTTGTTATTTGAAAGATCTGGGTCTGGATGAAAGACTACGCTATATTTCCATGTTCCAATTGGACGTATATTATAATTTGCTGAAAGCAGCGCTTATCCATTATGCATCAAATTTTATAACCAAAAAACGACAAATTGATCATAGGCGTAAATATTCATAACTGAATGACACGCGCCTCAAAATCCAAGATAACAACAACAACAACGTTATTTAACATTTACAAAAGAGTTGGGGTCTTTGTTACATTTCCACCAGTGTCAATAGACTGGGTCTAGAGAAAAGACTGAGCTCGATTCTCATTTTATTCAACTAGAATATCATTATCTTCGTTTGGACTTATAATAATTTTGAAACTACCAGGTCTGGAAAAAAGACTTTGGACGTATAGTATAATTTTTGAAACAACCAGGTCTGGAAAAAAGACTTTGGACTTATATTATAATTTTTGAAACAACCAGGTCTGGAAAAAAGACTTTGGACGTGTAGTATAATTTTTTAAACAACCGGGTCTGGAAAAAAGACTTTGAACGTATATTCTAATTTTTGAACCAACTGGGTCTGGAAAAAAGACTTTGGACGTATATTATAATTTTCCTTTATTTTGCTTTCATACGTTCTGTTTATTTTTTTTGTTTCTTTACTTACCTATATATATATATATATATATATATATATATATATATATATATATATATATATATTATATATATATATATGTATATATATATACATATACTAGTATATATTCTCAATTACTCTTAGTACTTCACTAAGGAAGTTTATTTTGTTTTTGTTTCAGTGTTTTACATTTTCTCTAGTTTCAACACCACCCCTTCATACTTTGCACTGCACAAGGTCATTACATTTTATATTAGTTTTTATTCTCCCTGTTTTTTTTTCCTTATATTTCTTCTTCTATTTTGATTTTGCTGTTTTTACTACCCTTTCGTCAACACACACTTATTAATTCTTTCTTTCTTTTTTTCACACATACTCAGGAACAGGTATACAGCATAGTGCATTGTTTCACCGAGGTTTACCACAAACCCTCTCTCCTCTGCTAATGACTGATTTGACTAGGTTTCCATTTAGTTCTTTAAACAACGACGACTTGTTGTCTCTCTCGGCGCAACATGGCGCTACTCACACATTAGATAATCATAATTCCAATTACGATACACACATACGAAATTTTATGGACAATAATACAACCAATCTTAATTACAACTTTGATGCAAATGATCAATTTGGACAACTCTCTACATCACATTATTTCACAGAACAACATTTCAAATCATCTATTACATCAGACAACACAAGCGAAAGTTTTTATCTTCTCCATTTAAATATTCGAAGTGCCAGTAAAAATTTTGATAAACTTAAATTATTCCTAGATAACAACCGGTTTCCGAAATCTTCATTTATTGGTTTAACTGAAACATGGTTCTCTGATAATCCATGTTCCCTCTTCACACTCCCTGATTTTGATTTGATTGTTAATAATAGAACGCAAAGACCTGGGGGTGGTGTCGCTCTGTACATACCACAACAATACGATTATACTCATATAGCTAATATAACCATATCAAACGACGTTTTAGAAACCCTGTTTGTTGAAGTCACAAACCCAAAAGGCAAAAACTTAATACTGGGTGTATTTTATAGACCTCCTCAATCAAATACCAATGCATTCTTAGAATCTCTCAATGAAATTTTATTAAATCCTGTTTTGAAAAATAAAGATTGTTTCTTCATGGGTGACTTCAATATCAACTTAGTAAATTGCAATTCTAACAGCACCTCTCAGGAGTTTCTTGAAATGTTTCTTTCCTATTCTTTTTTACCGCTTATCACTAAACCGACAAGAGTTACAAATAACTCGGCCACTTTAATTGACAACATTTTTAGCAATATAACTCAACAAATCCCCAAAGCCGGCGTTATCATTAGTGACATCACTGATCACTTTCCCATTTTTGCTAGGTTATCTACAAATAAAGCTATAATGAAAGAAACATTCAATACTCCATTTAGAAAAATAACTGATGACAATATAAACAATCTAATTAATGACTTAAATACAACAGACTGATCGAGTGTTTTTGAATCCACAGACGTTGATGACGCATACAACTTCTTCATTTCCAAATTAACATCTTCTCTAGATACTCACGTTCCTTTTACTATCAACAGAAAATCAAATTATAAAAAGGTCCCACTCCACCCGTGGATTACTAAATCACTTTTGAGATCAATCAACCGAAAGAACAAATTATACTATAAATACATATCCAAACCAAGCGACAAATCCCGTTATAAATATACATCATATAAAAACACACTTACTTCTTTACTTCGTATTGCAAAAAAAGAATATTATACCTCCCAACTTGATTTGCACAAAAATGATATGAGGAATACTTGGAAAATTATAAATGGCGCGTTAAATAAAAAGAATAAAAGTTCCACTATATAAAAAATAAAAACACACAACACAATCATCGATGACAATAACTTAATAGCAAATGAGTTTAATTCATATTTTTCAAATATTGGCAACAATCTGGCAAGCAAAATCACATTAACACATAAATCATTTAACAGTTTTCTTAACAACCCAAACCCTAACTCTATATTTTTTAATCCTACCACTACAGGAGAAAATATTAATATTGTTAACAATCTGCACTCTAAGAAGAGCCCAGGTTTCGATAGCATTCCTAACTTTCTACTCAAGAAAATTATTTTAACTATCGTCGATCCTTTGGTGCACATACTAGATATTTCTATGAACACAGGGAAAGTACCTAGTCTCATGAAAATAGCCAAAGTCATCCCTCTTTACAAAAAAGGCGACAATCAACTTGTTTCTAACTACCGCCCTATTTCATTACTCACCTCATTATCTAAAATTCTCGAAAAACTTATACATACACGTACAAGTACGTTTTTTGATAAACATAATATCTTTTCTAACTCACAATTTGGGTTTCGCGAAAATCATAGCACTTCACATACAATTCTGTCTTTTATTGATAAAATCACTACTTCCATAGATAAAGGTTTTCATACTGTTGGTATTTTCCTGGACTTCTCCAAGGCCTTCGATACCATTAACCACGAAATACTTCTTTATAAACTTTCTTTTTATGGTATTAGGGGGAAGGCCTTGGAGTGGTTCAGGAGTTACCTAACAGATAGGTCTCAATTCGTATCAGTTAACAACGCTACTTCTTCTACTCTTCCTATCACATGTGGAGTACCTCAGGGTAGCTTACTTGGCCCTCTTCTTTTTATTACTTACATCAATGACATTAAAAAAGTTCAAATTTACTAACATTCATACTGTTTGCAGACGACTCGAATATTTTATTTTCTCATGATCACGCAAATCAACTTGTAAAAATTGTAAACTCTGAACTCATACATGTAACTGACTGGATTAAGGCGAATAAACTATCACTTAACCTACAAAAGACAAATTATATGCTTTTTAGTAACAAAACACATACATTACCTGACAATCTCATTTTTGATAACACCGTTCTTGAAAATGTATCACAAACCAGATTCTTGGGTGTTACTATTGACAATAAGCTATCATGGAAACCACACATTGATAATATATGCAAAACAATTTCAAGAAACATCGGAATTATTAACAAGCTCAAATATTTTCTTCCATCTCACACTTTACTTACATTATACACTAATATTACCATACATTAATTATGGCATTTTGGCATGGGGTTGTGCAATCCAAACACAATTACAAAGGATACTGTTGTTGCAGAAGAAGGCCCTTAGAATAATTTTTCAAACTCATTTCAGATCACACACAGATGTCCTTTTTTTCCAAAATAATATTCTTAAAGTGAATGATCTATATCTTTTCCAACTCGCCCAATTTATGTATAAACTAAATAAAAATGATCTCCCCACAATTTTTTCAAATATGTTTTGTAAAAACTCCTCCATACATGATTACCCAACGAGACAACGTAATTGTTATCATCTACCCCCAACCCGTACTCTTTCGTCTTTTTTGGACCAGTGTATTGGAATTCACTGCCCAATGACTTTAAAGAATCACCAAGCATTAACATTTTCAAGCACAAACTTAAAAAGATGCTAATTTGTCAATACTCCACACCAACAAGACAAGCTAATATATAACTGTAACTAAACGTATTTACAACTATCATTTAATTATCAACAAATTTGTCTAATATATATTCTAAATAATGTCACTACAGTGTCCTATGACCTGTGCACCTGTCATGTTCCTCTTTTTATTTTCAGTTTTATTTGCACCACCCTTTTCTCCCCTCTCGTTCCTTTGCCTCCCTTTTCCACTCTTATAATTTCTATTAAAAATGTTATCATCATTATCGTTATCACTCCAATTATTCAAATTACTTTCCACTTTTTGTTGTCGCTTGTACGCTCTATTTTGGTATTTTGTAGATTATGTATTTTATTTTTGTTTTCCACCCGTCTCTTGTATATAGGTTATGTTAATTAGTATTGGAACTATGTTTAGGGACTTGCCTTATTTACAAGCTCTGCTTTTCTTGGCAATTCCCTCCGTTCAGATAATTTTATCTTCAATATTTGTTATGAAATGTTATAGAACTGTATGTATTATTTTGAACATGTATTTACACTTTACTTTGATTATATCTTTTGTTTGAACGGAAATAAATGAATAAATCTAAATCTAAAAATCTAAATTTTTTTATTAACCGGGTCTGGAAAAAAGACTTTGGAGGTATATTATAATTTTTTAAACAACCGGGTCTAGAAAAAAGACTTTGGACTTGCATTATAATTTTTGAATTAACCGGGTCTGGGAAAAAGACTTTGGACGTATATCATATTTTTTTTAAACAACCGGGTCTGGAAAAAAGACTTTGGACTTATATTCTAATGTTTGAAACAACCGGGTCTGGAAAAAAGACTTTGGAATTGTACTATAATGTTTTATTAACCGGGTATGGAAAAAAGACTTTGGACTTATATTATAATTTTTGAAACAACCGGGTCTGGAAAAAGGACTTTGGACTTGCATTATAATTTTTTAATTAACCGGGTCTGGAAAAAAGACTTTGGACGTATATCATAATTTTTTAAACAACCGGGTCTAGAAAAAAGATTTTGGACTTATATTCTAATGTTTGAAACGACCGAGTCTGAAAAAAAGACTTTGGAATTGTACTATAATGTTTTATTAACCGGGTATGGAAAAAAGACATTGGACGTATATCAATTTTTTTGAAACAACCGGGTCTGGAAAAAAGACTTTGGAATTGCATTATAATTTTTTAATTAACCGGGTCTGGAAAAAAGACTTTGGACGTATATTATAATTTTTTAATTAACCGGGTCTAGAAAAAAGACTTTGGACGTATGTTATAATTTTTGAAACAACCGGGTCTGGAAAAAAGACTTTGGACTTGTATTAGAATTTTTGAATTAACCGGGTCTGGAAAAAAGTCTTTGGACGTATATCATATTTTTTTAAACAACCGGGTCTGGAAAAAAGACTTTGGACTTGCATTATAATTTTTGAATTAACCGGGTCTGGAAAAAAGTCTTTGGACGTATATCATTTTTTTTTAAGCAACCGGGTCTGGAAAAAAAACTTTGGACTTGCATTATAATTTATGAATTAACCGGGTCTGGAAAAAAGTCTTTGGACGTATATCATATTTTTTTAAACAACCGGGTCTGGAAAAAAGACTTTGGACTTGCATTTTAATTTTTGAATTAACCGGGTCTGGAAAAAAGACTTTGGACGTATATTATAATTTTGAAACAACCGGGTCTGGAAAAAGACTTTGCACTTTTGTGCTATATGAACGCGATACTATAGGATTTTAGTTTAGAACAGATTCGTCAAAAATCCCTTCAAATTTATTACATTTGTGGGCGATCAAAAATTATTACATTTGTGGGTAAAGTGCATTATTACATTTGTGGGTGAAATTATTACATTTGTGGGTAAAGTGTTATTACATTTGTGGGCGTTATTACATTTGTGGGTAAAGTGTTATTACATTTGTGGGCGTTATTACATTTGTGGGCGATTATTACATTTGTGGGTGTAACAGGGGGGGGGGGGGGTATCAAACGTTTCCAACGCTTGCCTTTAAAATATTCAAAACGTATGTATATGCTTGTCTACAAGACAATCCTAACCTGGACAGGTATGTTGAACACATGTTTAAACTGAAACATTTTATAATTAAATTTCTTTCCTGACAGTAACATAGAATGACATAAAGGTAAAACAATATAAAGAATTATCTTTGCAAAATTCATAAAATTGCAGCCATGTGCGGATCATAAAAATGTGTATGGACAGACTAACGTTAGTCTGGACCTGAGGTAGTTCTACAGACACATAAACACGGGTATGGGACTAGACTGGATTATATATTGTCAAGTTTATCGATCGTATCGACAGGGGTCCTGCCAGAAGATTATCTTTTCTAGTAATTCATTTGGTAATTACGCACCACAAATAATTCAATCACCTTACATACAATATGAACGACAATTCGAAGGGGTTTACTTACGGTAAAATCCTCATTCACGACACCAGGGACCTTCGCTTTTACTAATTCATTAATTTCATATCGAATAGTCGCGGCGAAAACATCAACAAACTAAATCATGTTTTTTTTTCACGACTTTGGGAGTGGGCGTGGCCTAATTAGTCAGTGAAAACCGTTCAAGACGATTTGTAAAATAAGAATTCTCTGAAAATAGTCAGAGGGGCTCCGAGAGTTTCGTGAAATGCAATTTTTAGTCAGCGCTGACAGTTGTTGCGCGACAATGTTGATGAAACACCCCCCTGGGGACCAACAAAAGTGTTACTTTATATATAAAGTAGTCGAGTACATTTTATTCAAGGCACTTAATTGCCGGCTCAAAATGAAACTCGAATTTCAATTTCATTTTATTTTCCTAGAATGTTTGTCCCATTGAAGACACCGTTAGAAAAAAAAAATCGCCAAAAATCCAAAACGCGAGTGATTTCCAACGCGACGCGAACGCGAGTGAATATAATAAGCCCTTGAAATAAAGCAAAGCTGTGATGCCTGTTTGATTTTTTTTTTCTCTATTTCAAATCCGCTTTGTTTGAGTGGACTTACAGGAGAATCCAGCCCTGGCCATACAATGTTGTGTTGGGAAGGAGAACAATAAATCAAAGAGAATGGTGAAAGTTTGAAAGAAATCGGACAAGCAATAAGAAAATTATAGCTGTTATAAAATTGAGATCACTAATACTATGTAGATTTCAAATTGGCAATTGGGTAGGTAAATTATGACAAGGGGCAAGGACAACTTTCCTATAGGCCATGTACTTAATTATCAGGGATTTGTGGTTTTTCCTAAGTACCCATTCCCCTGGGGCAGTAATCTAAATATAACCCAGGTAGTATATTGTTTTATGTCCTCATGAAAGAAAAATATAATTTAAAATAAAACTTTTGGAAAAAATGACCTTTTAGCCATAATATGTATTGGAGTACATGGAAGAGTAGTCCTTGCCTTACATCACTATGACATCCCATATGCGGCCAATTTGAAGTCTCCACGGGTAAAGTGATTACCAATATTTACAACTTTTAAAAATTCATAACTTTCTTGTTGTTTGTCCAATATTGTTCAAACTTTCACCTATCAACTTGTCTGATTTTTCTTTTCCTTATAAAAACAAGTTTTTATTTGGGTTGGATTCCCCTTTAACTATTAAATGAATTGTGCTTTAACAGCCTCTTCTCCTCAGAATAGAATATTTCTTATTGATATTAATGAATACTTTATGGACACACATGTACTTGAATTTAAAAAAGAACATGTTAACATTGTTCATTTAGGGTTTTCTGCAAGTCTATATCCTGGAAAGTAATCAATTTTCGTACAGGATATTTTATGTGTATTAAGGATAATAACACCAAGTAATATGATTTAATCATCAACATCATCAATATGCTGATGGTCTATTCTTCATGAGATCATTTAATTACTGCTTTACATATTTCTTCTCTGTATTGACAGTGTCAGATAAAATGGATTATTTTATTAAACACATTTCAGCTTACCGCCCTCAGGGACGGTCTCCAAAGTTCCATACAGCTATCATTTTCAACCAAAATGGTGGTTGAAATTGTGTATTCTATCATGTGGGTAAAAAATTGACACCTCAAAAATCCCAAATTTAAGGAAAATATGTCTCATGAACACAATATAAAATAATTTGATACCATATTTCATCACGCTTGGATAATCAGAAGGTATCTTTTGCAGTGATGTAAATTTTGCTTTGAGCCAAAGTAAGGCATGATGGCAGTTAGTGAATTCAGATATCCATGATATCATAATCTTACAAGGGTTACATTAAAATCCATTTTAAAACACAGTTTCAATAATTAACATTATAATTATCTAATAACATTTTTTTAGTATCAATTCTCACGTTAGTTTCATTGGAAAAGCACTTGCAAATGTATGTACATGCACTATTGAAAAGCTATTTTTGCAGGAGCAATACATGTAGTTTTTTTTATAGGTTTTTTAATTTATTTCCATGCTAACTTATCATGGGATGATGCACTTTCTCTCAAAATGAAAGCGTAATCCTTGATACTATTTTTGGTCAATATTATGTAACATATGGGCATTTATTCCAAAGTACCAATATTCTAAATATTTTGATGGATCAAATTGATATAATGTTGCTACCTGTATTTATGACCTTGCTCTTGATTATTTTACTTGTACGGTGGGGGGCTTTGAGACAGACATGACTTACACAATGAAAACTAAGTAAACCTCTACTTTGAACTTAAATACACTTTATTTACTTACACAGTACATGTTCATGTAAACTGTAAGGAGAATATGATTTATACAAACTGGGTTTGAGGTTCAAACCAATTTATCATTACCAGAAGTAGTTCTGCACTTTTATAATCAGTCTCCTTGGCCCATGTATTTTAAAATGAAAATAAACTTAAACAAAAATCAATTTTCAAGTGCACCATTTAGAACTTGTGTACTTGGTGTTATGTAGTATGTATAAATTCATGTTATCCTTTCAGTCATTCACCTTCACTTGTTTACAAAATACCATTTATCTCCTAAACCCTGACCGTAAAATACCAACCCTCAGTGACGTCAGCTAACTTCAAGGAACAAAAGTTCTAAGAAGTATGACTCACACTTCCATCCCCAGTCACTTGCACAGAGCATTACCACACCCCTAATACCATATAAAGTTCGATAGACAGTTACATGTAGTCCAATCAGATCAAGTTTAGATAACTCCCACCAATTGTTACACCCCAGAACTAGGCTGCGTTTATGCGACCTCAAGCCAGAATCATGATTTGAATCATGATTCGAATCATGATTCAAAACACAAACATGAATCACGATATCACAGAATCAGCGTTTAGACGACCTTCATTCCAAGGCTGTTTCTCCTCAGATTCGGGCCAATCCAGTGCGCATCACTAGTGCGCAGTTTGACAGAGGAAGTTTTTCGCACGTGCTTCGGCTCTCGAAAAATATTTTGCTTCCAGAATTCAGTCTATACCTAATTTTATTTACTTCTATCATATAGGGTCCATGTGCTTCTATTCATCTTGTTAATTTATCAAAAATGGTGTTCGGAAGTGAATTTCAGCGTAGATCCAATTTAATATTGACACTCTATACTCAACAACAACTGAGATCATTGTCTGTCCAGTTAATTCATTTACTAGAACTTGAAGTTGAAGACATGACCAAAAAATGAAAAGTAGTGGACGATGCGATGACCAACACAGAACTTGGACATGACAAGAAATGCATGCAGAGTAATCATGTACATACAATGAGCTGAGCTTGGCAAGAGTCAAACCGAAAGTAGCCCGACACAGTGAGGTCATATAATCATGATTCAAATCACGATATCGTTTATTCGAACATTTTCGTACGTGATTCTGCAGAAACGTCTTTCCAAACGCCCCTTTTTTCGTGTTTCATGTTTGTGATTCTAATCATGATTATATTCAATTTCGACTAAACGCAATCGTGATTCTGCAGAATCATGATTTGAATCATGATACAGATCATGATTCTAGGGTGAAAAAGTGGCGGATAAACGCACCCCTAGTGATATAAATATTCTTGATTATTAGAGAGATAATACTAGACCCACACTCATCCAGATAGAGTGACTGACTTCAAGACTTAGACGTCCATCCAGTATCAATTTAACTTTACAATCTCAATCTGATACTTAGAAATTACATTCATCGTCTCCTGTTATACCTGAATCTTCATGTACTTCGATTTTTAAAATGTAACTAATGATTAAATACATCGTGATTTTGAACTGCTAAACTTTCTCCAAAGTTTCTTCATTACGCTTCCCTTCTACTTCCCTTCTAAATTATAATTACCGATCCCAACACGACATTGGCATTTAACAGGAAAACAGTTTAATTGAATACAGTTCATCTGTAAATTAGAGGAGTTTCATCAATATATGAGATTAAATGTCATTGATACACACTGTCATGATTTATCCCAGATAGTCAAGCAACTTCAGATAAGGTTTGTCAAGCTCATAAACAGTGTCCAGACATATGAGACAAATCAAGCGTCCATGTTAATAAATTTACATTAGATAAAAAAAAAAAAATCTTAAATACCACTGTATGACATAATGATCACACAGAATGTTGAATATTGCATGATGAGTCAACCTACAATCCTTGGAGAAATATAAATGCAAACATTATTGAAATTATTTCATTGGTCCACAATTTGTCTCACCTTGTAAAAACAAACAAATTCTATGTTGCCTCTGCAACATTTTAGTTGGATGTCTCATATCCAATTGGGTTGTTACCCATAGTGTTGAGTTTTGTCATTTTGTTGGGTGTTTCATACAGATGTTTGTATGTTACAAATGACTTTATACATGACTGGTGACCCTTTCTTGTGCTAATTGATTCTTATGTCGCTGACTTCATGGCACCTATAAACATGTTCCAGTTGCTTAGATTTATTTGCATCTTACAATTAACTTTATGTAACACCCACCAGGTGGGTGTTTGAGCTACCTTACAAAAGACTGGTGATCCTTTCTAGGTGGTAATCGTGTTACTCCAAAGTTTCATTCCTGTTGATTTAGCACCAGAGAAAGGATCAACAGTTGGTAAAGTTGTTCTTAACTTAGAAAACAGCTTTATGAACCACCCACTAGGCCTGAGCAATCATTTTATGACCTTTGTGACATTTAAAACATTGAGCACTGTAAAAACACAAAAGCACGGATCAATACTATAAGATATTGAACATGTTTTTTCGCCAATTTGCTGGAAAAGTATACAAACTTCACGCAACACATAAAAAACATAAAAAAGTTGGCCGCCTATGGATATCTGTTACAAACCTTCTTGCATAGTTCATTTGATTTTCATGAACATTCCGATGTCTAATGCTTCAGTGAGCACACAATATTCGAAAATTATGCAAATGAAAAGAAATTTCAAGGCCTTGGCCCCAATCTATGCCGTATCGGATAAGTATTATGGTGTGCACGCCTTTTAGATAGTGTCACTCTGAAGCCATGAAAGAAACTGTTGACAGAAGTAACTAAAACCATCCATGAAACAAACCCTCATTTCACTTTTGTTAAGATTTAGATTTCCTCTTTTATTGACATTGTGTGCACTATTGGTGCATATGTTTAACAATAAGTAGTAACTTATTCAATGTGGTGGAACTTTTTTTCAAACTGTCTTTATCAATGCCATTTGGCAGTAATGTTTATCAAACTTTGAGCAGAATTATGTGCAAAAATGAAATCAATGTCTTTATTTATGGACGAGTGAGCACGCATCAAAGGGGGAAAATTGCACCTACAGTGTCACAGACTAATTTGTAGGTGTTATAACGTGAATGGGGGAATTTATTTTTAAATGTGACTTAGTTGCTGTTGTTTTTACCTTCCATCACTTTTATCACCACACATTTTCCGTACTTTTTACACTTTCATGGTTGAACTAGCATATTTGAAAACTTAGAAATGAATACTCGTTAAATCGCTTTCTTTTCCTAACAATTTCTCGGACCAGTTGAATTTATGGACAAATCAGTGGTGGACCTAGAATTTGAAAATGGGAAGAAGCCCAAACATGGGGGAGGGGAGCCACTAACATTTTCCACTTCCAACATGTTTTTTTTTTAAGTTAAAGAGGATACTACTTAAACTCCTATGATGATACATCACAAAAAATTATGCTCACTCAACCATGAACCTACGTTATCAAATTTTGTGTGGAGTGGCTAAATGATGGATAGTTAAACATCATTAGCATCATGAAATTCACGAAAAAACAACCTTCGTCCAACTTTGTATTTACACAATCTAAATAACGACTCTTGTGACTTGTGATTGCTGTATATGTATTGGTCTACTTTATAAATTCTCACAAACCGTCCTTAAAATTCACCTTAAACGAATGGTATGCTATCATGATTGCCAATTTGTATGAAAAAACACTGTATTTGATTATGTCATATTGTTTACAATTTAGTAATTTTAGTACTAATCTCATTCTTTAACGTTTCATTGGTTTCACCCTAAAATCATACACACAAAATCACCTTGCAATTTATACCATTTAGGGCCTAAATGGTAACATTACAAGGTGTTCTTGTGTGTATTATCTTTGCATAAAGTTTTGTAGCTTACTGTATTAAGTTATAAAGCCACATCTTAATCTGGAATGTGCACCAATGGTTTCATAATTCTTAGTTTCTTGTTAGTTGAATTGTTTTAAAATAACAGGTTTATAGGTCATACTTGCCAGTGTTAGTGTTGAAAATTGCGTTATCGACTTTAAATATTTCTACCTATGAAAGTGTCATTTTTACGTTTTATCTATTTGCCTGATTTCTTTCCTGAAATTAAACCCAAAATGAATATAAAAAAAATCAGATTAGTTTGAATCAGAGATATTCAGCATTTGTGATTATTATGTCTAATCGCGTTCAATTGTTCTATGAAAACTTAGTATGAGAGCCAGTTTACATATTTTCTGATGCAAATATGCGTAGCCAAATGGAAGGTTTGGGGTGCAAGCCCCCTTCCCATATTTCATGATGCAGAAGGGGTGACCCGACAATTGCTCCGCCGACATCTGCTCCGCCGACAATTGCTACGCAAAATAAGACAGTTGCTCCGCCGACAATTGCTCCGGACAATTGCTCCGCCGACAATTGCTCCGGACAATTGCTCCGCCGACAGTTGCTCCGTCGACACTTGCTCCGCCGATATGTGCTCCGTCGACACTTGCTCCGCCGATATTTGCTCCGCCGATATTTGCTCCGCCGACATGTGCTCCGCCGACATCTGCTCCGCCGAAAATTGCTCCGCCGACAATTGCTCCGCCGATAATTGCTCCGCCGACATCTGCTCCGATTATACGACAATTGCTCCGCGACAATTGCTCCGCCGATATTTGCTCCGCCGACATCTGCTCCGATTATACGACAATTGCATGAACATCTTATTTCTCCAAGTTGGTCTATGTTAAATGATAAGAAATTCATCCTGATTCAAATTGTTTTGGCGTTGTTTTGTTCTTGTTATTCGTTAATGTTTTATTTATTTTATTCTCCCCCTATCATCACATCTTTCTGCTTAAAAAAACAAAACAAATTGTTCTCCCTGCCGCTGCCACTTGACAAATTGTAACGGAGAAGGGGAATGACACACTCCCCATTGAAATTGTGAATCTGGATTTTTGTTCATATATTATTATCATTGGTTTCACTCCGGTCTTGAGCGGGGAGAGAATTGGGGGGGGGGGGGGGGTGCTGGACACAATATCTCTTCTGCTTTCCAGCAACTTATACACCATGCATTCGCGCGGGCTCTCTCTCTCTCTTTCTCGTTTTGTTCTTTCACGTTGTTTATTTTTATTGGTGACCGCTTGATTTATTGTATATTTATCAGTATTATAATTATTAATATTTGTATCAATAATTGTTATTTACGTCTTCGGCCTTATCTACCCTTGCACTTTTTTTCCTTCAATTTGTTTGAAACGAAAGTATGATCATCACTGGCGTACAGATGGGGGAGGGGCGTGCTAGGGGTCACGGATCCCCCCATTTTCCCTACCAATGAAAAAAAAAGAATAAAGGAAAGGAAAATAAATGTCATCCTTGTCTCGCCCCCTCCATTTTTTGTTGTTGGCTCATTACGCTACTGGTGAGTTACTATAAAACTAGACTTAGGTTGTATTTTTGTTCTATTCTGTGCAAAGCGACAATATAAATATATTATAATAAATGAATATATGAATGTATCTCTCTCATTACGTCTAAACAAATAATGTTATTTTTAAAAGACAATAATATATATACCAGCAATAATATAGTTACAAATTCATGAAACCCAATACGCATCTCACTGAATTTATAATGCAAGCACAAAGCACGAGCTGTTATTGACATGGAAAGGGGAAATTTATACGCCTTTTTTTTAATTGTAAACATGAAGCATATCTCGGGGGGGGGGGGGATATCTCGTAAAAGAAATGAGAGCACGATGCGTTAATTTAATATTTTGGATATATTTACCAGATATACAATTCTATATATTTATTTTTCTTTGTGTTATTTCTTTCGACAAACTGTAATTGAAGTATTGAAGAGTATATAGGCTGTTATGCCTGCTGATCATGATAGAATGTGGATTATTTTGCTGATTCATTAAATCTTAACATGTGTTCTTTAAATTGGGTAATTTGGGTACATGTTAGAAACACAGGCATTGTGCATTCAGATGCACATTGTGGAAATGAGATTCAGTATTCATTGCAGCTAAGAAAGGTTTTGAAAATGACACTACTCTCAATTACATGTATACTGTGTCCATAGTTGTGTGTGAAAATGAAGGTGTTTGCAGTCATTAAAGTGTAGTTTTGGTTGGAAAACGTTAATAAAACTGTCGAGAACGTACAGTCTTCATGATTTCATTTATCTCATGTTCTGATCAGTAAATCAAATAAAAAATTATAATGACAAGAACTTGTTAAGTTTATCCTTCTATTTCAATCCCATGAATAAACAGAAATCGCGATATTCAGAAATAATAAGTCATACACCTCCTTTTTTCCTCAAGCTCTCACTCACTCCCCCTCTTTCTCTCTCTCTCTCTCTCTCTCTCTTTCCCTCCATAACCCTTTTCACAATCATTTTTGTTTGATTTCCGCATAAGCAAAACGACGACGACAATGATAATGATGGTGATGATGAAGATGCTGATAATGATGCTAATGATGATAATGGTGGTACAATGATAATGATAATAAGTACATGAACACACGTTTTCTTCTCATATAGTTCATTCTTGGAAAATAGGCGGCCATATACACATGAAGGTATATCATTTATAGAAGAAAATCTTGTTTGATTGATTTTTTTTTTTTTGAAACTACGTGTAAAATTATATCCCCCATCAACAACAAATTGTTACTTACATTATAACATCATAATGAATATAATTCGACTATTGGCGGACCATATTTAGATTTAGATTAAGATTTATTCATTTTCCGTTCACAAAGCACAACAAAATCAAAGTAACAATACATAGTCAAATTTAAAGTACAATATCAATCGGCATAATGCATAAGAATTAGAACGTATAAACAATGAGAACTAATGCGAACTAAAGTAACCTTGACTAATAACTATACAAAACAGAACATATGGATTTTATTTTTGGATTATTAAAAAAAAATTAATTATCCTTTTTCTATCAGTGAAGAAAACAATCATGATCAACATAAAACAAAAAAGCAACTCACTATTATATACAGTATTATCATAATCTAAAAACCTACGGTGTGTATGACATGATGTGGATGTGGAGACCAGACTGAGAGCACTGTGTGTACGAGAGGATATGGAAACCAGAGTGGAGGGGTGTGCCGAGAAGGTGACACGACATGTAGCCTTTCACAAGTTGGTATTTTCTTGAATATTAATTTGTACTTACTGAATGTCTTGGTCATGTTTGTATGGCACAAAATTTGCCGACAGTAAACATTTTGCGTGACTACAGTACATCATCAATATGCTGATGGTCTATTCTTCATGAGATCATTTAATTACTGCTTTACATATTTCTTCTCTGTATTGACAGTGTCAGATAAAATGGATTATTTTATTAAACACATTTCAGCTTACCGCCCTCAGGGACGGTCTCCAAAGTTCCATACAGCTATCATTTTCAACCAAAATGGTGGTTGAAATTGTGTATTCTACCATGTGGGTAAAAAATTGACACCTCAAAAATCCCAAATTTAAGGAAAATATGTCTCATGAACACAATATAAAATAATTTGATACCATATTTCATCACGCTTGGATAATCAGAAGGTATCTTTTGCAGTGATGTAAATTTTGCTTTGAGCCAAAGTAAGGCATGATGGCAGTTAGTGAATTCAGATATCCATGATATCATAATCTTACAAGGGTTACATTAAAATCCATTGTAAAACACAGTTTCAATAATTAACATTATAATTATCTAATAACATTTTTTTAGTATCAATTCTCACGTTAGTTTCATTGGAAAAGCACTTGCAAATGTATGTACATGCACTATTGAAAAGCTATTTTTGCAGGAGCAATACATGTAGTTTTTTTTATAGGTTTTTTAATTTATTTCCATGCTAACTTATCATGGGATGATGCACTTTCTCTCAAAATGAAAGCGTAATCCTTGATACTATTTTTGGTCAATATTATGTAACATATGGGCATTTATTCCAAAGTACCAATATTCTAAATATTTTGATGGATCAAATTGATATAATGTTGCTACCTGTATTTATGACCTTGCTCTTGATTATTTTACTTGTACGGTGGGGGGCTTTGAGACAGACATGACTTACACAATGAAAACTAAGTAAACCTCTACTTTGAACTTAAATACACTTTATTTACTTACACAGTACATGTTCATGTAAACTGTAAGGAGAACATGATTTATACAAACTGGGTTTGAGGTTCAAACCAATTTATCATTACCAGAAGTAGTTCTGCACTTTTATAATCAGTCTCCTTGGCCCATGTATTTTAAAATGAAAATAAACTTAAACAAAAATCAATTTTCAAGTGCACCATTTAGAACTTGTGTACTTGGTGTTATGTAGTATGTATAAATTCATGTTATCCTTTCAGTCATTCACCTTCACTTGTTTACAAAATACCATTTATCTCCTAAACCCTGACCGTAAAATACCAACCCTCAGTGACGTCAGCTAACTTCAAGGAACAAAAGTTCTAAGAAGTATGACTCACACTTCCATCCCCAGTCACTTGCACAGAGCATTACCACACCCCTAATACCATATAAAGTTCGATAGACAGTTACATGTAGTCCAATCAGATCAAGTTTAGATAACTCCCACCAATTGTTACACCCCAGAGTGACTGACTTCAAGACTTAGACGTCCATCCAGTATCAATTTAACTTTACAATCTCAATCTGATACTTAGAAATTACATTCATCGTCTCCTGTTATACCTGAATCTTCATGTACTTCGATTTTTAAAATGTAACTAATGATTAAATACATCGTGATTTTGAACTGCTAAACTTTCTCCAAAGTTTCTTCATTACGCTTCCCTTCTACTTCCCTTCTAAATTATAATTACCGATCCCAACACGACATTGGCATTTAACAGGAAAACAGTTTAATTGAATACAGTTCATCTGTAAATTAGAGGAGTTTCATCAATATATGAGATTAAATGTCATTGATACACACTGTCATGATTTATCCCAGATAGTCAAGCAACTTCAGATAAGGTTTGTCAAGCTCATAAACAGTGTCCAGACATATGAGACAAATCAAGCGTCCATGTTAATAAATTTACATTAGATAAAAAAAAAAAAATCTTAAATACCACTGTATGACATAATGATCACACAGAATGTTGAATATTGCATGATGAGTCAACCTACAATCCTTGGAGAAATATAAATGCAAACATTATTGAAATTATTTCATTGGTCCACAATTTGTCTCACCTTGTAAAAACAAACAAATTCTATGTTGCCTCTGCAACATTTTAGTTGGATGTCTCATATCCAATTGGGTTGTTACCCATAGTGTTGAGTTTTGTCATTTTGTTGGGTGTTTCATACGGATGTTTGTATGTTACAAATGACTTTATACATGACTGGTGACCCTTTCTTGTGCTAATTGATTCTTATGTCGCTGACTTCATGGAACCTATAAACATGTTCCAGTTGCTTAGATTTATTTGCATCTTACAATTAACTTTATGTAACACCCACCAGGTGGGTGTTTGAGCTACCTTACAAAAGACTGGTGATCCTTTCTAGGTGGTAATCGTGTTACTCCAAAGTTTCATTCCTGTTGATTTAGCACCAGAGAAAGGATCAACAGTTGGTAAAGTTGTTCTTAACTTAGAAAACAGCTTTATGAACCACCCACTAGGCCTGAGCAATCATTTTATGACCTTTGTGACATTTAAAACATTGAGCACTGTAAAAACACAAAAGCACGGATCAATACTATAAGATATTGAACATGTTTTTTCGCCAATTTGCTGGAAAAGTATACAAACTTCACGCAACACATAAAAAACATAAAAAAGTTGGCCGCCTATGGATATCTGTTACAAACCTTCTTGCATAGTTCATTTGATTTTCATGAACATTCCGATGTCTAATGCTTCAGTGAGCACACAATATTCGAAAATTATGCAAATGAAAAGAAATTTCAAGGCCTTGGCCCCAATCTATGCCGTATCGGATAATTATTATGGTGTGCACGCCTTTTAGATAGTGTCACTCTGAAGCCATGAAAGAAACTGTTGACAGAAGTAACTAAAACCATCCATGAAACAAACCCTCATTTCACTTTTGTTAAGATTTAGATTTCCTCTTTTATTGACATTGTGTGCACTATTGGTGCATATGTTTAACAATAAGTAGTAACTTATTCAATATGGTGGAACTTTTTTCAAACTGTCTTTATCAATGCCATTTGGCAGTAATGTTTATCAAACTTTGAGCAGAATTATGTGCAAAAATGAAATCAATTTCTTTATTTATGGACGAGTGAGCACGCATCAAAGGAAGAAAATTGCACCTACAGTGTCACAGACTAATTTGTAGGTGTTATAACGTGAATGGGGGAATTTATTTTTAAATGTGACTTAGTTGCTGTTGTTTTTACCTTCCATCACTTTTATCACCACACATTTTCCGTACTTTTTACACTTTCATGGTTGAACTAGCATATTTGAAAACTTAGAAATGAATACTCTTTAAATCGCTTTCTTTTCCTAACAATTTCTCGGACCAGTTGAATTTATGGACAAATCAGTGGTGGACCTAGAATTTGAAAATGGGAAGAAGCCCAAACATGGGGGAGGGGAGCCACTAACATTTTCCACTTCCAACATGTTTTTTTTTTAAGTTAAAGAGGATACTACTTAAACTCCTATGATGATACATCACAAAAAATTATGCTCACTCAACCATGAACCTACGTTATCAAATTTTGTGTGGAGTGGCTAAATGATGGATAGTTAAACATCATTAGCATCATGAAATTCACGAAAAAACAACCTTCGTCCAACTTTGTATTTACACAATCTAAATAACGACTCTTGTGACTTGTGATTGCTGTATATGTATTGGTCTACTTTATAAATTCTCACAAACCGTCCTTAAAATTCACCTTAAACGAATGGTATGCTATCATGATTGCCAATTTGTATGAAAAAACACTGTATTTGATTATGTCATATTGTTTACAATTTAGTAATTTTAGTACTAATCTCATTCTTTAACGTTTCATTGGTTTCACCCTAAAATCATACACACAAAATCACCTTGCAATTTATACCATTTAGGGCCTAAATGGTAACATTACAAGGTGTTCTTGTGTGTATTATCTTTGCATAAAGTTTTGTAGCTTACTGTATTAAGTTATAAAGCCACATCTTAATCTGGAATGTGCACCAATGGTTTCATAATTCTTAGCTTCTTGTTAGTTGAATTGTTTTAAAATAACAGGTTTATAGGTCATACTTGCCAGTGTTAGTGTTGAAAATTGCGTTATCGACTTTAAATATTTCTACCTATGAAAGTGTCATTTTTACCTTTTATCTATTTGCCTGATTTCTTTCCTGAAATTAAACCCAAAATGAATATAAAAAAAATCAGATTAGTTTGAATCAGAGATATTCAGCATTTGTGATTATTATGTCTAATCGCGTTCAATTGTTCTATGAAAACTTAGTATGAGAGCCAGTTTACATATTTTCTGATGCAAATATGCGTAGCCAAATGGAAGGTTTGGGGTGCAAGCCCCCTTCCCATATTTCATGATGCAGAAGGGGTGACCCGACAATTGCTCCGCCGACATCTGCTCCGCCGACAATTGCTACGCAAAATAAGACAGTTGCTCCGCCGACAATTGCTCCGGACAATTGCTCCGCCGACAGTTGCTCCGTCGACACTTGCTCAGCCGATATGTGCTCCGTCGACACTTGCTCCGCCGATATTTGCTCCGCCGATATTTGCTCCGCCGACATGTGCTCCGCCGACATCTGCTCCGCCGAAAATTGCTCCGCCGACAATTGCTCCGCCGATAATTGCTCCGCCGACATCTGCTCCGATTATACGACAATTGCTCCGCGACAATTGCTCCGCCGATATTTGCTCCGCCGACATCTGCTCCGATTATACGACAATTGCATGAACATCTTATTTCTCCAAGTTGGTCTATGTTAAAGGATAAGAAATTCATCCTGATTCAAATTGTTTTGGCGTTGTTTTGTTCTTGTTATTCGTTAATGTTTTATTTATTTTATTCTCCCCCTATCATCACAGCTTTCTGCTTAAAAAAACAAAACAAATTGTTCTCCCTGCCGCTGCCACTTGACAAATTGTAACGGAGAAGGGGAATGACACACTCCCCATTGAAATTGTGAATCTGGATTTTTGTTCATATATTATTATCATTGGTTTCACTCCGGTCTTGAGCGGGGAGAGAATTGGGGGGGGGGGGGGTGCTGGACACAATATCTCTTCTGCTTTCCAGCAACTTATACACCATGCATTCGCGCGGGCTCTCTCTCTCTCTTTCTCGTTTTGTTCTTTCACGTTGTTTATTTTTATTGGTGACCGCTTGATTTATTGTATATTTATCAGTATTATAATTATTAATATTTGTATCAATAATTGTTATTTACGTCTTCGGCCTTATCTACCCTTGCACTTTTTTTCCTTCAATTTGTTTCAAACGAAAGTATGATCATCACTGGCGTACAGATGGGGGAGGGGCGTGCTAGGGGTCACGGATCCCCCCATTTTCCCTACCAATGAAAAAAAAAGAATAAAGGAAAGGAAAATAAATGTCATCCTTGTCTCGCCCCCTCCATTTTTTGTTGTTGGCTCATTACGCTACTGGTGAGTTACTATAACACTAGACTTAGGTTGTATTTTTGTTCTATTCTGTGCAAAGCGACAATATAAATATATTATAATAAATAAATATATGAATGTATCTCTCTCATTAAGTCTAAACAAATAATGTTATTTTTAAAAGACAATAATATATATACCAGCAATAATATAGTTACAAATTCATGAAACCCAATACGCATCTCACTGAATTTATAATGCGAGCACAAAGCACGAGCTGTTATTGACATGGAAAGGGGACATTTATACGCCTTTTTTTAAATTGTAAACATGAATCATATCTCGGGGGGGGGGGATATCTCGTAAAAGAAATGAGAGCACGATGCGTTAATTTAATATTTTGGATATATTTACCAGATATACAATTCTATATATTTATTTTTCTTTGTGTTATTTCTTTCGACAAACTGTAATTGAAGTATTGAAGAGTATATAGGCTGTTATGCCTGCTGATCATGATAGAATGTGGATTATTTTGCTGATTCATTAGATCTTAACATGTGTTCTTTAAATTGGGTAATTTGGGTACATGTTAGAAACACAGGCATTGTGCATTCAGATGCACATTGTGGAAATGAGATTCAGTATTCATTGCAGCTAAGAAAGGTTTTGAAAATGACACTACTCTCAATTACATGTATACTGTGTCCATAGTTGTGTGTGAAAATGAAGGTGTTTGCAGTCATTAAAGTGTAGTTTTGGTTGGAAAACGTTAATAAAACTGTCGAGAACGTACAGTCTTCATGATTTCATTTATCTCATGTTCTGATCAGTAAATCAAATAAAAAATTATAATGACAAGAACTTGTTAAGTTTATCCTTCTATTTCAATCCCATGAATAAACAGAAATCGCGATATTCAGAAATAATAAGTCATACACCTCCTTTTTTCCTCAAGCTCTCACTCACTCCCCCTCTTTCTCTCTCTCTCTCTCTCTCTCTCTTTCCCTCCATAACCCTTTTCACAATCATTTTTGTTTGATTTCCGCATAAGCAAAACGACGACGACAATGATAATGATGGTGATGATGAAGATGCTGATAATGATGCTAATGATGATAATGGTGGTACAATGATAATGATAATAAGTACATGAACACACGTTTTCTTCTCATATAGTTCATTCTTGGAAAATAGGCGGCCATATACACATGAAGGTATATCATTTATAGAAGAAAATCTTGTTTGATTGATTTTTTTTTTGAAACTACGTGTAAAATTATATCCCCCATCAACAACAAATTGTTACTTACATTATAACATCATAATGAATATAATTCGACTATTGGCGGACCATATTTAGATTTAGATTAAGATTTATTTATTTTCCGTTCACAAAGCACAACAAAATCAAAGTAACAATACATAGTCAAATTTAAAGTACAATATCAATCGGCATAATGCATAAGAATTAGAACGTATAAACAATGAGAACTAATGCGAACTAAAGTAACCTTGACTAATAACTATACAAAACAGAACATATGGATTTTATTTTTGGATTATTAAAAAAAAATTAATTATCCTTTTTCTATCAGTGAAGAAAACAATCATGATCAACATAAAACAAAAAAGCAACTCACTATTATATACAGTATTATCATAATCTAAAAACCTACGGTGTGTATGACATGATGTGGATGTGGAGACCAGACTGAGAGCACTGTGTGTACGAGAGGATATGGAAACCAGAGTGGAGGGGTGTGCCGAGAAGGTGACACGACATGTAGCCTTTCACAAGTTGGTATTTTCTTGAATATTAATTTGTACTTACTGAATGTCTTGGTCATGTTTGTATGGCACAAAATTTGCCGACAGTAAACATTTTGCGTGACTACAGTACATCATCAATATGCTGATGGTCTATTCTTCATGAGATCATTTAATTACTGCTTTACATATTTCTTCTCTGTATTGACAGTGTCAGATAAAATGGATTATTTTATTAAACACATTTCAGCTTACCGCCCTCAGGGACGGTCTCCAAAGTTCCATACAGCTATCATTTTCAACCAAAATGGTGGTTGAAATTGTGTATTCTACCATGTGGGTAAAAAATTGACACCTCAAAAATCCCAAATTTAAGGAAAATATGTCTCATGAACACAATATAAAATAATTTGATACCATATTTCATCACGCTTGGATAATCAGAAGGTATCTTTTGCAGTGATGTAAATTTTGCTTTGAGCCAAAGTAAGGCATGATGGCAGTTAGTGAATTCAGATATCCATGATATCATAATCTTACAAGGGTTACATTAAAATCCATTGTAAAACACAGTTTCAATAATTAACATTATAATTATCTAATAACATTTTTTTAGTATCAATTCTCACGTTAGTTTCATTGGAAAAGCACTTGCAAATGTATGTACATGCACTATTGAAAAGCTATTTTTGCAGGAGCAATACATGTAGTTTTTTTTATAGGTTTTTTAATTTATTTCCATGCTAACTTATCATGGGATGATGCACTTTCTCTCAAAATGAAAGCGTAATCCTTGATACTATTTTTGGTCAATATTATGTAACATATGGGCATTTATTCCAAAGTACCAATATTCTAAATATTTTGATGGATCAAATTGATATAATGTTGCTACCTGTATTTATGACCTTGCTCTTGATTATTTTACTTGTACGGTGGGGGGCTTTGAGACAGACATGACTTACACAATGAAAACTAAGTAAACCTCTACTTTGAACTTAAATACACTTTATTTACTTACACAGTACATGTTCATGTAAACTGTAAGGAGAACATGATTTATACAAACTGGGTTTGAGGTTCAAACCAATTTATCATTACCAGAAGTAGTTCTGCACTTTTATAATCAGTCTCCTTGGCCCATGTATTTTAAAATGAAAATAAACTTAAACAAAAATCAATTTTCAAGTGCACCATTTAGAACTTGTGTACTTGGTGTTATGTAGTATGTATAAATTCATGTTATCCTTTCAGTCATTCACCTTCACTTGTTTACAAAATACCATTTATCTCCTAAACCCTGACCGTAAAATACCAACCCTCAGTGACGTCAGCTAACTTCAAGGAACAAAAGTTCTAAGAAGTATGACTCACACTTCCATCCCCAGTCACTTGCACAGAGCATTACCACACCCCTAATACCATATAAAGTTCGATAGACAGTTACATGTAGTCCAATCAGATCAAGTTTAGATAACTCCCACCAATTGTTACACCCCAGAGTGACTGACTTCAAGACTTAGACGTCCATCCAGTATCAATTTAACTTTACAATCTCAATCTGATACTTAGAAATTACATTCATCGTCTCCTGTTATACCTGAATCTTCATGTACTTCGATTTTTAAAATGTAACTAATGATTAAATACATCGTGATTTTGAACTGCTAAACTTTCTCCAAAGTTTCTTCATTACGCTTCCCTTCTACTTCCCTTCTAAATTATAATTACCGATCCCAACACGACATTGGCATTTAACAGGAAAACAGTTTAATTGAATACAGTTCATCTGTAAATTAGAGGAGTTTCATCAATATATGAGATTAAATGTCATTGATACACACTGTCATGATTTATCCCAGATAGTCAAGCAACTTCAGATAAGGTTTGTCAAGCTCATAAACAGTGTCCAGACATATGAGACAAATCAAGCGTCCATGTTAATAAATTTACATTAGATAAAAAAAAAAAAATCTTAAATACCACTGTATGACATAATGATCACACAGAATGTTGAATATTGCATGATGAGTCAACCTACAATCCTTGGAGAAATATAAATGCAAACATTATTGAAATTATTTCATTGGTCCACAATTTGTCTCACCTTGTAAAAACAAACAAATTCTATGTTGCCTCTGCAACATTTTAGTTGGATGTCTCATATCCAATTGGGTTGTTACCCATAGTGTTGAGTTTTGTCATTTTGTTGGGTGTTTCATACGGATGTTTGTATGTTACAAATGACTTTATACATGACTGGTGACCCTTTCTTGTGCTAATTGATTCTTATGTCGCTGACTTCATGGAACCTATAAACATGTTCCAGTTGCTTAGATTTATTTGCATCTTACAATTAACTTTATGTAACACCCACCAGGTGGGTGTTTGAGCTACCTTACAAAAGACTGGTGATCCTTTCTAGGTGGTAATCGTGTTACTCCAAAGTTTCATTCCTGTTGATTTAGCACCAGAGAAAGGATCAACAGTTGGTAAAGTTGTTCTTAACTTAGAAAACAGCTTTATGAACCACCCACTAGGCCTGAGCAATCATTTTATGACCTTTGTGACATTTAAAACATTGAGCACTGTAAAAACACAAAAGCACGGATCAATACTATAAGATATTGAACATGTTTTTTCGCCAATTTGCTGGAAAAGTATACAAACTTCACGCAACACATAAAAAACATAAAAAAGTTGGCCGCCTATGGATATCTGTTACAAACCTTCTTGCATAGTTCATTTGATTTTCATGAACATTCCGATGTATAATGCTTCAGTGAGCACACAATATTCGAAAATTATGCAAATGAAAAGAAATTTCAAGGCCTTGGCCCCAATCTATGCCGTATCGGATAATTATTATGGTGTGCACGCCTTTTAGATAGTGTCACTCTGAAGCCATGAAAGAAACTGTTGACAGAAGTAACTAAAACCATCCATGAAACAAACCCTCATTTCACTTTTGTTAAGATTTAGATTTCCTCTTTTATTGACATTGTGTGCACTATTGGTGCATATGTTTAACAATAAGTAGTAACTTATTCAATATGGTGGAACTTTTTTTCAAACTGTCTTTATCAATGCCATTTGGCAGTAATGTTTATCAAACTTTGAGCAGAATTATGTGCAAAAATGAAATCAATTTCTTTATTTATGGACGAGTGAGCACGCATCAAAGGGGGAAAATTGCACCTACAGTGTCACAGACTAATTTGTAGGTGTTATAACGTGAATGGGGGAATTTATTTTTAAATGTGACTTAGTTGCTGTTGTTTTTACCTTCCATCACTTTTATCACCACACATTTTCCGTACTTTTTACACTTTCATGGTTGAACTAGCATATTTGAAAACTTAGAAATGAATACTCTTTAAATCGCTTTCTTTTCCTAACAATTTCTCGGACCAGTTGAATTTATGGACAAATCAGTGGTGGACCTAGAATTTGAAAATGGGAAGAAGCCCAAACATGGGGGAGGGGAGCCACTAACATTTTCCACTTCCAACATGTTTTTTTTTTTAGTTAAAGAGGATACTACTTAAACTCCTATGATGATACATCACAAAAAATTATGCTCACTCAACCATGAACCTACGTTATCAAATTTTGTGTGGAGTGGCTAAATGATGGATAGTTAAACATCATTAGCATCATGAAATTCACGAAAAAACAACCTTCGTCCAACTTTGTATTTACACAATCTAAATAACGACTCTTGTGACTTGTGATTGCTGTATATGTATTGGTCTACTTTATAAATTCTCACAAACCGTCCTTAAAATTCACCTTAAACGAATGGTATGCTATCATGATTGCCAATTTGTATGAAAAAACACTGTATTTGATTATGTCATATTGTTTACAATTTAGTAATTTTAGTACTAATCTCATTCTTTAACGTTTCATTGGTTTCACCCTAAAATCATACACACAAAATCACCTTGCAATTTATACCATTTAGGGCCTAAATGGTAACATTACAAGGTGTTCTTGTGTGTATTATCTTTGCATAAAGTTTTGTAGCTTACTGTATTAAGTTATAAAGCCACATCTTAATCTGGAATGTGCACCAATGGTTTCATAATTCTTAGTTTCTTGTTAGTTGAATTGTTTTAAAATAACAGGTTTATAGGTCATACTTGCCAGTGTTAGTGTTGAAAATTGCGTTATCGACTTTAAATATTTCTACCTATGAAAGTGTCATTTTTACGTTTTATCTATTTGCCTGATTTCTTTCCTGAAATTAAACCCAAAATGAATATAAAAAAATCAGATCAGTTTGAATCAGAGATATTCAGCATTTGTGATTATTATGTCTAATCGCGTTCAATTGTTCTATGAAAACTTAGTATGAGAGCCAGTTTACATATTTTCTGATGCAAATATGCGTAGCCAAATGGAAGGTTTAGGGTGCAAGCCCCCTTCCCATATTTCATGATGCAGAAGGGGTGACCCGACAATTGCTCCGCCGACATCTGCTCCGCCGACAATTGCTACGCAAAATAAGACAGTTGCTCCGCCGACAATTGCTCCGGACAATTGCTCCGCCGACAATTGCTCCGGACAATTGCTCCGCCGACAGTTGCTCCGTCGACACTTGCTCCGCCGATATGTGCTCCGTCGACACTTGCTCCGCCGATATTTGCTCCGCCGATATTTGCTCCGCCGACATGTGCTCCGCCGACATCTGCTCCGCCGAAAATTGCTCCGCCGACAATTGCTCCGCCGATAATTGCTCCGCCGACATCTGCTCCGATTATACGACAATTGCTCCGCGACAATTGCTCCGCCGATATTTGCTCCGCCGACATCTGCTCCGATTATACGACAATTGCATGAACATCTTATTTCTCCAAGTTGGTCTATGTTAAATGATAAGAAATTCATCCTGATTCAAATTGTTTTGGCGTTGTTTTGTTCTTGTTATTCGTTAATGTTTTATTTATTTTATTCTCCCCCTATCATCACAGCTTTCTGCTTAAAAAAACAAAACAAATTGTTCTCCCTGCCGCTGCCACTTGACAAATTGTAACGGAGAAGGGGAATGACACACTCCCCATTGAAATTGTGAATCTGGATTTTTGTTCATATATTATTATCATTGGTTTCACTCCGGTCTTGAGCGGGGAGAGAATGGGGGGGGGGGTGCTGGACACAATATCTCTTCTGCTTTCCAGCAACTTATACACCATGCATTCGCGCGGGCTCTCTCTCTCTCTTTCTCGTTTTGTTCTTTCACGTTGTTTATTTTTATTGGTGACCGCTTGATTTATTGTATATTTATCAGTATTATAATTATTAATATTTGTATCAATAATTGTTATTTACGTCTTCGGCCTTATCTACCCTTGCACTTTTTTTCCTTCAATTTGTTTCAAACGAAAGTATGATCATCACTGGCGTACAGATGGGGGAGGGGCGTGCTAGGGGTCACGGATCCCCCCATTTTCCCTACCAATGAAAAAAAAAGAATAAAGGAAAGGAAAATAAATGTCATCCTTGTCTCGCCCCCTCCATTTTTTGTTGTTGGCTCATTACGCTACTGGTGAGTTACTATAAAACTAGACTTAGGTTGTATTTTTGTTCTATTCTGTGCAAAGCGACAATATAAATATATTATAATAAATGAATATATGAATGTATCTCTCTCATTACGTCTAAACAAATAATGTTATTTTTAAAAGACAATAATATATATACCAGCAATAATATAGTTACAAATTCATGAAACCCAATACGCATCTCACTGAATTTATAATGCAAGCACAAAGCACGAGCTGTTATTGACATGGAAAGGGGACATTTATACGCCTTTTTTTTAATTGTAAACATGAAGCATATCTCGGGGGGGGGGGGATATCTCGTAAAAGAAATGAGAGCACGATGCGTTAATTTAATATTTTGGATATATTTACCAGATATACAATTCTATATATTTATTTTTCTTTGTGTTATTTCTTTCGACAAACTGTAATTGAAGTATTGAAGAGTATATAGGCTGTTATGCCTGCTGATCATGATAGAATGTGGATTATTTTGCTGATTCATTAGATCTTAACATGTGTTCTTTAAATTTGGTAATTTGGGTACATGTTAGAAACACAGGCATTGTGCATTCAGATGCACATTGTGGAAATGAGATTCAGTATTCATTGCAGCTAAGAAAGGTTTTGAAAATGACACTACTCTCAATTACATGTATACTGTGTCCATAGTTGTGTGTGAAAATGAAGGTGTTTGCAGTCATTAAAGTGTAGTTTTGGTTGGAAAACGTTAATAAAACTGTCGAGAACGTACAGTCTTCATGATTTCATTTATCTCATGTTCTGATCAGTAAATCAAATAAAAAATTATAATGACAAGAACTTGTTAAGTTTATCCTTCTATTTCAATCCCATGAATAAACAGAAATCGCGATATTCAGAAATAATAAGTCATACACCTCCTTTTTTTCCTCAAGCTCTCACTCACTCCCCCTCTTTCTCTCTCTCTCTCTCTCTTTCCCTCCATAACCCTTTTCACAATCATTTTTGTTTGATTTCCGCATAAGCAAAACGACGACGACAACGATAATGATGGTGATGATGAAGATGCTGATAATGATGCTAATGATGATAATGGTGGTACAATGATAATGATAATAAGTACATGAACACACGTTTTCTTCTCATATAGTTCATTCTTGGAAAATAGGCGGCCATATACACATGAAGGTATATCATTTATAGAAGAAAATCTTGTTTGATTGATTTTTTTTTTTTGAAACTACGTGTAAAATTATATCCCCCATCAACAACAAATTGTTACTTACATTATAACATCATAATGAATATAATTCGACTATTGGCGGACCATATTTAGATTTAGATTAAGATTTATTCATTTTCCGTTCACAAAGCACAACAAAATCAAAGTAACAATACATAGTCAAATTTAAAGTACAATATCAATCGGCATAATGCATAAGAATTAGAACGTATAAACAATGAGAACTAATGCGAACTAAAGTAACCTTGACTAATAACTATACAAAACAGAACATATGGATTTTATTTTTGGATTATTAAAAAAAATTTAATTATCCTTTTTCTATCAGTGAAGAAAACAATCATGATCAACATAAAACAAAAAAGCAACTCACTATTATATACAGTATTATCATAATCTAAAAACCTACGGTGTGTATGACATGATGTGGATGTGGAGACCAGACTGAGAGCACTGTGTGTACGAGAGGATATGGAAACCAGAGTGGAGGGGTGTGCCGAGAAGGTGACACGACATGTAGCCTTTCACAAGTTGGTATTTTCTTGAATATTAATTTGTACTTACTGAATGTCTTGGTCATGTTTGTATGGCACAAAATTTGCCGACAGTAAACATTTTGCGTGACTACAGTACATCATCAATATGCTGATGGTCTATTCTTCATGAGATCATTTAATTACTGCTTTACATATTTCTTCTCTGTATTGACAGTGTCAGATAAAATGGATTATTTTATTAAACACATTTCAGCTTACCGCCCTCAGGGACGGTCTCCAAAGTTCCATACAGCTATCATTTTCAACCAAAATGGTGGTTGAAATTGTGTATTCTACCATGTGGGTAAAAAATTGACACCTCAAAAATCCCAAATTTAAGGAAAATATGTCTCATGAACACAATATAAAATAATTTGATACCATATTTCATCACGCTTGGATAATCAGAAGGTATCTTTTGCAGTGATGTAAATTTTGCTTTGAGCCAAAGTAAGGCATGATGGCAGTTAGTGAATTCAGATATCCATGATATCATAATCTTACAAGGGTTACATTAAAATCCATTGTAAAACACAGTTTCAATAATTAACATTATAATTATCTAATAACATTTTTTTAGTATCAATTCTCACGTTAGTTTCATTGGAAAAGCACTTGCAAATGTATGTACATGCACTATTGAAAAGCTATTTTTGCAGGAGCAATACATGTAGTTTTTTTTATAGGTTTTTTAATTTATTTCCATGTTAACTTATCATGGGATGATGCACTTTCTCTCAAAATGAAAGCGTAATCCTTGATACTATTTTTGGTCAATATTATGTAACATATGGGCATTTATTCCAAAGTACCAATATTCTAAATATTTTGATGGATCAAATTGATATAATGTTGCTACCTGTATTTATGACCTTGCTCTTGATTATTTTACTTGTACGGTGGGGGGCTTTGAGACAGACATGACTTACACAATGAAAACTAAGTAAACCTCTACTTTGAACTTAAATACACTTTATTTACTTACACAGTACATGTTCATGTAAACTGTAAGGAGAACATGATTTATACAAACTGGGTTTGAGGTTCAAACCAATTTATCATTACCAGAAGTAGTTCTGCACTTTTATAATCAGTCTCCTTGGCCCATGTATTTTAAAATGAAAATAAACTTAAACAAAAATCAATTTTCAAGTGCACCATTTAGAACTTGTGTACTTGGTGTTATGTAGTATGTATAAATTCATGTTATCCTTTCAGTCATTCACCTTCACTTGTTTACAAAATACCATTTATCTCCTAAACCCTGACCGTAAAATACCAACCCTCAGTGACGTCAGCTAACTTCAAGGAACAAAAGTTCTAAGAAGTATGACTCACACTTCCATCCCCAGTCACTTGCACAGAGCATTACCACACCCCTAATACCATATAAAGTTCGATAGACAGTTACATGTAGTCCAATCAGATCAAGTTTAGATAACTCCCACCAATTGTTACACCCCAGAGTGACTGACTTCAAGACTTAGACGTCCATCCAGTATCAATTTAACTTTACAATCTCAATCTGATACTTAGAAATTACATTCATCGTCTCCTGTTATACCTGAATCTTCATGTACTTCGATTTTTAAAATGTAACTAATGATTAAATACATCGTGATTTTGAACTGCTAAACTTTCTCCAAAGTTTCTTCATTACGCTTCCCTTCTACTTCCCTTCTAAATTATAATTACCGATCCCAACACGACATTGGCATTTAACAGGAAAACAGTTTAATTGAATACAGTTCATCTGTAAATTAGAGGAGTTTCATCAATATATGAGATTAAATGTCATTGATACACACTGTCATGATTTATCCCAGATAGTCAAGCAACTTCAGATAAGGTTTGTCAAGCTCATAAACAGTGTCCAGACATATGAGACAAATCAAGCGTCCATGTTAATAAATTTACATTAGATAAAAAATAAAAAATCTTAAATACCACTGTATGACATAATGATCACACAGAATGTTGAATATTGCATGATGAGTCAACCTACAATCCTTGGAGAAATATAAATGCAAACATTATTGAAATTATTTCATTGGTCCACAATTTGTCTCACCTTGTAAAAACAAACAAATTCTATGTTGCCTCTGCAACATTTTAGTTGGATGTCTCATATCCAATTGGGTTGTTACCCATAGTGTTGAGTTTTGTCATTTTGTTGGGTGTTTCATACAGATGTTTGTATGTTACAAATGACTTTATACATGACTGGTGACCCTTTCTTGTGCTAATTGATTCTTATGTCGCTGACTTCATGGCACCTATAAACATGTTCCAGTTGCTTAGATTTATTTGCATCTTACAATTAACTTTATGTAACACCCACCAGGTGGGTGTTTGAGCTACCTTACAAAAGACTGGTGATCCTTTCTAGGTGGTAATCGTGTTACTCCAAAGTTTCATTCCTGTTGATTTAGCACCAGAGAAAGGATCAACAGTTGGTAAAGTTGTTCTTAACTTAGAAAACAGCTTTATGAACCACCCACTAGGCCTGAGCAATCATTTTATGACCTTTGTGACATTTAAAACATTGAGCACTGTAAAAACACAAAAGCACGGATCAATACTATAAGATATTGAACATGTTTTTTCGCCAATTTGCTGGAAAAGTATACAAACTTCACGCAACACATAAAAAACATAAAAAAGTTGGCCGCCTATGGATATCTGTTACAAACCTTCTTGCATAGTTCATTTGATTTTCATGAACATTCCGATGTCTAATGCTTCAGTGAGCACACAATATTCGAAAATTATGCAAATGAAAAGAAATGTCAAGGCCTTGGCCCCAATCTATGCCGTATCGGATAATTATTATGGTGTGCACGCCTTTTAGATAGTGTCACTCTGAAGCCATGAAAGAAACTGTTGACAGAAGTAACTAAAACCATCCATGAAACAAACCCTCATTTCACTTTTGTTAAGATTTAGATTTCCTCTTTTATTGACATTGTGTGCACTATTGGTGCATATGTTTAACAATAAGTAGTAACTTATTCAATATGGTGGAACTTTTTTTCAAACTGTCTTTATCAATGCCATTTGGCAGTAATGTTTATCAAACTTTGAGCAGAATTATGTGCAAAAATGAAATCAATTTCTTTATTTATGGACGAGTGAGCACGCATCAAAGGAAGAAAATTGCACCTACAGTGTCACAGACTAATTTGTAGGTGTTATAACGTGAATGGGGGAATTTATTTTTAAATGTGACTTAGTTGCTGTTGTTTTTACCTTCCATCACTTTTATCACCACACATTTTCCGTACTTTTTACACTTTCATGGTTGAACTAGCATATTTGAAAACTTAGAAATGAATACTCTTTAAATCGCTTTCTTTTCCTAACAATTTCTCGGACCAGTTGAATTTATGGACAAATCAGTGGTGGACCTAGAATTTGAAAATGGGAAGAAGCCCAAACATGGGGGAGGGGAGCCACTAACATTTTCCACTTCCAACATGTTTTTTTTTTAAGTTAAAGAGGATACTACTTAAACTCCTATGATGATACATCACAAAAAATTATGCTCACTCAACCATGAACCTACGTTATCAAATTTTGTGTGGAGTGGCTAAATGATGGATAGTTAAACATCATTAGCATCATGAAATTCACGAAAAAACAACCTTCGTCCAACTTTGTATTTACACAATCTAAATAACGACTCTTGTGACTTGTGATTGCTGTATATGTATTGGTCTACTTTATAAATTCTCACAAACCGTCCTTAAAATTCACCTTAAACGAATGGTATGCTATCATGATTGCCAATTTGTATGAAAAAACACTGTATTTGATTATGTCATATTGTTTACAATTTAGTAATTTTAGTACTAATCTCATTCTTTAACGTTTCATTGGTTTCACCCTAAAATCATACACACAAAATCACCTTGCAATTTATACCATTTAGGGCCTAAATGGTAACATTACAAGGTGTTCTTGTGTGTATTATCTTTGCATAAAGTTTTGTAGCTTACTGTATTAAGTTATAAAGCCACATCTTAATCTGGAATGTGCACCAATGGTTTCATAATTCTTAGCTTCTTGTTAGTTGAATTGTTTTAAAATAACAGGTTTATAGGTCATACTTGCCAGTGTTAGTGTTGAAAATTGCGTTATCGACTTTAAATATTTCTACCTATGAAAGTGTCATTTTTACCTTTTATCTATTTGCCTGATTTCTTTCCTGAAATTAAACCCAAAATGAATATAAAAAAATCAGATTAGTTTGAATCAGAGATATTCAGCATTTGTGATTATTATGTCTAATCGCGTTCAATTGTTCTATGAAAACTTAGTATGAGAGCCAGTTTACATATTTTCTGATGCAAATATGCGTAGCCAAATGGAAGGTTTGGGGTGCAAGCCCCCTTCCCATATTTCATGATGCAGAAGGGGTGACCCGACAATTGCTCCGCCGACATCTGCTCCGCCGACAATTGCTACGCAAAATAAGACAGTTGCTCCGCCGACAATTGCTCCGGACAATTGCTCCGCCGACAGTTGCTCCGTCGACACTTGCTCCGCCGATATGTGCTCCGTCGACACTTGCTCCGCCGATATTTGCTCCGCCGATATTTGCTCCGCCGACATGTGCTCCGCCGACATCTGCTCCGCCGAAAATTGCTCCGCCGACAATTGCTCCGCCGATAATTGCTCCGCCGACATCTGCTCCGATTATACGACAATTGCTCCGCGACAATTGCTCCGCCGATATTTGCTCCGCCGACATCTGCTCCGATTATACGACAATTGCATGAACATCTTATTTCTCCAAGTTGGTCTATGTTAAAGGATAAGAAATTCATCCTGATTCAAATTGTTTTGGCGTTGTTTTGTTCTTGTTATTCGTTAATGTTTTATTTATTTTATTCTCCCCCTATCATCACAGCTTTCTGCTTAAAAAAACAAAACAAATTGTTCTCCCTGCCGCTGCCACTTGACAAATTGTAACGGAGAAGGGGAATGACACACTCCCCATTGAAATTGTGAATCTGGATTTTTGTTCATATATTATTATCATTGGTTTCACTCCGGTCTTGAGCGGGGAGAGAATTGGGGGGGGGGGGGGTGCTGGACACAATATCTCTTCTGCTTTCCAGCAACTTATACACCATGCATTCGCGCGGGCTCTCTCTCTCTCTTTCTCGTTTTGTTCTTTCACGTTGTTTATTTTTATTGGTGACCGCTTGATTTATTGTATATTTATCAGTATTATAATTATTAATATTTGTATCAATAATTGTTATTTACGTCTTCGGCCTTATCTACCCTTGCACTTTTTTTCCTTCAATTTGTTTCAAACGAAAGTATGATCATCACTGGCGTACAGATGGGGGAGGGGCGTGCTAGGGGTCACGGATCCCCCCATTTTCCCTACCAATGAAAAAAAAAGAATAAAGGAAAGGAAAATAAATGTCATCCTTGTCTCGCCCCCTCCATTTTTTGTTGTTGGCTCATTACGCTACTGGTGAGTTACTATAACACTAGACTTAGGTTGTATTTTTGTTCTATTCTGTGCAAAGCGACAATATAAATATATTATAATAAATAAATATATGAATGTATCTCTCTCATTACGTCTAAACAAATAATGTTATTTTTAAAAGACAATAATATATATACAAGCAATAATATAGTTACAAATTCATGAAACCCAATACGCATCTCACTGAATTTATAATGCGAGCACAAAGCACGAGCTGTTATTGACATGGAAAGGGGACATTTATACGCCTTTTTTTAAATTGTAAACATGAATCATATCTCGGGGGGGGGATATCTCGTAAAAGAAATGAGAGCACGATGCGTTAATTTAATATTTTGGATATATTTACCAGATATACAATTCTATATATTTATTTTTCTTTGTGTTATTTCTTTCGACAAACTGTAATTGAAGTATTGAAGAGTATATAGGCTGTTATGCCTGCTGATCATGATAGAATGTGGATTATTTTGCTGATTCATTAGATCTTAACATGTGTTCTTTAAATTGGGTAATTTGGGTACATGTTAGAAACACAGGCATTGTGCATTCAGATGCACATTGTGGAAATGAGATTCAGTATTCATTGCAGCTAAGAAAGGTTTTGAAAATGACACTACTCTCAATTACATGTATACTGTGTCCATAGTTGTGTGTGAAAATGAAGGTGTTTGCAGTCATTAAAGTGTAGTTTTGGTTGGAAAACGTTAATAAAACTGTCGAGAACGTACAGTCTTCATGATTTCATTTATCTCATGTTCTGATCAGTAAATCAAATAAAAAATTATAATGACAAGAACTTGTTAAGTTTATCCTTCTATTTCAATCCCATGAATAAACAGAAATCGCGATATTCAGAAATAATAAGTCATACACCTCCTTTTTTCCTCAAGCTCTCACTCACTCCCCCTCTTTCTCTCTCTCTCTCTCTCTCTCTCTTTCCCTCCATAACCCTTTTCACAATCATTTTTGTTTGATTTCCGCATAAGCAAAACGACGACGACAATGATAATGATGGTGATGATGAAGATGCTGATAATGATGCTAATGATGATAATGGTGGTACAATGATAATGATAATAAGTACATGAACACACGTTTTCTTCTCATATAGTTCATTCTTGGAAAATAGGCGGCCATATACACATGAAGGTATATCATTTATAGAAGAAAATCTTGTTTGATTGATTTTTTTTTTGAAACTACGTGTAAAATTATATCCCCCATCAACAACAAATTGTTACTTACATTATAACATCATAATGAATATAATTCGACTATTGGCGGACCATATTTAGATTTAGATTAAGATTTATTTATTTTCCGTTCACAAAGCACAACAAAATCAAAGTAACAATACATAGTCAAATTTAAAGTACAATATCAATCGGCATAATGCATAAGAATTAGAACGTATAAACAATGAGAACTAATGCGAACTAAAGTAACCTTGACTAATAACTATACAAAACAGAACATATGGATTTTATTTTTGGATTATTAAAAAAAATTTAATTATCCTTTTTCTATCAGTGAAGAAAACAATCATGATCAACATAAAACAAAAAAGCAACTCACTATTATATACAGTATTATCATAATCTAAAAACCTACGGTGTGTATGACATGATGTGGATGTGGAGACCAGACTGAGAGCACTGTGTGTACGAGAGGATATGGAAACCAGAGTGGAGGGGTGTGCCGAGAAGGTGACACGACATGTAGCCTTTCACAAGTTGGTATTTTCTTGAATATTAATTTTTACTTACCGAATGTCTTGGTCATGTTTGTATGGCACAAAATTTGCCGACAGTAAACATTTTGCGTGACTACAGTACAGGTTTTCGACAAAATAAGGTGGGGTATGCCGTTGAATTTCACCTGGAGCAAATGTCTCCACTTCGGAGCACATTTCGCCAGTCTGAGCGATTTTGACGCTAAGAATGGGGTATGTCTAATTTGTTTCTACTGTTATAACATGGAGCTATATGGTTATAATGATTACATGAAAACGCGTTTTTTTTTCTTCATTTTAATCGCCAGGCACGTAATAAAACTTACACAAATGCCCCCCCCCCCCACCATGAACAAGCATTAAGAATATCTATCCCTCCTTTGTGCTTACCCCTTTTTTTCTATTTCTTTCTATATGCATGTATCAGGGGCCGCGGAGCCGGGGGGCTTTAGCCCCCCAATTTTCCAAAGCCGTGTACAAAAAACGTAAGAATGACCATATGATTATGATTTTTAGCATGGACAGCCCCCACTTTTGACTCAGCCCTCACTTTGAAAACCGTTCCGCGGCCCCTGTGTATGACATTTAATATATCATGCAAGCATAGTTTAAGTTTACTTTGTAAATTCATGGAGCTATGCTCCATGGTAAATTGACGCCTTCAGCCTGTGCTATAATTGTTATGCGTATGAAAGTACGAATAAAAAATAAATAAATAATTGTCGCATTATCGGAGCAATTTACGGCGGAGCAGATGTCGGCGGAGCAATTATCGGCAGAGCAATTGTCGTATAATCGGAGCAGATGTCGGCGGAGCAAATATCGGCGGAGCAATTGTCGTATAATCGGAGCAAATATCGGCGGAGCAATTGTCGTATAATCGGAGCAGATGTCGGCGGAGCAATTATCGGCGGAGCAATTGTCGGCGGAGCAATTTTCGGCGGAGCAGATGTCGGCGGAGCACATGTTTTCGGAGCAAATATCGGCGGAGCAAATATCGGCGGAGCAAGTGTCGACGGAGCACATATCGGCGGAGCAACTGTCGACGGAGCAACTGTCGGCGGAGCAACTGTCCGGAGCAATTGTCGGCGGAGCAGTTGTCGTATTTTGCGTAGCAATTGTCGGCGGAGCAAATGTCGGCGGAGCAATTGTCATGGAACCGCAGAAGGTGCTGCTAAACAAAACAAAACAAGAAAAATGAAAAAGCAAGGAAAACAGAAGAAAGTGAGAGAGAGAAAAGGAGAGAGAGCTATATAAAAGAGAAAGTTATTAACGTAAGATAAAGTAGAAAATATTTCGAAAACCTGTGCCACCGTCCAAGACTTACAATGGGTCCTGCTTGATTCTAACACCGATTCCGGAGAAGGGGGGGGGGGGGATTTTCCGGGGGGTAATCGTCCTGGGATATATGTCCTCAGAGGTAATTGTTTGGGGGTGATTGTCCGGGGGTGATTGTTCTCGGGGGTAATTGTCCGGCGGGTAATTGTCCTCGGGGGTAATTGTCCTCAGGGGGTAATTGTCCGGGGGTAATTGTGCTTTGGGGGTAGTTGTCCGGGGGTGATTGTCCGGGGGGTAATTGTCCTAGAACCGTAAATACCCCAGTTGAGCTCCCATTGACAAAACACGCGGGGCAATGGGGTTCCTGTGTTATAAGCTGGTTGGGTATTTTTAAGCAGAGGAAACACGTAATGATGTGTACACGAACAATTGGCATATAACACTTTTATTATTATAATTAATGTTATAATTATATTCATTCATTATTTTTTTTCCGGCGGGAATACGGTAAATACTTCATTATATAACCCTTGTCAAGCAGTAATTTTGAAGCTGCGCTAATAAGCATTTCAATGATATCCTCTTGTTTTTTTGTGTAAGGATCGAATGCATCGTAAATTCTGTTCTTTTTACGATGAAATTTCCCTTCGGGATAGGCTACCATACATTTTAGTCTTGCTTCGTTGAGAGGAAGGCCCAAAAATTCCTGAATTCTTGTGATCTGTTGGCGGAGTCCCGATTGAAGATCTTCGTATAATACTACTAGGGTATTATTCAGAGCGACCGATGATGTTATAAGATTCCCCCACTGCGGAGATTTCTCCTTAACGAACTTGTCCCATCCTGTTCAAAAGAAATGATAAATCAATGTAAATAAAACAAGGTGTGTATGGAAAACTAGTGCGCGTCTACGGAGCCCGCCAGGTGACATGAAGGAGAAAAAATTATCCGTACATCATTTCGTTCCCACGAAATATTATTTCGTGGTCACGCAATATTATTTCGTTCCCACGCAATATTATTTCGTTCCCACGCAATACTATTTCGTGGCCACGCAATATTATTTCGTTCCCACGAAATACTATTTCGTTCCCACGCAATACTATTTCGTTCCCACGAAATACTATTTCGTTCCCACGCAATATTATTTCGTTCCCACGCAATATTATTTCGTTCCCACGAAATACTATTTCGTTCCCACGAAATACTATTTCGTTCCCACGCAATATCATTTCGTTCCCACGAAATATTATTTCGTTCCCACGAAATACTATTTCGTTCCCACGAAATACTATTTCGTTCCCACGCAATATTATTTCGTTCCCACGCAATATTATTTCGTTCCCACGCAATACTATTTCGTGGCCACGCAATATTATTTCGTTCCCACGAAATACTATTTCGTTCCCACGCAATATTATTTCGTTCCCACGCAATATTATTTCGTTCCCACGAAATACTATTTCGTTCCCACGAAATACTATTTCGTTCCCACGCAATATTATTTCGTTCCCACGAAATATTATTTCGTTCCCACGAAATATTATTTCCCCTCTCTCCGATCCGCCGTGCCGCACCAGCCGTGTATAACACGTGCAGCATAGCAACATGCTTTGGTATGGTATGCGCTGATCGGGGCGCTGATGATGGTGGTGATGATGATGGGGGTAATGATGATGAAGGTGGTGATTATGATGCATAGGCGGATCCAGGTGGGGGCCCGAGGTGCCCTCCCCTCCCCCTATTGGCGGAGCAAAAAAATGAAAAAAAAGGGAAAGAAAGAAAAAAGGAAGGAAAAGAAAAGAGAAAAAAGAAGAGGAGGAAGGCGTATAAATAAATAAGATGAGAAGAAGACTTGGAAAAAAATATTTAATGTCACTAAATAAAATGTTCGCTCGCGCTTCGCGCTCGCATTGTCTGCTTAGTGATTCACATATCTTGTCTGTTTGCATTTATATACATATCTAACATGGAGCTTAAATATCTTGTTTGGAAGTCAATATACAAAACATATTCCTGTTACACTCACAAATGTAATAATCGCCCACAAATTTAATAACGCCTACAAATGTAATAACACTTTACCAACAAATGTAATAACGCCCACAAATGTAATAACACTTTACCCACAAATGTAATAATTTCGCCCGCAAATGTAATAATGCACTTTACCCACAAATGTAATAATTTTTGATCGCCCACAAATGTAATAATGACTTTACCCACAAATGTAATAAATTTGAAGGGATTTTTGGCGAATCCGTTCTAAACTACAATCCTATAGTAATGCGTTCATATAGCCATGGACCTATTGTAGTAAGTCCATGATATAGCACAAAAGTCCAAAGTCTTTTTTCCAGACCCGGTTGTTGAAAAAAAATACAACATGAGTCCAAAGTCTTTTTTCCAGGCCCGGTTGTTTAAAAAATTATAATATAAGTCCAAAGTCTTTTTTCCAGACCCGTTTGTTTCAATAATTATTATATAGGTCCAAAATATTTTTTCCAGACCGGGTTGTTTCAAAACTTATAATATAAGTCCAAAGTCTTTTTTCCAGACCCGGTTGTTAAAAAAATATAACATGAGTCCAAAGTGTTTTTCCAGACCAGGTTGTTAAAAAAATTATGATATAAGTCCAAAGTCTTTTTTCCAGACCTGGTTGTTCAAAAAATATAACATGAGTCCAAACTCTTTTTTCCAGACCCGGTTGTTTCAATAATTATTATATAGGTCGAAAGTCTTTTTTTCCAGACCCTGTTGTTTCAAAAATTTTAATATAAGTCCAAAGTCTTTTTTCCAGACCCGGTTGTTTCAATAATTATAATAATTATAATATAGGTCCAAAGTCTTTTTTCCAGACCCGGTTGTTTCAAAAATTATAATATAAGTCCAAAGTCTTTTTTTCCAGACCCAGTTGTTTCAAAACTTATAATATAAGTCCAAAGTCTTTTTTCCAGACACGGTTGTTTAAAAAATTATAATATAAGTCCAAACTAAGATACGATAATGATATTCCAGTGGAATGGAAATGAGAATCGAGCTTAGTCTTTTCTCCAGACCCAGTTAATTAAAACTGGTGGAATAAATGTCTTTGTTGTTGTTTTAACTTATATGGCGCGTATTGTGAATAATTATATGCGCCAAGAGTAAATTGAGAATCAAGCCTAATCTTATCTCCAGACCTGGTAACTTAAAACTAAAAACTAAAACCCTTTACCCACAAATGTAATAATGCACTTTCCCCACATATGTAATAATTTTTGATCGCCCACATATGTTATAATGACTTTACCACAAATATTATAAATTTGAAGGGATTTTTGGCGAATCTGTTCTGAACTAAAACCTTATAGTAATGCGTTCATATAGCGCAAAATCAGTCTTTTTTCTCCAGACCCGGTTATATAAAACATTTAAACAACCTTCCAAATAAAGATCCCAAAATTAATTCTTCTTAATGTTGAATAACATAGAAGTTTAGTATAGTCTTTCCTCCAGACCCAAATATTTCAAATAGCAAATAAAAAATAATAAATGATAATGATAAAAAACAAAGACCCCACGATCTTATTAATGTTGAACAAAATGTAAATATAGCATAGTCTTTCCTCCAGACCCAGTTATAAAAAAGTCATTCAAAAACAAAACAACAACAACAAAACAAAGACCCTGCAATCTTATCAACATTGAATAGCATGGAAATATGGTGTAGTCTTTGCTTTAGACCCAGTTATTTCAGAATAGGAAATTATAAGAAACAATAAAAACAAACAAACAGTATCAGCAAAGACCCCACACTATCATTACTGTAGAATAACGTTGTTGTTGTTGTTATCTTAGGTTTTAAGGTGCGTATCATATGAATATTCACGCCTATAATTAATTTGTCGTCTTTGTGTTATGCATGGTTTTTATAGTTTGGAAGATGCTGGGGTCTTAAGTTTTAAGATTAATGTTTCGCTTAATTTGTATTTTTAAGAGAACTGGGTGTGGGGTAAAGACAACACTATAAACCCAAGCATTTTAACTGGGTTTAATTATGAAGATTGGTCTTAGCTTAGATTTTTTGTTTCAATATGTTTTTATCTTTTAAATAACCGGGTCTAGACGAAAGACTAAGCATAATACTCGTGTTATTCCACATGAATAAGAATATGACAAAGTTTTATGTTTTTAAGATTGCTTAAATTATTCTTTAAATGACTGGGTCTGGAATAAAGACAACGCTCTAAACATGTGGTTTTCTACATGATCTTAATTTTGAGGATTGTTGGTTCTTAGATTCGTTGTTGGGGGTTGGGATTTATTGGTTTTTTATTCTTGAAAGAAATATGTCTGGAGGAAAGTCTACAATCGATCTTCATGTAATTCCAAAGTAATTAGATTATTGGGTATTCGTTTTAGAATATTTGTAAAAACTATTTTTTTTAAAAATAATAACCAAGTCTGGAGAAAAGACAATTGCTTTAGTCATGCATTATAACATTGTTTTGTAGGGGTCTTGGTATTAAAAAAAAAAACTGGGTGTGGGGTAAAGACATATTTTTTACTGGGTGTAACTTTGAAGAGTCATAGATTTGAAGTTTTTTTAAAATCATTTTTTAAATAACCGGGTCTGGAGGAAAGAGTATGTTTCAAAACTCGTGTTATTCCACAAGAATAAGAATATGATAGGGTCTTACGTTAGAAGATTTTTTTTGATATTTGTTTAATGATTAGGTCTGGAATAAAGACAACGCTCTTAACTTCTTTTTGAAACAGGTTCTTAGGTTGAAGGATTGTTTGGTCTAAGATTTGTAGTTTTTTTATTATTACTATTTGCGTAATTTTGAAAAAAAAAATGGGTGTGGCTGAAAGACTACGCTATATGTCCATGTTATCCAGCATTATAAGATTATGGGATCTTTATATTGTTTTTGTTGTTGTATTGTTATTTATAATTTTGGAATAACAGGGTTTGGAGAAAAGACTAAACTTTTTTTTTCCACCGGAATATCATTATGATATCTTTGTTTGGACTTATAATATAATTTTTTAAATAACTGGGTCTGGAAAAAAGACTTTGGACTTTTGTGTTATATAAACGCATAACTTTAGGGTTTTAGTTTTTTGTTTTAAGTAACAGGGTCTGGAGAAAAGACTACGCATGGTTCTGAAGTTACTCTTAGCGCATATATTCACAAAACGCACCATATAAGTTCAAACAACAACAAAGACATTTATTCCACCAGTTTTACTTAACTGGGTCTGGATAAAAGACTAAGCTCGATTCTCATTTCCATTCTACTGGAATATCATTATGATATCTTTGTTTGGACTAATATTATAATTTTTGAAATAACCAGGTCTGGAAAAAAGACTTTGGACTTAAATTGTAATTTTTGAAACAACCGGGTCTGAAAAAAATACATTGGACTTATACTATAATTTTTGAAACAACCGGGTCTGGAAAAAAGACTTTGGACCTATATTATAATTACTGAAACAACCGGGTCTGGAAAAAAGACTTTGGACTTATATTATAAGTTTTGAAACAAATGGGTCTGGAAAAAAGACTTTGGACTTACAATTTTTGAAGTAACTGGGTCTTGAAAAAAGACTTTGCACTTATATTATAATTTTTTAAACAACCGGGTCTGGAAAAAGACTTTGGACTCATGTTAATTTTTTTTTTAACAACCCGGTCTGGAAAAAAGACTTTGGACTTATATTATAATATTTTAATTAACCGGGTCTGGAAATAAGACTTTGCACATTTTTGCTATATCATGGACCTATTACAATAGGTCCATGGCTATATGAACGCATTACTATAGGATTTTAGTGTAGAACGGATTCGCCCAAAATCCCTTCAAATTTATTACATTTGTGGGTAAAGTCAATATTACATTTGTGGGCGATCAAAAATTATTACATTTGTGGGTAAAGTGCATTATTACATTTGTGGGTGAAATTATTACATTTGTGGGTAAAGTGTTATTACATTTGTGGGCGTTATTACATTTGTGGGTAAAGTGTTATTACATTTGTGGGCGTTATTACATTTGTGGGTGCAACAGGGGTGTCAAAATAATATGAATGAAAATCATGCAACCATCAAATACACATTCGAGTCATCTCCTACAAATATCAATTTCCTAGATGTAACTCTATACAATGAAAACGGCACATTACACACTGAACTACATACCGAACCTACCAACACGCATGCATACCTACTCCCCTCATCATGTCATCCCAAACATACATTCACCAGCATTCCATACAGCCAGGCTATACGCATTATACGCATTTGCTCAAATCCAGATAAAGCCTCCCACCACCTCCAACAATTAGAGACAAACCTAACACAAAGAAACTATAACCAATACATGGTCAAACAAAAACATACCCCTGGCATCACAGACCCCTCGCGAAGACCACCTTGAAGTACAAAAAACGAAACTCATCCGACAAAATACACTTACCCATCACCTACACACCCGCAAAGCCAATGTTTCCCGCATCATTCACAAACACTTCCCCCTAATTAACGAATGTGCAGAATTTTCCCCAAACCACCAGTTACTTCTTTTCGACGCACTAGATCCTTACGTGACATACTTGTCAACTCAAAATCACCAACACACACTTTTAACACAGACCAAGACCAAAATGAAGACCCCCAACAATATATATGCTAGTAGAAGCAATCGGAGAAGATGATTTGCAAAGAAACAATGAATATCCTCACATCACCCCAGACACCAAGCTTAATCGAGTCACACAACCAGCCTCTGCAAAACTTGGCTTCCACAGATGCAAATACAAAAATGCATCTTACATCAACGCATCCAAGAAACCCTCACTTTCACAAGCACTTCCACAAAGATGACTTATTTTATAACAGACCATATCGATTGCAAACCTTCCTGGGTAATTTATTTAATCACATGTACTGAATGCAAACTGCAATATGTAGGTAAAACTCAAACATCCCTCTACACCCGCTTAACCCTATCTAGGCCGAGGGGGGGGGGGCTCCGAGGCCCCCCCCCCCCCCTCAACGAGTCGTGCGATATATTCGCCGCGCAATTTTTTTGACCGCGCTGTTCACTGACTTTTTACTTTCAAGTCTTGCGCAACTTTTCAGACCAATTTTGCGTCACCCGGGTACGCGGTTCCGAAATTATGCAACGTTATGTAAGTGCATGTCTGACCAAAAATTGCTCAAAAACGTGATTTCGTGTACAAAGTCAATGTAATTTGTGTTTTCAACCAAAATTCATAAATGTATAATTATTTTTAGTTTTGCTGGTCTAAATGTATGTATTTTATGCTGTTTATGATCTTAGAAGAGTCCCCAACGAATTTCATTGAAAAAACAATGAAAACAAAGAGTTCAAAAAACCAAGAAATACATAAGAAATCGCAAAAAATATATATATATAATACATAAGAAATTGATCTGATATCAAAAAAAATTATGTGCCAAAAATTATAACATTTGGAGCTTTCAATATTTAGGGAGTTAGAGGAAAAAGTATGATTTTGCATACTAATTATGCATAAATTAGCATAATTACTTAATAATAAATGGCATGAAATAAATAACTATACAATTTTGTAGATTGTATCCCAGACACCCTGCGTGCCAATTTTCGGCGCGATCACGCAGTCGACGGCCGAGATATCAAGGGGGGGGGGGGGCCTGGGAGGCCCCCCGGCCATATGAACTCCCAAAATATTCCGGCCTAGATAGGGTTATATAACACGCGCTCTTAAATAATCAATTACAACTCGTCCATCAACAAGACCCTCCCCTATACCGTACACTTTAATTTACCTAATCACTCTGTTAACAATGTACAAATCAAAGGCACAGAACTCGTTAAGAAACAAGAGCCCCAAATCATACTAAAGCGCGAGTCCTACTGGATCTCCAAGTTACGAACTTTACGACCACACGGAATCAAAGCAGAACCATAGTCACGCAAAATTTAAAGACGCACATTCCTCGCCAGTAGTTCTGCAGCATGGAGACTTAACCTCTGCAATGCCCACGCGATTTCGTGCGAATGGGACTGTGTGTTGTTATGACTCTCTTTGTGGATTTTCAGGACTAGATAACATTACCTTATATTCCTTAATATAATCAACTCAAAGAGAATATATGTTTTAGTTTGCTGACTTGAGGTCAATAATGGTGGTATTCATGTTACCTGAAGTTGTTATGACTCTATTTGTGGATTTTCAGGAATAGATAACATTACCTTATATCCCTTAATATAATCGACTCAAAGTGATGATATATTTTACTTAGCTGACTTGAGGTCAATAATGGTGGTATTCATCTTACCTGAAGTTGATATGACTCTCTTTGTGGATTTTCAGGAATAGATAACATTACCTTATATCCCTTAATATAATCGACTTAAAGTGATGATATATTTTACTTAGCTGACTTGAGGTCAATAATGGTGGTATTCATCTTACCTGAAGTTGTTATGACTCTATTTGTGGATTTTGTTATGACTCTATTTGTGGATTTTCAGGAATAGATAACATTACCTTATATCCCTTAATATGATCGACTCAAAGTGATGATATATTTTAGTTTGCTGACTTGAGGTCAATAATGGTGGTATTCATGTTACCTGAAGTTGTTATGACTCTATTTGTGGATTTTCAGGAATAGATAACATTACGTTCTTCCCATATCCTGTCCATATCTTAATATAATATTTTTTTTTGGGGGGGTGGAGCAGTTGGTATCTTAATTTAGCGTAAAACTTACCTAAAATATATAAAGTATCTAAAGTAAGATATCCCTCATTAAAATCGACTCAAAGTGATGATATGTTTTAGTTTGCTGACTTGAGGGCAATAATGGTGGTATTCATCTTACCTGAAGTTGTTATGACTCTATTTGTGGATTTTCAGGAATAGATAACATTACCTTATATCCCTTAATATAATCGACTCAAAGTGATGATATATTTTACTTAGCTGACTTGAGGTCAATAATGGTGGTATTCATCTTACCTGAAGTTGTTATGACTCTATTTGTGGATTTTCAGGAATAGATAACATTACCTTATATCCCTTAATATAATCGACTCAAAGTGATGATATATTTTACTTAGCTGACTTGAGGTCAATAATGGTGGAATTCATCTTACCTGAAGTTGATATGACTCTCTTTGTGGATTTTCAGGAATAGATAACATTACGTTCTTCCCATATCCTGTCCATATCTTAATATAATTTTATTTTTTTTGGGGGGTGGAGCAGTTGGTATCTTACTTTAGCGTGAAACTGACCTAAAATATATGAAGTATATAAAGTAATATATCCCTCATTAAAATCGACTCAAAGTGATGATATGTTTTAGTTTGCTGACTTCAGGTCAATAATGGTGGTATTCAACTTACCTGAAGTTGTTATGACTCTATTTGTGGATTTTCAGGAATAGATAACATTACCTTATATCCCTTAATATAATCGACTCAAAGTGATGATATATTTTAGTTTGCTGACTTGAGGTCAATAATGGTGGTATTCATGTTACCTGAAGTTGTTATGACTCTATTTGTGGATTTTCAGGAATAGATAACATTACGTTCTTCCCATATCCTGTCCATATCTTAATATAATTTTTTTTTGGGGGGGTGGAGCAGTTGGTATCTTAATTTAGCGTAAAACTTACCTAAAATATATGAAGTATATAAAGTAATATATCCCTCATTAAAATCGACTCAAAGTGATGATATGTTTTAGTTTGCTGACTTCAGGTCAATAATGGTGGTATTCATCTTACCTCAAGTTGTTATGACTCTATTTGTGGATTTTCAGGAATAGATAACATTACCTTATATCCCTTAATATAATCGACTCAAAGTGATGATATATTTTACTTAGCTGACTTGAGGTCAATAATGGTGGTATTCATCTTACCTGAAGTTGATATGACTCTCTTTGTGGATTTTCAGGAATAGATAACATTACCTTATATCCCTTAATATAATCGACTCAAAGTGATGATATATTTTACTTAGCTGACTTGAGGTCAATAATGGTGGTATTCATCTTAACTGAAGTTGTTATGACTCTCTTTGTGGATTTTCAGGAATAGATAACATTACATTCTTCCCATATCCTGTCCATATCTTAATATAATAGTTTTTATTTTGGGGGGGGGGTGGAGCAGTTGGTATCTTAATTTAGCGTAAAACTTACCTAAATATATTAAGTATCTAAAGTAAGATATCCCTCATTAAAATCGACTCAAAGTGATGATATGTTTTAGTTTGCTGACTTGAGGGCAATAATGGTGGTATTCATCTTACCTGAAGTTGTTATGACTCTATTTGTGGATTTTCAGGAATAGATAACATTACCTTATATCCCTTAATATAATCGACTCAAAGTGATGATATATTTTACTTAGCTGACTTGAGGTCAATAATGGTGGAATTCATCTTACCTGAAGTTGATATGACTCTCTTTGTGGATTTTCAGGAATAGATAACATTACGTTCTTCCCATATCCTGTCCATATCTTAATATAATTTTTTTTTTTTTTTTTTGGGGGGGGGGGTGAAGCAGTTGGTATCTTACTTTAGCGTGAAACTGACCTAAAATATATGTAGTATATAAAGTAATATATCCCTCATTAAAATCGACTCAAAGTGATGATATGTTTTAGTTTGCTGACTTGAGGGCAATAATGGTGGTATTCATCTTACCTGAAGTTGTTATGACTCTATTTGTGGATTTTCAGGAATAGATAACATTACCTTATATCCCTTAATATAATCGACTCAAAGTGATGATATATTTTACTTAGCTGACTTGAGGTCAATAATGGTGGAATTCATCTTACCTGAAGTTGATATGACTCTCTTTGTGGATTTTCAGGAATAGATAACATTACGTTCTTCCCATATCCTGTCCATATCTTAATATAATTTTTTTTTTTGTGGGGGGGGGGGGGTGGAGCAGTTGGTATCTTACTTTAGCGTGAAACTGACCTAAAATATATGAAGTATATAAAGTAATATATCCCTCATTAAAATCGACTCAAAGTGATGATATGTTTTAGTTTGCTGACTTCAGGTCAATAATGGTGGTATTCATCTTACCTCAAGTTGTTATGACTCTATTTGTGGATTTTCAGGAATAGATAACATTACCTTATATCCCTTAATACAATCGACTCAAAGTGATGATATATTTTACTTAGCTGACTTGAGGTCAATAATGGTGGTATTCATCTTACCTGAAGTTGATATGACTCTCTTTGTGGATTTTCAGGAATAGATAACATTACCTTATATCCCTTAATATAATCGACTCAAAGTGATGATATATTTTACTTAGCTGACTTGAGGTCAATAATGGTGGTATTCATCTTACCTGAAGTTGTTATGACTCTCTTTGTGGATTTTCAGGAATAGATAACATTACGTTCTTCCCATATCCTGTCCATATCTTAATATAATAGTTTTTATTTTGGGGGGGTGGAGCAGTTGGTATCTTAATTTAGCGTAAAACTTACCTAAAATATATTAAGTATCTAAAGTAAGATATCCCTCATTAAAATCGACTCAAAGTGATGATATGTTTTAGTTTGCTGACTTGAGGGCAATAATGGTGGTATTCATCTTACCTGAAGTTGTTATGACTCTATTTGTGGATTTTCAGGAATAGATTACATTACCTTATATCCCTTAATATAATCGACTCAAAGTGATGATATATTTTACTTAGCTGACTTGAGGTCAATAATGGTGGAATTCATCTTACCTGAAGTTGATATGACTCTCTTTGTGGATTTTCAGGAATAGATAACATTACGTTCTTCCCATATCCTGTTCATATCTTAATATAATTTTTTTTTTTGGGGGGGTGGAGCAGTTGGTATCTTACTTTAGCGTGAAACTGACCTAAAATATATGAAGTATATAAAGTAATATATCCCTCATTAAAATCGACTCAAAGTGATGATATGTTTTAGTTTGCTGACTTCAGGTCAATAATGGTGGTATTCATCTTACCTCAAGTTGTTATGACTCTCTTTGTGGATTTTTTTTGCGTTGCAGGGTGATATGCATCGAAATCTGACATAGTTACCATATAGATCTAGATCTAGTATTTTAATTATGTTGAAAAAAGTACAATTCAATGTGAATAGATCTACCAAGAATTGCCTCATCCGGCCTAGATCTACACTTTCAACTTGACAAATCAAATCAAATCAAATTAATCGACATTTTCATACATGCGCGCGCACACACACACACACATACACACACAAACCTTTTGAAGAAAATATGGGGGATGGGCAGGGGGGATGGGGGAACAGCAGCTCGCCCCACAAAGACACAAACCCTACCAGAAGTAGGCCTACGCCACTGTCATTACACTTTATTGTATGTCAACATTGACGAATCTTGGAAAATAAGCGTCGAACCATAATATCACACCACAGTTTGAACAACAAAAACAAAACCAAACAATTTTAGAGCATTGTTATAATTAGTATTTTACTTATTTATTTATTCCTGGAATAAGACTACACAATTACTCAAAATCGGCTCTCGCTCCGCAGAGTACGCAGTAGGTCTATGCACGTACGTATAGTGGCTGTTCTAATAAGCGACCACAACCCCACAGTAATCGCTCTGCGTGGAACATTACAATGACAAATCTAGACTCATTATTTTGTTTATTAAGGCATTATAATTAATACAGGAAACGCAAATAGAGATGAATAAATAAGCAATAACTCAAACCAGTTGAACAGTTATCAAGAAAACAGACAACATGTTAGAAAAATCAACTGAAAAAAACTGCAATCGTGATGTAGCCCTCCGTTGCCGCCCGCAGTACACTCTCTGAGCTCGAAAAAAATTATAAGTCCTGAACATGACTCTGAGTAAATTGACTTCAAGTCAGTTGACTTAGGGTCAACTTTCAGGTGTGTATCTCCATTGCTGCATATATATATATATATATATATATGCTCCACCCCCCCAAAAAAAAATATTATATTAAGATATGGACAGAATATGGGAATAGCGTAATGTCATCTATTCCTGAAAATCCACAAAGAGAGTCATATCAACTTCAGGTAAGATGAATACCACCATTATTGACCTCAGGTCAGCTAAGTAAAATATATCATCACTTTGAGTCGATTATATTAAGGGATATAAGGTAATGTAATCTATTCCTGAAAATCCACAAATAGAGTCATAACAACTTCAGGTAAGATGAATACCACCATTATTGCCCTCAAGTCAGCAAACTAAAACATATCATCGCTTTGAGTCGATTTCATTGAGGGATATCTTACTTTAGATACTTTATATATTTTAGGTCAGTGTCACGCTAAAGTAAGATACCAACTGCTCCACCCCCCCCCCCAAAAAAAAAAAAAATTATATTAAGATATGGACAGGATATGGGAAGAACGTAATGTTATCTATTCCTGAAAATCCACAAAGAGAGTCATATCAACTTCAGGTAAGATGAATACCACCATTATTGACCTCAAGTCAGCTAAGTAAAATATATCATCACTTTGAGTCGATTATATCAAGGGATAAAGGTAATGTTATCTATTCCTGAAAATCCACAAATAGAGTCATAACAACTTTAGGTAAGATGAATACCACCATTATTGACCTCAAGTCAGCAAACTAAAACATATATTCTCTTTGAGTTGATTATAGTAAGGGATATAAGGTAATGTTATCTAGTCCTGAAAATCCACAAAGAGAGTCATAACAACACACAGTCCCATTCGCACGAATTCGCGTGGGCATTGCAGAGGTTAAGTCTCCATGCTGCAGAACTACTGGAAAGGAATGTGCGTCTTTAAATATCAACCCCCCCCCCCCCCAATAAAAAAAAAAAATGAATAAATGGGAAAAAATGGTATGAGTAGGTATGATACGTGGATGTCGGACATGCCGGGATAAATTAAATGTCTCTAGACAATGTACACACATGAAAACCATAAAGTGACCCAAAACTTCAAGTAAAGTTAATACTACCCACAAAACCCTCAAGTCATCTAATAAAAAAACATGTCATCACTTTTAGTCAGTTACATGAAGGAATAAAATCACACGACTGAGGTTGTTTTGTTAACAGTTTTATGCAAAATCATATCAATTCCCCCCCCCCCCCCGCTGGAAAAAAAAAAGTCATAGGCAGGGTATGGGATGAGGTAATGTTATCTCAACATGAAAATCCATGAAGTGAGGCATAACAACATCAAGTTAAGTGAATACTACAGACAGTGACCTCCAGTCACCGTACAAAAACATTCCATCACTTTTAGTCCATTATATCAAGAAATATAATCATAATACTGAGTATTATGCTATATTAATATATCAACTGCACCCCCCCAAAAAAAAATTGAGACATGGACAGGATCTATGATATGTTATGTATACATCGAAATCAAGTCGATCTACCTTTGTTTTAATTTTTATTGTTAATTCAAATATCAACTGCCCCTCCCCTCCAACTGCAGCCCTGGAAACCCTACTAATCTAGGCCTCAGTACACTTAATTGGATGTAATCCAAATTGAATTGAATGAACAAATATTTTGGTGATTAATTTATTATTATTTTTTTTTAATTATTCGTTCCTGGAATATAGCCACTTACCCGTCTCTGTGGTCTAGTGGTTAAGGCACCGGCGTTCAAAGCTGGGGGCCCGGGTTCGATTCCCGGCAGAGACATTTTTTCGGCATCACCAATTTTTCCAAAGGGTAGATAGCTCTGGGGAACCTTGATTTAAGCTACGCCTACCATTGTTCACTTCATCCATTTCTTTACAATATTTAAATAAAAAGAGTTGCCAATGCTGTTGCACATGTATAACTTTACACATTTGTATACTTTCTCCCATACGTGTACTGTATCAAAGCAATAGCTTTGATCCAGCTGAGGCATTGCGGCTTGTCATTGTTCAAAACCCACCTTCACCCGACAAAGGAAATTATAATTGGTGTAGTATCGAAAATCTGTCTATCTGACGGTCAATCGGATCGGGGTCGCCCTAGCCACTTACCCGTCTCTGTGGTCTAGTGGTTAAGGCACCGGCGTTCAAAGCTGGGGGCCCGGGTTCGATTCCCGGCAGAGACATTTTTTCGGCATCACCAATTTTTCCAAAGGGTAGATAGCTCTGGGGAACCTTGATTTAAGCTACGCCTACCATTGTTCTCTTCATCCATTTCTTTACAATATTTAAATAAAAAGAGTTGCCAATGCTGTTGTACATGTATAACTTTACACATTTGTATACTTTCTCCCATACGTGTACTGTATCAAAGTAATAGCTTTGATCCAGCTGAGGCATGGCGGCTTGTCATTGTTCAAAACCCACCTTCACCCGACAAAGGAAATTATAATTGGTGTAGTATCGAAAATCTGTCTATCTGACGGTCAATCGGATCGGGGTCGCCCTAGCCACTTACCCGTCTCTGTGGTTTAGTGGTTAAGGCACCGGCGTTCAAAGCTGGGGGCCCGGGTTCAATTCCCGGCAGAGACATTTTTTCGGCATCACCAATTTTTCCAAAGGGTAGATAGCTCTGGGGAACCTTGATTTAAGCTACGCCTACCATTGTTCTCTTCATCCATTTCTTTACAATATTTAAATAAAAAGAGTTGCCAATGCTGTTGTACATGTATAACTTTACACATTTGTATACTTTCTCCCATACGTGTACTGTATCAAAGTAATAGCTTTGATCCAGCTGAGGCATGGCGGCTTGTCATTGTTCAAAACCCACCTTCACCCGACAAAGGAAATTATAATTGGTGTAGTATCGAAAATCTGTCTATCTGACGGTCAATCGGATCGGGGTCGCCCTAGCCACTTACCCGTCTCTGTGGTTTAGTGGTTAAGGCACCGGCGTTCAAAGCTGGGGGCCCGGGTTCAATTCCCGGCAGAGACATTTTTTCGGCATCACCAATTTTTCCAAAGGGTAGATAGCTCTGGGGAACCTTGATTTAAGCTAGGCCTACCATTGTTCTCTTCATCCATTTCTTTACAATATTTAAATAAAAAGAGTTGCCAATGCTGTTGTACATGTATAACTTTACACATTTGTATACTTTCTCCCATACGTGTACTGTATCAAAGCAATAGCTTTGATCCAGCTGAGGCATGGCGGCTTGTCATTGTTCAAAACCCACCTTCACCCGACAAAGGAAATTATAATTGGTGTAGTATCGAAAATCTGTCTATCTGACGGTCAATCGGATCGGGGTCGCCCTAGCCACTTACCCGTCTCTGTGGTCTAGTGGTTAAGGCACCGGCGTTCAAAGCCGGGGGCCCGGGTTCGATTCCCGGCAGAGACATTTTTTCGGCATCACCAATTTTTCCAAAGGGTAGATAGCTCTGGGGAACCTTGATTTAAGCTACGCCTACCATTGTTCTCTTCATCCATTTCTTTACAATATTTAAATAAAAAGAGTTGCCAATGCTGTTGTACATGTATAACTTTACACATTTGTATACTTTCTCCCATACGTGTACTGTATCAAAGCAATAGCTTTGATCCAGCTGAGGCATTGCGGCTTGTCATTGTTCAAAACCACCTTCACCCGACAAAGGAAATTATAATTGGTGTAGTATCGAAAATCTGTCTATCTGACGGTTAATCGGATCGGGGTCGCCCTAGCCACTTACCCGTCTCTGTGGTCTAGTGGTTAAGGCACCGGCGTTCAAAGCTGGGGGCCCGGGTTCGATTCCCGGCAGAGACATTTTTTCGGCATCACCAATTTTTCCAAAGGGTAGATAGCTCTGGGGAACCTTGATTTAAGCTACGCCTACCATTGTTCTCTTCATCCATTTCTTTACAATATTTAAATAAAAAGAGTTGCCAATGCTGTTGTACATGTATAACTTTACACATTTGTATACTTTCTCCCATACGTGTACTGTATCAAAGCAATAGCTTTGATCCAGCTGAGGCATTGCGGCTTGTCATTGTTCAAAACCCACCTTCACCCGACAAAGGAAATTATAATTGGTGTAGTATCGAAAATCTGTCTATCTGACGGTCAATCGGATCGGGGTCGCCCTAGCCACTTACCCGTCTCTGTGGTCTAGTGGTTAAGGCACCGGCGTTCAAAGCTGGGGGCCCGGGTTCGATTCCCGGCAGAGACATTTTTTCGGCATCACCAATTTTTCCAAAGGGTAGATAGCTCTGGGGAACCTTGATTTAAGCTACGCCTACCATTGTTCTCTTCATCCATTTCTTTACAATATTTAAATAAAAAGAGTTGCCAATGCTGTTGTACATGTATAACTTTACACATTTGTATACTTTCTCCCATACGTGTACTGTATCAAAGTAATAGCTTTGATCAAGCTGAGGCATGGCGGCTTGTCATTGTTCAAAACCCACCTTCACCCGACAAAGGAAATTATAATTGGTGTAGTATCGAAAATCTGTCTATCTGACGGTCAATCGGATCGGGGTCGCCCTAGCCACTTACCCGTCTCTGTGGTTTAGTGGTTAAGGCACCGGCGTTCAAAGTTGGGGGCCCGGGTTCAATTCCCGGCAGAGACATTTTTTCGGCATCACCAATTTTTCCAAAGGGTAGATAGCTCTGGGGAACCTTGATTTAAGCTACGCCTACCATTGTTCTCTTCATCCATTTCTTTACAATATTTAAATAAAAAGAGTTGCCAATGCTGTTGTACATGTATAACTTTACACATTTGTATACTTTCTCCCATACGTGTACTGTATCAAAGCAATAGCTTTGATCCAGCTGAGGCATGGCGGCTTGTCATTGTTCAAAACCCACCTTCACCCGACAAAGGAAATTATAATTGGTGTAGTATCGAAAATCTGTCTATCTGACGGTCAATCGGATCGGGGTCGCCCTAGCCACTTACCCGTCTCTGTGGTCTAGTGGTTAAGGCACCGGCGTTCAAAGCCGGGGGCCCGGGTTCGATTCCCGGCAGAGACATTTTTTCGGCATCACCAATTTTTCCAAAGGGTAGATAGCTCTGGGGAACCTTGATTTAAGCTACGCCTACCATTGTTCTCTTCATCCATTTCTTTACAATATTTAAATAAAAAGAGTTGCCAATGCTGTTGTACATGTATAACTTTACACATTTGTATACTTTCTCCCATACGTGTACTGTATCAAAGCAATAGCTTTGATCCAGCTGAGGCATTGCGGCTTGTCATTGTTCAAAACCCACCTTCACCCGACAAAGGAAATTATAATTGGTGTAGTATCGAAAATCTGTCTATCTGACGGTCAATCGGATCGGGGTCGCCCTAGCCACTTACCCGTCTCTGTGGTCTAGTGGTTAAGGCACCGGCGTTCAAAGCCGGGGGCCCGGGTTCGATTCCCGGCAGAGACATTTTTTCGGCATCACCAATTTTTCCAAAGGGTAGATAGCTCTGGGGAACCTTGATTTAAGCTACGCCTACCATTGTTCTCTTCATCCATTTCTTTACAATATTTAAATAAAAAGAGTTGCCAATGCTGTTGTACATGTATAACTTTACACATTTGTATACTTTCTCCCATACGTGTACTGTATCAAAGCAATAGCTTTGATCCAGCTGAGGCATGGCGGCTTGTCATTGTTCAAAACCCACCTTCACCCGACAAAGGAAATTATAATTGGTGTAGTATCGAAAATCTGTCTATCTGACGGTCAATCGGATCGGGGTCGCCCTAGCCACTTACCCGTCTCTGTGGTTTAGTGGTTAAGGCACCGGCGTTCAAAGCTGGGGGCCCGGGTTCAATTCCCGGCAGAGACATTTTTTCGGCATCACCAATTTTTCCAAAGGGTAGATAGCTCTGGGGAACCTTGATTTAAGCTACGCCTACCATTGTTCTCTTCATCCATTTCTTTACAATATTTAAATAAAAAGAGTTGCCAATGCTGTTGTACATGTATAACTTTACACATTTGTATATTTTCTCCCATACGTGTACTGTATCAAAGCAATAGCTTTGATCCAGCTGAGGCATGGCGGCTTGTCATTGTTCAAAACCCACCTTCACCCGACAAAGGAAATTATAATTGGTGTAGTATCGAAAATCTGTCTATCTGACGGTCAATCGGATCGGGGTCGCCCTAGCCACTTACCCGTCTCTGTGGTCTAGTGGTTAAGGCACCGGCGTTCAAAGCCGGGGGCCCGGGTTCGATTCCCGGCAGAGACATTTTTTCGGCATCACCAATTTTTCCAAAGGGTAGATAGCTCTGGGGAACCTTGATTTAAGCTACGCCTACCATTGTTCTCTTCATCCATTTCTTTACAATATTTAAATAAAAAGAGTTGCCAATGCTGTTGTACATGTATAACTTTACACATTTGTATACTTTCTCCCATACGTGTACTGTATCAAAGCAATAGCTTTGATCCAGCTGAGGCATTGCGGCTTGTCATTGTTCAAAACCCACCTTCACCCGACAAAGGAAATTATAATTGGTGTAGTATCGAAAATCTGTCTATCTGACGGTTAATCGGATCGGGGTCGCCCTAGCCACTTACCCGTCTCTGTGGTCTAGTGGTTAAGGCACCGGCGTTCAAAGCTGGGGGCCCGGGTTCGATTCCCGGCAGAGACATTTTTTCGGCATCACCAATTTTTCCAAAGGGTAGATAGCTCTGGGGAACCTTGATTTAAGCTACGCCTACCATTGTTCTCTTCATCCATTTCTTTACAATATTTAAATAAAAAGAGTTGCCAATGCTGTTGTACATGTATAACTTTACACATTTGTATACTTTCTCCCATACGTGTACTGTATCAAAGCAATAGCTTTGATCCAGCTGAGGCATTGCGGCTTGTCATTGTTCAAAACCCACCTTCACCCGACAAAGGAAATTATAATTGGTGTAGTATCGAAAATCTGTCTATCTGACGGTCAATCGGATCGGGGTCGCCCTAGCCACTTACCCGTCTCTGTGGTCTAGTGGTTAAGGCACCGGCGTTCAAAGCTGGGGGCCCGGGTTCGATTCCCGGCAGAGACATTTTTTCGGCATCACCAATTTTTCCAAAGGGTAGATAGCTCTGGGGAACCTTGATTTAAGCTACGCCTACCATTGTTCTCTTCATCCATTTCTTTACAATATTTAAATAAAAAGAGTTGCCAATGCTGTTGTACATGTATAACTTTACACATTTGTATACTTTCTCCCATACGTGTACTGTATCAAAGTAATAGCTTTGATCAAGCTGAGGCATGGCGGCTTGTCATTGTTCAAAACCCACCTTCACCCGACAAAGGAAATTATAATTGGTGTAGTATCGAAAATCTGTCTATCTGACGGTCAATCGGATCGGGGTCGCCCTAGCCACTTACCCGTCTCTGTGGTTTAGTGGTTAAGGCACCGGCGTTCAAAGTTGGGGGCCCGGGTTCAATTCCCGGCAGAGACATTTTTTCGGCATCACCAATTTTTCCAAAGGGTAGATAGCTCTGGGGAACCTTGATTTAAGCTACGCCTACCATTGTTCTCTTCATCCATTTCTTTACAATATTTAAATAAAAAGAGTTGCCAATGCTGTTGTACATGTATAACTTTACACATTTGTATACTTTCTCCCATACGTGTACTGTATCAAAGCAATAGCTTTGATCCAGCTGAGGCATGGCGGCTTGTCATTGTTCAAAACCCACCTTCACCCGACAAAGGAAATTATAATTGGTGTAGTATCGAAAATCTGTCTATCTGACGGTCAATCGGATCGGGGTCGCCCTAGCCACTTACCCGTCTCTGTGGTTTAGTGGTTAAGGCACCGGCGTTCAAAGTTGGGGGCCCGGGTTCAATTCCCGGCAGAGACATTTTTTCGGCATCACCAATTTTTCCAAAGGGTAGATAGCTCTGGGGAACCTTGATTTAAGCTACGCCTACCATTGTTCTCTTCATCCATTTCTTTACAATATTTAAATAAAAAGAGTTGCCAATGCTGTTGTACATGTATAACTTTACACATTTGTATACTTTCTCCCATACGTGTACTGTATCAAAGCAATAGCTTTGATCCAGCTGAGGCATGGCGGCTTGTCATTGTTCAAAACCCACCTTCACCCGACAAAGGAAATTATAATTGGTGTAGTATCGAAAATCTGTCTATCTGACGGTCAATCGGATCGGGGTCGCCCTAGCCACTTACCCGTCTCTGTGGTCTAGTGGTTAAGGCACCGGCGTTCAAAGCCGGGGGCCCGGGTTCGATTCCCGGCAGAGACATTTTTTCGGCATCACCAATTTTTCCAAAGGGTAGATAGCTCTGGGGAACCTTGATTTAAGCTACGCCTACCATTGTTCTCTTCATCCATTTCTTTACAATATTTAAATAAAAAGAGTTGCCAATGCTGTTGTACATGTATAACTTTACACATTTGTATACTTTCTCCCATACGTGTACTGTATCAAAGCAATAGCTTTGATCCAGCTGAGGCATTGCGGCTTGTCATTGTTCAAAACCCACCTTCACCCGACAAAGGAAATTATAATTGGTGTAGTATCGAAAATCTGTCTATCTGACGGTCAATCGGATCGGGGTCGCCCTAGCCACTTACCCGTCTCTGTGGTCTAGTGGTTAAGGCACCGGCGTTCAAAGCCGGGGGCCCGGGTTCGATTCCCGGCAGAGACATTTTTTCGGCATCACCAATTTTTCCAAAGGGTAGATAGCTCTGGGGAACCTTGATTTAAGCTACGCCTACCATTGTTCTCTTCATCCATTTCTTTACAATATTTAAATAAAAAGAGTTGCCAATGCTGTTGTACATGTATAACTTTACACATTTGTATACTTTCTCCCATACGTGTACTGTATCAAAGCAATAGCTTTGATCCAGCTGAGGCATGGCGGCTTGTCATTGTTCAAAACCCACCTTCACCCGACAAAGGAAATTATAATTGGTGTAGTATCGAAAATCTGTCTATCTGACGGTCAATCGGATCGGGGTCGCCCTAGCCACTTACCCGTCTCTGTGGTCTAGTGGTTAAGGCACCGGCGTTCAAAGCCGGGGGCCCGGGTTCGATTCCCGGCAGAGACATTTTTTCGGCATCACCAATTTTTCCAAAGGGTAGATAGCTCTGGGGAACCTTGATTTAAGCTACGCCTACCATTGTTCTCTTCATCCATTTCTTTACAATATTTAAATAAAAAGAGTTGCCAATGCTGTTGTACATGTATAACTTTACACATTTGTATACTTTCTCCCATACGTGTACTGTATCAAAGCAATAGCTTTGATCCAGCTGAGGCATTGCGGCTTGTCATTGTTCAAAACCCACCTTCACCCGACAAAGGAAATTATAATTGGTGTAGTATCGAAAATCTGTCTATCTGACGGTTAATCGGATCGGGGTCGCCCTAGCCACTTACCCGTCTCTGTGGTCTAGTGGTTAAGGCACCGGCGTTCAAAGCTGGGGGCCCGGGTTCGATTCCCGGCAGAGACATTTTTTCGGCATCACCAATTTTTCCAAAGGGTAGATAGCTCCGGGGAACCTTGATTTAAGCTACGCCTACCATTGTTCTCTTCATCCATTTCTTTACAATATTTAAATAAAAAGAGTTGCCAATGCTGTTGTACATGTATAACTTTACACATTTGTATACTTTCTCCCATACGTGTACTGTATCAAAGCAATAGCTTTGATCCAGCTGAGGCATGGCGGCTTGTCATTGTTCAAAACCCACCTTCACCCGACAAAGGAAATTATAATTGGTGTAGTATCGAAAATCTGTCTATCTGACGGTCAATCGGATCGGGGTCGCCCTAGCCACTTACCCGTCTCTGTGGTCTAGTGGTTAAGGCACCGGCGTTCAAAGCTGGGGGCCCGGGTTCGATTCCCGGCAGAGACATTTTTTCGGCATCACCAATTTTTCCAAAGGGTAGATAGCTCTGGGGAACCTTGATTTAAGCTACGCCTACCATTGTTCTCTTCATCCATTTCTTTACAATATTTAAATAAAAAGAGTTGCCAATGCTGTTGTACATGTATAACTTTACACATTTGTATACTTTCTCCCATACGTGTACTGTATCAAAGTAATAGCTTTGATCCAGCTGAGGCATGGCGGCTTGTCATTGTTCAAAACCCACCTTCACCCGACAAAGGAAATTATAATTGGTGTAGTATCGAAAATCTGTCTATCTGACGGTCAATCGGATCGGGGTCGCCCTAGCCACTTACCCGTCTCTGTGGTTTAGTGGTTAAGGCACCGGCGTTCAAAGCTGGGGGCCCGGGTTCAATTCCCGGCAGAGACATTTTTTCGGCATCACCAATTTTTCCAAAGGGTAGATAGCTCTGGGGAACCTTGATTTAAGCTACGCCTACCATTGTTCTCTTCATCCATTTCTTTACAATATTTAAATAAAAAGAGTTGCCAATGCTGTTGTACATGTATAACTTTACACATTTGTATACTTTCTCCCATACGTGTACTGTATCAAAGCAATAGCTTTGATCCAGCTGAGGCATGGCGGCTTGTCATTGTTCAAAACCCACCTTCACCCGACAAAGGAAATTATAATTGGTGTAGTATCGAAAATCTGTCTATCTGACGGTCAATCGGATCGGGGTCGCCCTAGCCACTTACCCGTCTCTGTGGTCTAGTGGTTAAGGCACCGGCGTTCAAAGCCGGGGGCCCGGGTTCGATTCCCGGCAGAGACATTTTTTCGGCATCACCAATTTTTCCAAAGGGTAGATAGCTCTGGGGAACCTTGATTTAAGCTACGCCTACCATTGTTCTCTTCATCCATTTCTTTACAATATTTAAATAAAAAGAGTTGCCAATGCTGTTGTACATGTATAACTTTACACATTTGTATACTTTCTCCCATACGTGTACTGTATCAAAGCAATAGCTTTGATCCAGCTGAGGCATTGCGGCTTGTCATTGTTCAAAACCCACCTTCACCCGACAAAGGAAATTATAATTGGTGTAGTATCGAAAATCTGTCTATCTGACGGTTAATCGGATCGGGGTCGCCCTAGCCACTTACCCGTCTCTGTGGTCTAGTGGTTAAGGCACCGGCGTTCAAAGCTGGGGGCCCGGGTTCGATTCCCGGCAGAGACATTTTTTCGGCATCACCAATTTTTCCAAAGGGTAGATAGCTCTGGGGAACCTTGATTTAAGCTACGCCTACCATTGTTCTCTTCATCCATTTCTTTACAATATTTAAATAAAAAGAGTTGCCAATGCTGTTGTACATGTATAACTTTACACATTTGTATACTTTCTCCCATACGTGTACTGTATCAAAGCAATAGCTTTGATCCAGCTGAGGCATTGCGGCTTGTCATTGTTCAAAACCCACCTTTACCCGACAAAGGAAATTATAATTGGTGTAGTATCGAAAATCTGTCTATCTGACGGTCAATCGGATCGGGGTCGCCCTAGCCACTTACCCGTCTCTGTGGTCTAGTGGTTAAGGCACCGGCGTTCAAAGCTGGGGGCCCGGGTTCGATTCCCGGCAGAGACATTTTTTCGGCATCACCAATTTTTCCAAAGGGTAGATAGCTCTGGGGAACCTTGATTTAAGCTACGCCTACCATTGTTCTCTTCATCCATTTCTTTACAATATTTAAATAAAAAGAGTTGCCAATGCTGTTGTACATGTATAACTTTACACATTTGTATACTTTCTCCCATACGTGTACTGTATCAAAGTAATAGCTTTGATCAAGCTGAGGCATGGCGGCTTGTCATTGTTCAAAACCCACCTTCACCCGACAAAGGAAATTATAATTGGTGTAGTATCGAAAATCTGTCTATCTGACGGTCAATCGGATCGGGGTCGCCCTAGCCACTTACCCGTCTCTGTGGTTTAGTGGTTAAGGCACCGGCGTTCAAAGTTGGGGGCCCGGGTTCAATTCCCGGCAGAGACATTTTTTCGGCATCACCAATTTTTCCAAAGGGTAGATAGCTCTGGGGAACCTTGATTTAAGCTACGCCTACCATTGTTCTCTTCATCCATTTCTTTACAATATTTAAATAAAAAGAGTTGCCAATGCTGTTGTACATGTATAACTTTACACATTTGTATACTTTCTCCCATACGTGTACTGTATCAAAGCAATAGCTTTGATCCAGCTGAGGCATGGCGGCTTGTCATTGTTCAAAACCCACCTTCACCCGACAAAGGAAATTATAATTGGTGTAGTATCGAAAATCTGTCTATCTGACGGTCAATCGGATCGGGGTCGCCCTAGCCACTTACCCGTCTCTGTGGTCTAGTGGTTAAGGCACCGGCGTTCAAAGCCGGGGGCCCGGGTTCGATTCCCGGCAGAGACATTTTTTCGGCATCACCAATTTTTCCAAAGGGTAGATAGCTCTGGGGAACCTTGATTTAAGCTACGCCTACCGTTGTTCTCTTCATCCATTTCTTTACAATATTTAAATAAAAAGAGTTGCCAATGCTGTTGTACATGTATAACTTTACACATTTGTATACTTTCTCCCATACGTGTACTGTATCAAAGCAATAGCTTTGATCCAGCTGAGGCATGGCGGCTTGTCATTGTTCAAAACCCACCTTCACCCGACAAAGGAAATTATAATTGGTGTAGTATCGAAAATCTGTCTATCTGACGGTCAATCGGATCGGGGTCGCCCTAGCCACTTACCCGTCTCTGTGGTCTAGTGGTTAAGGCACCGGCGTTCAAAGCCGGGGGCCCGGGTTCGATTCCCGGCAGAGACATTTTTTCGGCATCACCAATTTTTCCAAAGGGTAGATAGCTCTGGGGAACCTTGATTTAAGCTACGCCTACCATTGTTCTCTTCATCCATTTCTTTACAATATTTAAATAAAAAGAGTTGCCAATGCTGTTGTACATGTATAACTTTACACATTTGTATACTTTCTCCCATACGTGTACTGTATCAAAGCAATAGCTTTGATCCAGCTGAGGCATTGCGGCTTGTCATTGTTCAAAACCCACCTTCACCCGACAAAGGAAATTATAATTGGTGTAGTATCGAAAATCTGTCTATCTGACGGTTAATCGGATCGGGGTCGCCCTAGCCACTTACCCGTCTCTGTGGTCTAGTGGTTAAGGCACCGGCGTTCAAAGCTGGGGGCCCGGGTTCGATTCCCGGCAGAGACATTTTTTCGGCATCACCAATTTTTCCAAAGGGTAGATAGCTCTGGGGAACCTTGATTTAAGCTACGCCTACCATTGTTCTCTTCATCCATTTCTTTACAATATTTAAATAAAAAGAGTTGCCAATGCTGTTGTACATGTATAACTTTACACATTTGTATACTTTCTCCCATACGTGTACTGTATCAAAGCAATAGCTTTGATCCAGCTGAGGCATTGCGGCTTGTCATTGTTCAAAACCCACCTTCACCCGACAAAGGAAATTATAATTGGTGTAGTATCGAAAATCTGTCTATCTGACGGTTAATCGGATCGGGGTCGCCCTAGCCACTTACCCGTCTCTGTGGTCTAGTGGTTAAGGCACCGGCGTTCAAAGCTGGGGGCCCGGGTTCGATTCCCGGCAGAGACATTTTTTCGGCATCACCAATTTTTCCAAAGGGTAGATAGCTCTGGGGAACCTTGATTTAAGCTACGCCTACCATTGTTCTCTTCATCCATTTCTTTACAATATTTAAATAAAAAGAGTTGCCAATGCTGTTGTACATGTATAACTTTACACATTTGTATACTTTCTCCCATACGTGTACTGTATCAAAGCAATAGCTTTGATCCAGCTGAGGCATGGCGGCTTGTCATTGTTCAAAACCCACCTTCACCCGACAAAGGAAATTATAATTGGTGTAGTATCGAAAATCTGTCTATCTGACGGTCAATCGGATCGGGGTCGCCCTAGCCACTTACCCGTCTCTGTGGTTTAGTGGTTAAGGCACCGGCGTTCAAAGCTGGGGGCCCGGGTTCAATTCCCGGCAGAGACATTTTTTCGGCATCACCAATTTTTCCAAAGGGTAGATAGCTCTGGGGAACCTTGATTTAAGCTACGCCTACCATTGTTCTCTTCATCCATTTCTTTACAATATTTAAATAAAAAGAGTTGCCAATGCTGTTGTACATGTATAACTTTACACATTTGTATACTTTCTCCCATACGTGTACTGTATCAAAGCAATAGCTTTGATCCAGCTGAGGCATGGCGGCTTGTCATTGTTCAAAACCCACCTTCACCCGACAAAGGAAATTATAATTGGTGTAGTATCGAAAATCTGTCTATCTGACGGTCAATCGGATCGGGGTCGCCCTAGCCACTTACCCGTCTCTGTGGTCTAGTGGTTAAGGCACCGGCGTTCAAAGCCGGGGGCCCGGGTTCGATTCCCGGCAGAGACATTTTTTCGGCATCACCAATTTTTCCAAAGGGTAGATAGCTCTGGGGAACCTTGATTTAAGCTACGCCTACCATTGTTCTCTTCATCCATTTCTTTACAATATTTAAATAAAAAGAGTTGCCAATGCTGTTGTACATGTATAACTTTACACATTTGTATACTTTCTCCCATACGTGTACTGTATCAAAGCAATAGCTTTGATCCAGCTGAGGCATTGCGGCTTGTCATTGTTCAAAACCCACCTTCACCCGACAAAGGAAATTATAATTGGTGTAGTATCGAAAATCTGTCTATCTGACGGTCAATCGGATCGGGGTCGCCCTAGCCACTTACCCGTCTCTGTGGTCTAGTGGTTAAGGCACCGGCGTTCAAAGCTGGGGGCCCGGGTTCGATTCCCGGCAGAGACATTTTTTCGGCATCACCAATTTTTCCAAAGGGTAGATAGCTCTGGGGAACCTTGATTTAAGCTACGCCTACCATTGTTCTCTTCATCCATTTCTTTACAATATTTAAATAAAAAGAGTTGCCAATGCTGTTGTACATGTATAACTTTACACATTTGTATACTTTCTCCCATACGTGTACTGTATCAAAGCAATAGCTTTGATCCAGCTGAGGCATGGCGGCTTGTCATTGTTCAAAACCCACCTTCACCCGACAAAGGAAATTATAATTGGTGTAGTATCGAAAATCTGTCTATCTGACGGTCAATCGGATCGGGGTCGCCCTAGCCACTTACCCGTCTCTGTGGTTTAGTGGTTAAGGCACCGGCGTTCAAAGCTGGGGGCCCGGGTTCAATTCCCGGCAGAGACATTTTTTCGGCATCACCAATTTTTCCAAAGGGTAGATAGCTCTGGGGAACCTTGATTTAAGCTACGCCTACCATTGTTCTCTTCATCCATTTCTTTACAATATTTAAATAAAAAGAGTTGCCAATGCTGTTGTACATGTATAACTTTACACATTTGTATACTTTCTCCCATACGTGTACTGTATCAAAGCAATAGCTTTGATCCAGCTGAGGCATGGCGGCTTGTCATTGTTCAAAACCCACCTTCACCCGACAAAGGAAATTATAATTGGTGTAGTATCGAAAATCTGTCTATCTGACGGTCAATCGGATCGGGGTCGCCCTAGCCACTTACCCGTCTCTGTGGTCTAGTGGTTAAGGCACCGGCGTTCAAAGCCGGGGGCCCGGGTTCGATTCCCGGCAGAGACATTTTTTCGGCATCACCAATTTTTCCAAAGGGTAGATAGCTCTGGGGAACCTTGATTTAAGCTACGCCTACCATTGTTCTCTTCATCCATTTCTTTACAATATTTAAATAAAAAGAGTTGCCAATGCTGTTGTACATGTATAACTTTACACATTTGTATACTTTCTCCCATACGTGTACTGTATCAAAGCAATAGCTTTGATCCAGCTGAGGCATTGCGGCTTGTCATTGTTCAAAACCCACCTTCACCCGACAAAGGAAATTATAATTGGTGTAGTATCGAAAATCTGTCTATCTGACGGTCAATCGGATCGGGGTCGCCCTAGCCACTTACCCGTCTCTGTGGTCTAGTGGTTAAGGCACCGGCGTTCAAAGCTGGGGGCCCGGGTTCGATTCCCGGCAGAGACATTTTTTCGGCATCACCAATTTTTCCAAAGGGTAGATAGCTCTGGGGAACCTTGATTTAAGCTACGCCTACCATTGTTCTCTTCATCCATTTCTTTACAATATTTAAATAAAAAGAGTTGCCAATGCTGTTGTACATGTATAACTTTACACATTTGTATACTTTCTCCCATACGTGTACTGTATCAAAGCAATAGCTTTGATCCAGCTGAGGCATTGCGGCTTGTCATTGTTCAAAACCCACCTTCACCCGACAAAGGAAATTATAATTGGTGTAGTATCGAAAATCTGTCTATCTGACGGTCAATCGGATCGGGGTCGCCCTAGCCACTTACCCGTCTCTGTGGTCTAGTGGTTAAGGCACCGGCGTTCAAAGCTGGGGGCCCGGGTTCGATTCCCGGCAGAGACATTTTTTCGGCATCACCAATTTTTCCAAAGGGTAGATAGCTCTGGGGAACCTTGATTTAAGCTACGCCTACCATTGTTCTCTTCATCCATTTCTTTACAATATTTAAATAAAAAGAGTTGCCAATGCTGTTGTACATGTATAACTTTACACACTTGTATACTTTCTCCCATACGTGTACTGTATCAAAGCAATAGCTTTGATCCAGCTGAGGCATTGCGGCTTGTCATTGTTCAAAACCCACCTTCACCCGACAAAGGAAATTATAATTGGTGTAGTATCGAAAATCTGTCTATCTGACGGTCAATCGGATCGGGGTCGCCCTAGCCACTTACCCGTCTCTGTGGTCTAGTGGTTAAGGCACCGGCGTTCAAAGCTGGGGGCCCGGGTTCGATTCCCGGCAGATACATTTTTTCGGCATCACCAATTTTTCCAAAGGGTAGATAGCTCTGGGGAACCTTGATTTAAGCTACGCCTACCATTGTTCTCTTCATCCATTTCTTTACAATATTTAAATAAAAAGAGTTGCCAATGCTGTTGTACATGTATAACTTTACACATTTGTATACTTTCTCCCATACGTGTACTGTATCAAAGTAATAGCTTTGATCCAGCTGAGGCATGGCGGCTTGTCATTGTTCAAAACCCACCTTCACCCGACAAAGGAAATTATAATTGGTGTAGTATCGAAAATCTGTCTATCTGACGGTCAATCGGATCGGGGTCGCCCTAGCCACTTACCCGTCTCTGTGGTCTAGTGGTTAAGGCACCGGCGTTCAAAGCTGGGGGCCCGGGTTGCGAAATTATTTTTCCCACCGAGTTCTGGACCGACATATGAATATTCATGACTTGCGTCTTCGGATTGAGAGTACGCTTGCGCGTGGACTTACCTCGACCAGTGCCGATCGTAAGCATTCACGTTGCTCAGAATGAATTAGCATCGTCAAATTACCGGTAGGGGGCCTACCCTTACATAGTTACATAGGCCTCATAGGCTTAGATCTATATATACATCCAATTCTTAAAGGGGAATCCAGCCTTGGCCATAAAATGTTGTGTTGGGAAGGAGAAAAATAAATCAAACAGAATGGCGAAAGTTTGAAAGAAATCGGACAAGCAATAAGAAAGTTATAGCTGCTTTAAAATTGAGATCACTAATAGTATGTAGATTTCAATTTGGCAACTGGGTAAGTAAATTATGACAAGGGGCAAGGACAACTTTACCATAGGCCATGTACTTAATTATCAGGGATTTGTGGTTTTATCCTAAGTACCCATTCCCCTGGGGTAGTAATCTAAATATAGTCCTGGTAGTATATTGTTTTATGTCCTCATGAAAGAAAAATATAAATTGAAATAAAACCTTTGGGGAAAATGACATTTTAACCATAATGTATATTGGAGTACATGGAAGAGTAGTTCTTGCCTTACATCACTATGACATCCCATATGCGGCCAATTTGAAGTCTCCATGGGTATAGTGATTACCAATATTTACAACTTTTAAAAATTCATAATTTTCTTGTTGTTTGTCCAATATTGTTCAAACTTTCACCTATCAACTTGTCTGATTTTTCTTTTTCTTATAAAAACAAGTTTTTATTTGGGTTGGATTCCCCTTTAAACACTCTCAAACTAGCTGCCATTAATGGCAAGACATGTGCTAGGGTAGGGCTAGCTTAGGCTAGCGCATTAACTTTACCTCAAATCTGGACCTGTCTAATGCCTAATACTAATAGGAATAGCCGACTAATGCCATGGTTAACTTCGAACTTGTTAATTCCGAACTTTACGTTTGATTAGGTTTGGACCAATATTAGCTTATTTACTGGTTTAATATGTCTAGTCCGTATACAGAACCAGTCCTAGATCAAAAAAAAAATATCTTAGTTCTAGTCTAGTCTCTAGATCTAGACTCTGATCTACGCGCTATCAGCATGGAACCACTAGTGTACCAAAGGGGGGGGGGCAGACTGCCCCCCTGACGAGTCACAACTGATCCAGGGGACGTGCCCCCCTTGAGAAGCCAAATTAATAATTTGTAATGTCAAAATGCAACGAAAAAAGACGTATATGTCCCCTCTTTTGAACGTGAAGATCTTTTTTTTTTTTTCTTGTCAAATTTTTTTCAGCTACGAAATCCTTAATTTTGGGTGAAGACGGGGATCAAGATCACTGACGTTAATTTGTGCCTGACGTTAGAATACGTTCCATGCACGCACTGGTGTACCTAGGATTTTCCAAAAGGGGGGCAAATTTTTTAGAGGATATTTCGTCCGCGAAAAAATGTGACAAGCCCCCCCCCCCCCCAAAAAAAAAGGGTCTTCACCCCAAATTATGGATTTCTTAGCTGAAAAAAAAATTGACAAGCAAAAAAAAAAAAAAGATCTTCACGTTAAAAAAAGGGGACATACGTCTTTTTCATTGCATTTTTACATTACAAATTATTAATTTGGCTTCTCAAAAGGGGCACGTCCCCTGAATCAGTTGTGACTCGTCAGAGGGACAGTCTCCCCCCCCCCCCCCCCCCTTGGTACACTAGTGGTTCCATGCTGATACAGCGTAGATCAGAGTCTAGATATAGAGACTAGACTAGAACTAAGATAATTTTTTTTAAGATCTAGGACTAGTTTTGTATACGGACTAGACATATTAAACCATGGCAAATAAGCTAATATTTGTCTAAACCTAATTAAACGTGAAGTTCGGAATCAACCAGTTCGAAGTTAACCATGGCATTAGTCGGCTATTCAGTGTTGTAGTCAAGGCTCAAACCTCCAAGGCCAAGGCCAAGGCTTTAATACCAAAGGCCTAGGCATGGAAACCCAAGACCAAGGCCTGAAAACCTCAAGGCCAAGGCATTTCAAACTTACGATATACAGAACAATGAACTAAAAATACTTAGGCGGCAGACATCACACATGGTAAAATGTATGTGAGCGAGGGGACTGAGCGAGAAATAAAAATTAACCTTTGTACATTTAAAACAAAAATAATTTCATGATAGAGACATATTAAAATAATGATATAGTTACCAGTGTACACATAATCCATAATTTTTCTATAGGCGATTTACATTGCAATAATTATTATTACCACGGTCATCTGATCCTGGCATTCTCAACGTATGTTTTCTCCACTCCCTGGGACAGGGGCAGCAGAAAATTATTATGGGGGGGGGGGGTCAACGCCAAAAAGACACCCATTTTTCAAAATGAGTTTTTTTGTGCAAACAGATACATGTATTTTCAAAATGAGATTATGAACTGCGTGAAGTAATTGTGTGTTTTATAGAAATTAAGTTGAGCAAAGGCTTTCTAAAGTGATTTTTAAATATAAGATAGCGAGCAAGCGGTTTTGAAAAAAAAAAAATTCTGAAGTTGTAAAACTTGATTTATGGTCAATTATGGGGCTAATCATTGTTGAAATTTCCTTGCGCGATGTTGCCAGCGCGAATCACCAGCTCAAACTTCTTGACATGTCGTGTAATAAGACATGGAAATTATTTTATTCTGAGCTGGTTTTGTAATCATGAAAAAGATGTGTATCTAACTAAAAAATAACTTTGCGCTCGCTAATTCTTTTTATATACTGACCAGTAAAGGAAGCAGTTAATTAAGCAGTTAATTACTGCATTTTAAATAAGATACATAACTCACCAATAAAAAAATAATGCGAGCGCAAAGCGCGAGCTCAAAAATTTGTGATATTCCAACCTGAAAACTGGACATTCTAAGCATTTTTTTGTGAACGGGAAGAGAACGAGTACAATAATTGATGCGAGTGCAGGAAGCGAGCCAAATATTTGTGATATTTCAACCATAAAGCAACATTCTATACATTTTTGTAACCATTAGCAGTACTGTACTAAACAATAATTGATTCAAGCACGATTCAAAATCTGTGATTTTCGAACCTAAAATCTATTATGTTTTATTATTAAAGAAGGTATTTCTTTTTTAAAAAGGGCATATTTCATTTGGAATTTTTTTTTTTGGGGGGGGGGGGCAAGAGAGCACAAAGCGCAAGCTAATATTTTCAAATGCTTAAACTGAAAATTAGTCATTTTTAGGACTCTTGTCAGTTTTCATATTTTTTCTGCTTACAACCACTTTTATTTAACAGTTAATTAATCATTAATTATTAATACTTGATAATATTAATAATTATTAATTATTAAAAAAAAAATTTTAATTATTATTTCTTGAAACCATATTGACACAAAAACAAATACGTTGTTTATTTCCTTGAAACTGTAGAGAAATGAGATTCAATGTTGAACGATATATGATTAAAAAGAAGTGAACATTTTTTCCCCTTTGTTTTGTCTATCTGACCCAAAACAAATATAAAATTTAGAAGAGAGATGGAGAGAGAAGGAGAAGTCCCACCACCAAGAATAAACTTAGACAAGGGGAAAGGGAAAGGAAAAGATGGAGTAAATGTGATATTATTTTTTAAACAATCTATTGCAAAATTAGCTTTTCTTATAGAAAGAGGGGGACAGGTTTTGTTCACTCGCTCGCTTCAATCGCTTTCTTCTTTTTTTTGACATAAATTTTGATCTATATATGCCAGGCTTGGCCTCTCAAAGTTTCTGGCTCATCATGCTATTGACATAACCCATTTGGATATGACAAAATTGGAGACTGCATGTGTTCAAGTTTACCAAATCTTTTCAGAATATCATTAACACTTAAAACATTCTTGTTGGCCAAAGAAAATAATACAAGGAAAATCCTAATGGAATAGAAATCAACCTTGTTATCGTTCTTTAGAGTTACCTATGTTTAAAGTATGAAAATTGTTGTCAAAATTGCAGTCAGATGTAAAAATTATTCTTGTCATCAAAGCACTATTATCTTGATCATGACCATTATTATTTGCTGTCATTATCATCATATGATTACAACACATTACCAATACATAACGCTATTTTTCATAACTAATGTATTCTTTGTTTGAATTTCTTGATAATGGTGACAATTACAATTGATGACACTGCTAGTACACTTACTACTGCTGCTGCTATATACTGTTACTGGTGATTGGTAGTATTGACCATTAGTGTTATTAAATATATAAAAAAAAAACAATTGAAACATTTATAATTACTTATTTAAAACAAATGAAAGTACAAAATACAAAATGCCTTGAAAAAGCCTTAAAATTTCAAGGCTCTAAATCCTCAAGGCCAAGGCCCTCTCAAGGCCAAGGCTTTGAAAAAGTAGCTAGGCATTAAGGCGCCTTATTAAGGCCAAGGCCGAGCATCAAGGCACTACAACACTGATTAGTACTAGGCATTAATTAGACAGGTCCAGATTTGAGGTAAAGTTAATGCAGCTAGTTTATTAAGTGTTTAAGAATTGGATATATATATATATATATATATATATAGATCTAAGCCTATAAGACCTATGTAACTATGTAAGGGTACCGGTAATTTGACGATGCTAATTCATTCTGAGCAACGTGAATGCTTACGATCGGCACTTGTCGAGGCGAAGTCCACGCGCATGCGTACTCTCAATCCGAAGACGCAAGTCATGAATATTCATATGTTGGTCCAGAACTCGGTGGGAAAAATAATTTCGCGCCCGGGTTCGATTCCCGGCAGAGACATTTTTTCGGCATCACCAATTTTTCCAAAGGGTAGATAGCTCTGGGGAACCTTGATTTAAGCTACGCCTACCATTGTTCTCTTCATCCATTTCTTTACAATATTTAAATAAAAAGAGTTGCCAATGCTGTTGTACATGTATAACTTTACACATTTGTATGCTTTCTCCCATACGTGTACTGTATCAAAGTAATAGCTTTGATCCAGCTGAGGCATGGCGGCTTGTCATTGTTCAAAACCCACCTTCACCCGACAAAGGAAATTATAATTGGTGTAGTATCGAAAATCTGTCTATCTGACGGTCAATCGGATCGGGGTCGCCCTAGCCACTTACCCGTCTCTGTGGTTTAGTGGTTAAGGCACCGGCGTTCAAAGCTGGGGGCCCGGGTTCAATTCCCGGCAGAGACATTTTTTCGGCATCACCAATTTTTCCAAAGGGTAGATAGCTCTGGGGAACCTTGATTTAAGCTACGCCTACCATTGTTCTCTTCATCCATTTCTTTACAATATTTAAATAAAAAGAGTTGCCAATGCTGTTGTACATGTATAACTTTACACATTTGTATACTTTCTCCCATACGTGTACTGTATCAAAGCAATAGCTTTGATCCAGCTGAGGCATGGCGGCTTGTCATTGTTCAAAACCCACCTTCACCCGACAAAGGAAATTATAATTGGTGTAGTATCGAAAATCTGTCTATCTGACGGTCAATCGGATCGGGGTCGCCCTAGCCACTTACCCGTCTCTGTGGTCTAGTGGTTAAGGCACCGGCGTTCAAAGCCGGGGGCCCGGGTTCGATTCCCGGCAGAGACATTTTTTCGGCATCACCAATTTTTCCAAAGGGTAGATAGCTCTGGGGAACCTTGATTTAAGCTACGCCTACCATTGTTCTCTTCATCCATTTCTTTACAATATTTAAATAAAAAGAGTTGCCAATGCTGTTGTACATGTATAACTTTACACATTTGTATACTTTCTCCCATACGTGTACTGTATCAAAGCAATAGCTTTGATCCAGCTGAGGCATTGCGGCTTGTCATTGTTCAAAACCCACCTTCACCCGACAAAGGAAATTATAATTGGTGTAGTATCGAAAATCTGTCTATCTGACGGTCAATTGGATCGGGGTCGCCCTAGCCACTTACCCGTCTCTGTGGTCTAGTGGTTAAGGCACCGGCGTTCAAAGCTGGGGGCCCGGGTTCGATTCCCGGCAGAGACATTTTTTCGGCATCACCAATTTTTCCAAAGGGTAGATAGCTCTGGGGAACCTTGATTTAAGCTACGCCTACCATTGTTCTCTTCATCCATTTCTTTACAATATTTAAATAAAAAGAGTTGCCAATGCTGTTGTACATGTATAACTTTACACATTTGTATACTTTCTCCCATACGTGTACTGTATCAAAGCAATAGCTTTGATCCAGCTGAGGCATTGCGGCTTGTCATTGTTCAAAACCCACCTTCACCCGACAAAGGAAATTATAATTGGTGTAGTATCGAAAATCTGTCTATCTGACGGTCAATCGGATCGGGGTCGCCCTAGCCACTTACCCGTCTCTGTGGTCTAGTGGTTAAGGCACCGGCGTTCAAAGCTGGGGGCCCGGGTTCGATTCCCGGCAGAGACATTTTTTCGGCATCACCAATTTTTCCAAAGGGTAGATAGCTCTGGGGAACCTTGATTTAAGCTACGCCTACCATTGTTCTCTTCATCCATTTCTTTACAATATTTGAATAAAAAGAGTTGCCAATGCTGTTGTACATGTATAACTTTACACATTTGTATACTTTCTCCCATACGTGTACTGTATCAAAGCAATAGCTTTGATCCAGCTGAGGCATGGCGGCTTGTCATTGTTCAAAACCCACCTTCACCCGACAAAGGAAATTATAATTGGTGTAGTATCGAAAATCTGTCTATCTGACGGTCAATCGGATCGGGGTCGCCCTAGCCACTTACCCGTCTCTGTGGTCTAGTGGTTAAGGCACCGGCGTTCAAAGCTGGGGGCCCGGGTTCGATTCCCGGCAGAGACATTTTTTCGGCATCACCAATTTTTCCAAAGGGTAGATAGCTCTGGGGAACCTTGATTTAAGCTACGCCTACCATTGTTCTCTTCATCCATTTCTTTACAATATTTAAATAAAAAGAGTTGCCAATGCTGTTGTACATGTATAACTTTACACATTTGTATACTTTCTCCCATACGTGTACTGTATCAAAGCAATAGCTTTGATCCAGCTGAGGCATTGCGGCTTGTCATTGTTCAAAACCCACCTTCACCCGACAAAGGAAATTATAATTGGTGTAGTATCGAAAATCTGTCTATCTGACGGTCAATCGGATCGGGGTCGCCCTAGCCACTTACCCGTCTCTGTGGTCTAGTGGTTAAGGCACCGGCGTTCAAAGCTGGGGGCCCGGGTTCGATTCCCGGCAGAGACATTTTTTCGGCATCACCAATTTTTCCAAAGGGTAGATAGCTCTGGGGAACCTTGATTTAAGCTACGCCTACCATTGTTCTCTTCATCCATTTCTTTACAATATTTAAATAAAAAGAGTTGCCAATGCTGTTGTACATGTATAACTTTACACATTTGTATACTTTCTCCCATACGTGTACTGTATCAAAGTAATAGCTTTGATCCAGCTGAGGCATGGCGGCTTGTCATTGTTCAAAACCCACCTTCACCCGACAAAGGAAATTATAATTGGTGTAGTATCGAAAATCTGTCTATCTGACGGTCAATCGGATCGGGGTCGCCCTAGCCACTTACCCGTCTCTGTGGTTTAGTGGTTAAGGCACCGGCGTTCAAAGCTGGGGGCCCGGGTTCAATTCCCGGCAGAGACATTTTTTCGGCATCACCAATTTTTCCAAAGGGTAGATAGCTCTGGGGAACCTTGATTTAAGCTACGCCTACCATTGTTCTCTTCATCCATTTCTTTACAATATTTAAATAAAAAGAGTTGCCAATGCTGTTGTACATGTATAACTTTACACATTTGTATACTTTCTCCCATACGTGTACTGTATCAAAGCAATAGCTTTGATCCAGCTGAGGCATGGCGGCTTGTCATTGTTCAAAACCCACCTTCACCCGACAAAGGAAATTATAATTGGTGTAGTATCGAAAATCTGTCTATCTGACGGTCAATCGGATCGGGGTCGCCCTAGCCACTTACCCGTCTCTGTGGTCTAGTGGTTAAGGCACCGGCGTTCAAAGCCGGGGGCCCGGGTTCGATTCCCGGCAGAGACATTTTTTCGGCATCACCAATTTTTCCAAAGGGTAGATAGCTCTGGGGAACCTTGATTTAAGCTACGCCTACCATTGTTCTCTTCATCCATTTCTTTACAATATTTAAATAAAAAGAGTTGCCAATGCTGTTGTACATGTATAACTTTACACATTTGTATACTTTCTCCCATACGTGTACTGTATCAAAGCAATAGCTTTGATCCAGCTGAGGCATTGCGGCTTGTCATTGTTCAAAACCCACCTTCACCCGACAAAGGAAATTATAATTGGTGTAGTATCGAAAATCTGTCTATCTGACGGTCAATTGGATCGGGGTCGCCCTAGCCACTTACCCGTCTCTGTGGTCTAGTGGTTAAGGCACCGGCGTTCAAAGCTGGGGGCCCGGGTTCGATTCCCGGCAGAGACATTTTTTCGGCATCACCAATTTTTCCAAAGGGTAGATAGCTCTGGGGAACCTTGATTTAAGCTACGCCTACCATTGTTCTCTTCATCCATTTCTTTACAATATTTAAATAAAAAGAGTTGCCAATGCTGTTGTACATGTATAACTTTACACATTTGTATACTTTCTCCCATACGTGTACTGTATCAAAGCAATAGCTTTGATCCAGCTGAGGCATTGCGGCTTGTCATTGTTCAAAACCCACCTTCACCCGACAAAGGAAATTATAATTGGTGTAGTATCGAAAATCTGTCTATCTGACGGTCAATCGGATCGGGGTCGCCCTAGCCACTTACCCGTCTCTGTGGTCTAGTGGTTAAAGCACCGGCGTTCAAAGCTGGGGGCCCGGGTTCGATTCCCGGCAGAGACATTTTTTCGGCATCACCAATTTTTCCAAAGGGTAGATAGCTCTGGGGAACCTTGATTTAAGCTACGCCTACCATTGTTCTCTTCATCCATTTCTTTACAATATTTAAATAAAAAGAGTTGCCAATGCTGTTGTACATGTATAACTTTACACATTTGTATACTTTCTCCCATACGTGTACTGTATCAAAGTAATAGCTTTGATCCAGCTGAGGCATGGCGGCTTGTCATTGTTCAAAACCCACCTTCACCCGACAAAGGAAATTATAATTGGTGTAGTATCGAAAATCTGTCTATCTGACGGTCAATCGGATCGGGGTCGCCCTAGCCACTTACCCGTCTCTGTGGTCTAGTGGTTAAGGCACCGGCGTTCAAAGCTGGGGGCCCGGGTTCGATTCCCGGCAGAGACATTTTTTCGGCATCACCAATTTTTCCAAAGGGTAGATAGCTCTGGGGAACCTTGATTTAAGCTACGCCTACCATTGTTCTCTTCATCCATTTCTTTACAATATTTAAATAAAAAGAGTTGCCAATGCTGTTGTACATGTATAACTTTACACATTTGTATACTTTCTCCCATACGTGTACTGTATCAAAGTAATAGCTTTGATCCAGCTGAGGCATGGCGGCTTGTCATTGTTCAAAACCCACCTTCACCCGACAAAGGAAATTATAATTGGTGTAGTATCGAAAATCTGTCTATCTGACGGTCAATCGGATCGGGGTCGCCCTAGCCACTTACCCGTCTCTGTGGTCTAGTGGTTAAGGCACCGGCGTTCAAAGCTGGGGGCCCGGGTTCGATTCCCGGCAGAGACATTTTTTCGGCATCACCAATTTTTCCAAAGGGTAGATAGCTCTGGGGAACCTTGATTTAAGCTACGCCTACCATTGTTCTCTTCATCCATTTCTTTACAATATTTAAATAAAAAGAGTTGCCAATGCTGTTGTACATGTATAACTTTACACATTTGTATACTTTCTCCCATACGTGTACTGTATCAAAGCAATAGCTTTGATCCAGCTGAGGCATGGCGGCTTGTCATTGTTCAAAACCCACCTTCACCCGACAAAGGAAATTATAATTGGTGTAGTATCGAAAATCTGTCTATCTGACGGTCAATCGGATCGGGGTCGCCCTAGCCACTTACCCGTCTCTGTGGTCTAGTGGTTAAGGCACCGGCGTTCAAAGCTGGGGGCCCGGGTTCGATTCCCGGCAGAGACATTTTTTCGGCATCACCAATTTTTCCAAAGGGTAGATAGCTCTGGGGAACCTTGATTTAAGCTACGCCTACCATTGTTCTCTTCATCCATTTCTTTACAATATTTAAATAAAAAGAGTTGCCAATGCTGTTGTACATGTATAACTTTACACATTTGTATACTTTCTCCCATACGTGTACTGTATCAAAGCAATAGCTTTGATCCAGCTGAGGCATGGCGGCTTGTCATTGTTCAAAACCCACCTTCACCCGACAAAGGAAATTATAATTGGTGTAGTATCGAAAATCTGTCTATCTGACGGTCAATCGGATCGGGGTCGCCCTAGCCACTTACCCGTCTCTGTGGTCTAGTGGTTAAGGCACCGGCGTTCAAAGCCGGGGGCCCGGGTTCGATTCCCGGCAGAGACATTTTTTCGGCATCACCAATTTTTCCAAAGGGTAGATAGCTCTGGGGAACTTTGATTTAAGCTACGCCTACCATTGTTCTCTTCATCCATTTCTTTACAATATTTAAATAAAAAGAGTTGCCAATGCTGTTGTACATGTATAACTTTACACATTTGTATACTTTCTCCCATACGTGTACTGTATCAAAGCAATAGCTTTGATCCAGCTGAGGCATTGCGGCTTGTCATTGTTCAAAACCCACCTTCACCCGACAAAGGAAATTATAATTGGTGTAGTATCGAAAATCTGTCTATCTGACGGTCAATCGGATCGGGGTCGCCCTAGCCACTTACCCGTCTCTGTGGTCTAGTGGTTAAGGCACCGGCGTTCAAAGCTGGGGGCCCGGGTTCGATTCCCGGCAGAGACATTTTTTCGGCATCACCAATTTTTCCAAAGGGTAGATAGCTCTGGGGAACCTTGATTTAAGCTACGCCTACCATTGTTCTCTTCATCCATTTCTTTACAATATTTAAATAAAAAGAGTTGCCAATGCTGTTGTACATGTATAACTTTACACATTTGTATACTTTCTCCCATACGTGTACTGTATCAAAGCAATAGCTTTGATCCAGCTGAGGCATTGCGGCTTGTCATTGTTCAAAACCCACCTTCACCCGACAAAGGAAATTATAATTGGTGTAGTATCGAAAATCTGTCTATCTGACGGTCAATCGGATCGGGGTCGCCCTAGCCACTTACCCGTCTCTGTGGTCTAGTGGTTAAGGCACCGGCGTTCAAAGCTGGGGGCCCGGGTTCGATTCCCGGCAGAGACATTTTTTCGGCATCACCAATTTTTCCAAAGGGTAGATAGCTCTGGGGAACCTTGATTTAAGCTACGCCTACCATTGTTCTCTTCATCCATTTCTTTACAATATTTGAATAAAAAGAGTTGCCAATGCTGTTGTACATGTATAACTTTACACATTTGTATACTTTCTCCCATACGTGTACTGTATCAAAGCAATAGCTTTGATCCAGCTGAGGCATGGCGGCTTGTCATTGTTCAAAACCCACCTTCACCCGACAAAGGAAATTATAATTGGTGTAGTATCGAAAATCTGTCTATCTGACGGTCAATCGGATCGGGGTCGCCCTAGCCACTTACCCGTCTCTGTGGTCTAGTGGTTAAGGCACCGGCGTTCAAAGCCGGGGGCCCGGGTTCGATTCCCGGCAGAGACATTTTTTCGGCATCACCAATTTTTCCAAAGGGTAGATAGCTCTGGGGAACTTTGATTTAAGCTACGCCTACCATTGTTCTCTTCATCCATTTCTTTACAATATTTAAATAAAAAGAGTTGCCAATGCTGTTGTACATGTATAACTTTACACATTTGTATACTTTCTCCCATACGTGTACTGTATCAAAGCAATAGCTTTGATCCAGCTGAGGCATTGCGGCTTGTCATTGTTCAAAACCCACCTTCACCCGACAAAGGAAATTATAATTGGTGTAGTATCGAAAATCTGTCTATCTGACGGTCAATCGGATCGGGGTCGCCCTAGCCACTTACCCGTCTCTGTGGTCTAGTGGTTAAGGCACCGGCGTTCAAAGCTGGGGGCCCGGGTTCGATTCCCGGCAGAGACATTTTTTCGGCATCACCAATTTTTCCAAAGGGTAGATAGCTCTGGGGAACCTTGATTTAAGCTACGCCTACCATTGTTCTCTTCATCCATTTCTTTACAATATTTAAATAAAAAGAGTTGCCAATGCTGTTGTACATGTATAACTTTACACATTTGTATACTTTCTCCCATACGTGTACTGTATCAAAGCAATAGCTTTGATCCAGCTGAGGCATTGCGGCTTGTCATTGTTCAAAACCCACCTTCACCCGACAAAGGAAATTATAATTGGTGTAGTATCGAAAATCTGTCTATCTGACGGTCAATCGGATCGGGGTCGCCCTAGCCACTTACCCGTCTCTGTGGTCTAGTGGTTAAGGCACCGGCGTTCAAAGCTGGGGGCCCGGGTTCGATTCCCGGCAGAGACATTTTTTCGGCATCACCAATTTTTCCAAAGGGTAGATAGCTCTGGGGAACCTTGATTTAAGCTACGCCTACCATTGTTCTCTTCATCCATTTCTTTACAATATTTGAATAAAAAGAGTTGCCAATGCTGTTGTACATGTATAACTTTACACATTTGTATACTTTCTCCCATACGTGTACTGTATCAAAGCAATAGCTTTGATCCAGCTGAGGCATGGCGGCTTGTCATTGTTCAAAACCCACCTTCACCCGACAAAGGAAATTATAATTGGTGTAGTATCGAAAATCTGTCTATCTGACGGTCAATCGGATCGGGGTCGCCCTAGCCACTTACCCGTCTCTGTGGTCTAGTGGTTAAGGCACCGGCGTTCAAAGCTGGGGGCCCGGGTTCGATTCCCGGCAGAGACATTTTTTCGGCATCACCAATTTTTCCAAAGGGTAGATAGCTCTGGGGAACCTTGATTTAAGCTACGCCTACCATTGTTCTCTTCATCCATTTCTTTACAATATTTAAATAAAAAGAGTTGCCAATGCTGTTGTACATGTATAACTTTACACATTTGTATACTTTCTCCCATACGTGTACTGTATCAAAGTAATAGCTTTGATCCAGCTGAGGCATGGCGGCTTGTCATTGTTCAAAACCCACCTTCACCCGACAAAGGAAATTATAATTGGTGTAGTATCGAAAATCTGTCTATCTGACGGTCAATCGGATCGGGGTCGCCCTAGCCACTTACCCGTCTCTGTGGTCTAGTGGTTAAGGCACCGGCGTTCAAAGCTGGGGGCCCGGGTTCGATTCCCGGCAGAGACATTTTTTCGGCATCACCAATTTTTCCAAAGGGTAGATAGCTCTGGGGAACCTTGATTTAAGCTACGCCTACCATTGTTCTCTTCATCCATTTCTTTACAATATTTAAATAAAAAGAGTTGCCAATGCTGTTGTACATGTATAACTTTACACATTTGTATACTTTCTCCCATACGTGTACTGTATCAAAGCAATAGCTTTGATCCAGCTGAGGCATTGCGGCTTGTCATTGTTCAAAACCCACCTTCACCCGACAAAGGAAATTATAATTGGTGTAGTATCGAAAATCTGTCTATCTGACGGTCAATCGGATCGGGGTCGCCCTAGCCACTTACCCGTCTCTGTGGTCTAGTGGTTAAGGCACCGGCGTTCAAAGCTGGGGGCCCGGGTTCGATTCCCGGCAGAGACATTTTTTCGGCATCACCAATTTTTCCAAAGGGTAGATAGCTCTGGGGAACCTTGATTTAAGCTACGCCTACCATTGTTCTCTTCATCCATTTCTTTACAATATTTGAATAAAAAGAGTTGCCAATGCTGTTGTACATGTATAACTTTACACATTTGTATACTTTCTCCCATACGTGTACTGTATCAAAGCAATAGCTTTGATCCAGCTGAGGCATGGTGGCTTGTCATTGTTCAAAACCCACCTTCACCCGACAAAGGAAATTATAATTGGTGTAGTATCGAAAATCTGTCTATCTGACGGTCAATCGGATCGGGGTCGCCCTAGCCACTTACCCGTCTCTGTGGTCTAGTGGTTAAGGCACCGGCGTTCAAAGCTGGGGGCCCGGGTTCGATTCCCGGCAGAGACATTTTTTCGGCATCACCAATTTTTCCAAAGGGTAGATAGCTCTGGGGAACCTTGATTTAAGCTACGCCTACCATTGTTCTCTTCATCCATTTCTTTACAATATTTAAATAAAAAGAGTTGCCAATGCTGTTGTACATGTATAACTTTACACATTTGTATACTTTCTCCCATACGTGTAGTGTATCAAAGCAATAGCTTTGATCCAGCTGAGGCATGGTGGCTTGTCATTGTTCAAAACCCACCTTCACCCGACAAAGGAAATTATAATTGGTGTAGTATCGAAAATCTGTCTATCTGACGGTCAATCGGATCGGGGTCGCCCTAGCCACTTACCCGTCTCTGTGGTCTAGTGGTTAAGGCACCGGCGTTCAAAGCTGGGGGCCCGGGTTCGATTCCCGGCAGAGACATTTTTTCGGCATCACCAATTTTTCCAAAGGGTAGATAGCTCTGGGGAACCTTGATTTAAGCTACGCCTACCATTGTTCTCTTCATCCATTTCTTTACAATATTTAAATAAAAAGAGTTGCCAATGCTGTTGTACATGTATAACTTTACACATTTGTATACTTTCTCCCATACGTGTACTGTATCAAAGCAATAGCTTTGATCCAGCTGAGGCATGGCGGCTTGTCATTGTTCAAAACCCACCTTCACCCGACAAAGGAAATTATAATTGGTGTAGTATCGAAAATCTGTCTATCTGACGGTCAATCGGATCGGGGTCGCCCTAGCCACTTACCCGTCTCTGTGGTCTAGTGGTTAAGGCACCGGCGTTCAAAGCTGGGGGCCCGGGTTCGATTCCCGGCAGAGACATTTTTTCGGCATCACCAATTTTTCCAAAGGGTAGATAGCTCTGGGGAACCTTGATTTAAGCTACGCCTACCATTGTTCTCTTCATCCATTTCTTTACAATATTTAAATAAAAAGAGTTGCCAATGCTGTTGTACATGTATAACTTTACACATTTGTATACTTTCTCCCATACGTGGACTGTATCAAAGCAATAGCTTTGATCCAGCTGAGGCATGGCGGCTTGTCATTGTTCGAAACCCACCTTCACCCGACAAAGGAAATTATAATTGGTGTAGTATCGAAAATCTGTCTATCTGACGGTCAATCGGAACGGGGTCGCCCTAGCCACTTACCCTTCTCTGTAGTCTAGTGGTTAAGGCACCGGCGTTCAAAGCTGGGGGCCCGGGTTCGATTCCCGGCAGAGACATTTTTTCGGCATCACCAATTTTTCCAAAGGGTAGATAGCTCTGGGGAACCTTGATTTAAGCTACGCCTACCATTGTTCTCTTCATCCATTTCTTTACAATATTTAAATAAAAAGAGTTGCCAATGCTGTTGTACATGTATAACTTTACACATTTGTATACTTTCTCCCATACGTGTACTGTATCAAAGTAATAGCTTTGATCCAGCTGAGGCATGGCGGCTTGTCATTGTTCAAAACCCACCTTCACCCGACAAAGGAAATTATAATTGGTGTAGTATCGAAAATCTGTCTATCTGACGGTCAATCGGATCGGGGTCGCCCTAGCCACTTACCCGTCTCTGTGGTCTAGTGGTTAAGGCACCGGCGTTCAAAGCTGGGGGCCCGGGTTCGATTCCCGGCAGAGACATTTTTTCGGCATCACCAATTTTTCCAAAGGGTAGATAGCTCTGGGGAACCTTGATTTAAGCTACGCCTACCATTGTTCTCTTTATCCATTTCTTTACAATATTTAAATAAAAAGAGTTGCCAATGCTGTTGTACATGTATAACTTTACACATTTGTATACTTTCTCCCATACGTGTACTGTATCAAAGCAATAGCTTTGATCCAGCTGAGGCATGGCGGCTTGTCATTGTTCAAAACCCACCTTCACCCGACAAAGGAAATTATAATTGGTGTAGTATCGAAAATCTGTCTATCTGACGGTCAATCGGATCGGGGTCGCCCTAGCCACTTACCCGTCTCTGTAGTCTAGTGGTTAAGGCACCGGCGTTCAAAGCCGGGGGCCCGGGTTCGATTCCCGGCAGAGACATTTTTTCGGCATCACCAATTTTTCCAAAGGGTAGATAGCTCTGGGGAACCTTGATTTAAGCTACGCCTACCATTGTTCTCTTCATCCATTTCTTTACAATATTTAAATAAAAAGAGTTGCCAATGCTGTTGTACATGTATAACTTTACACATTTGTATACTTTCTCCCATACGTGTACTGTATCAAAGCAATAGCTTTGATCCAGCTGAGGCATGGCGGCTTGTCATTGTTCAAAACCCACCTTCACCCGACAAAGGAAATTATAATTGGTGTAGTATCGAAAATCTGTCTATCTGACGGTCAATCGGATCGGGGTCGCCCTAGCCACTTACCCGTCTCTGTGGTCTAGTGGTTAAGGCACCGGCGTTCAAAGCTGGGGGCCCGGGTTCGATTCCCGGCAGAGACATTTTTTCGGCATCACCAATTTTTCCAAAGGGTAGATAGCTCTGGGGAACCTTGATTTAAGCTACGCCTACCATTGTTCTCTTCATCCATTTCTTTACAATATTTAAATAAAAAGAGTTGCCAATGCTGTTGTACATGTATAACTTTACACATTTGTATACTTTCTCCCATACGTGTACTGTATCAAAGCAATAGCTTTGATCCAGCTGAGGCATGGCGGCTTGTCATTGTTCAAAACCCACCTTCACCCGACAAAGGAAATTATAATTGGTGTAGTATCGAAAATCTGTCTATCTGACGGTCAATCGGATCGGGGTCGCCCTAGCCACTTACCCGTCTCTGTAGTCTAGTGGTTAAGGCACCGGCGTTCAAAGCCGGGGGCCCGGGTTCGATTCCCGGCAGAGACATTTTTTCGGCATCACCAATTTTTCCAAAGGGTAGATAGCTCTGGGGAACCTTGATTTAAGCTACGCCTACCATTGTTCTCTTCATCCATTTCTTTACAATATTTAAATAAAAAGAGTTGCCAATGCTGTTGTACATGTATAACTTTACACATTTGTATACTTTCTCCCATACGTGTACTGTATCAAAGCAATAGCTTTGATCCAGCTGAGGCATGGCGGCTTGTCATTGTTCAAAACCCACCTTCACCCGACAAAGGAAATTATAATTGGTGTAGTATCGAAAATCTGTCTATCTGACGGTCAATCGGATCGGGGTCGCCCTAGCCACTTACCCGTCTATGTGGTCTAGTGGTTAAGGCACCGGCGTTCAAAGCTGGGGGCCCGGGTTCGATTCCCGGCAGAGACATTTTTTCGGCATCACCAATTTTTCCAATGGGTAGATAGCTCTGGGGAACCTTGATTTAAGCTACGGCTACCATTGTTCTCTTCATCCATTTCTTTACAATATTTAAATAAAAAGAGTTGCCAATGCTGTTGTACATGTATAACTTTACACATTTGTATACTTTCTCCCATACGTGTACTGTATCAAAGCAATAGCTTTGATCCAGCTGAGGCATGGCGGCTTGTCATTGTTCAAAACCCACCTTCACCCGACAAAGGAAATTATAATTGGTGTAGTATCGAAAATCTGTCTATCTGACGGTCAATCGGATCGGGGTCGCCCTAGCCACTTACCCGTCTCTGTGGTCTAGTGGTTAAGGCACCGGCGTTCAAAGCTGGGGGCCCGGGTTCGATTCCCGGCAGAGACATTTTTTCGGCATCACCAATTTTTCCAAAGGGTAGATAGCTCTGGGGAACCTTGATTTAAGCTACGCCTACCATTGTTCTCTTCATCCATTTCTTTACAATATTTAAATAAAAAGAGTTGCCAATGCTGTTGTACATGTATAACTTTACACATTTGTATACTTTCTCCCATACGTGTACTGTATCAAAGCAATAGCTTTGATCCAGCTGAGGCATGGCGGCATGTCATTGTTCAAAACCCACCTTCACCCGACAAAGGAAATTATAATTGGTGTAGTATCGAAAATCTGTCTATCTGACGGTCAATCGGATCGGGGTCGCCCTAGCCACTTACCCGTCTCTGTGGTCTAGTGGTTAAGGCACCGGCGTTCAAAGCTGGGGGCCCGGGTTCGATTCCCGGCAGAGACATTTTTTCGGCATCACCAATTTTTCCAAAGGGTAGATAGCTCTGGGGAACCTTGATTTAAGCTACGCCTACCATTGTTCTCTTCATCCATTTCTTTACAATATTTAAATAAAAAGAGTTGCCAATGCTGTTGTACATGTATAACTTTACACATTTGTATACTTTCTCCCATACGTGTACTGTATCAAAGTAATAGCTTTGATCCAGCTGAGGCATGGCGGCTTGTCATTGTTCAAAACCCACCTTCACCCGACAAAGGAAATTATAATTGGTGTAGTATCGAAAATCTGTCTATCTGACGGTCAATCGGATCGGGGTCGCCCTAGCCACTTACCCGTCTCTGTGGTCTAGTGGTTAAGGCACCGGCGTTCAAAGCTGGGGGCCCGGGTTCGATTCCCGGCAGAGACATTTTTTCGGCATCACCAATTTTTCCAAAGGGTAGATAGCTCTGGGGAACCTTGATTTAAGCTACGCCTACCATTGTTCTCTTCATCCATTTCTTTACAATATTTAAATAAAAAGAGTTGCCAATGCTGTTGTACATGTATAACTTTACACATTTGTATACTTTCTCCCATACGTGTACTGTATCAAAGCAATAGCTTTGATCCAGCTGAGGCATGGCGGCTTGTCATTGTTCAAAACCCACCTTCACCCGACAAAGGAAATTATAATTGGTGTAGTATCGAAAATCTGTCTATCTGACGGTCAATCGGATCGGGGTCGCCCTAGCCACTTACCCGTCTCTGTAGTCTAGTGGTTAAGGCACCGGCGTTCAAAGCCGGGGGCCCGGGTTCGATTCCCGGCAGAGACATTTTTTCGGCATCACCAATTTTTCCAAAGGGTAGATAGCTCTGGGGAACCTTGATTTAAGCTACGCCTACCATTGTTCTCTTCATCCATTTCTTTACAATATTTAAATAAAAAGAGTTGCCAATGCTGTTGTACATGTATAACTTTACACATTTGTATACTTTCTCCCATACGTGTACTGTATCAAAGCAATAGCTTTGATCCAGCTGAGGCATGGCGGCTTGTCATTGTTCAAAACCCACCTTCACCCGACAAAGGAAATTATAATTGGTGTAGTATCGAAAATCTGTCTATCTGACGGTCAATCGGATCGGGGTCGCCCTAGCCACTTACCCGTCTCTGTAGTCTAGTGGTTAAGGCACCGGCGTTCAAAGCCGGGGGCCCGGGTTCGATTCCCGGCAGAGACATTTTTTCGGCATCACCAATTTTTCCAAAGGGTAGATAGCTCTGGGGAACCTTGATTTAAGCTACGCCTACCATTGTTCTCTTCATCCATTTCTTTACAATATTTAAATAAAAAGAGTTGCCAATGCTGTTGTACATGTATAACTTTACACATTTGTATACTTTCTCCCATACGTGTACTGTATCAAAGCAATAGCTTTGATCCAGCTGAGGCATGGCGGCTTGTCATTGTTCAAAACCCACCTTCACCCGACAAAGGAAATTATAATTGGTGTAGTATCGAAAATCTGTCTATCTGACGGTCAATCGGATCGGGGTCGCCCTAGCCACTTACCCGTCTATGTGGTCTAGTGGTTAAGGCACCGGCGTTCAAAGCTGGGGGCCCGGGTTCGATTCCCGGCAGAGACATTTTTTCGGCATCACCAATTTTTCCAATGGGTAGATAGCTCTGGGGAACCTTGATTTAAGCTACGGCTACCATTGTTCTCTTCATCCATTTCTTTACAATATTTAAATAAAAAGAGTTGCCAATGCTGTTGTACATGTATAACTTTACACATTTGTATACTTTCTCCCATACGTGTACTGTATCAAAGCAATAGCTTTGATCCAGCTGAGGCATGGCGGCTTGTCATTGTTCAAAACCCACCTTCACCCGACAAAGGAAATTATAATTGGTGTAGTATCGAAAATCTGTCTATCTGACGGTCAATCGGATCGGGGTCGCCCTAGCCACTTACCCGTCTCTGTGGTCTAGTGGTTAAGGCACCGGCGTTCAAAGCTGGGGGCCCGGGTTCGATTCCCGGCAGAGACATTTTTTCGGCATCACCAATTTTTCCAAAGGGTAGATAGCTCTGGGGAACCTTGATTTAAGCTACGCCTACCATTGTTCTCTTCATCCATTTCTTTACAATATTTAAATAAAAAGAGTTGCCAATGCTGTTGTACATGTATAACTTTACACATTTGTATACTTTCTCCCATACGTGTACTGTATCAAAGCAATAGCTTTGATCCAGCTGAGGCATGGCGGCATGTCATTGTTCAAAACCCACCTTCACCCGACAAAGGAAATTATAATTGGTGTAGTATCGAAAATCTGTCTATCTGACGGTCAATCGGATCGGGGTCGCCCTAGCCACTTACCCGTCTCTGTGGTCTAGTGGTTAAGGCACCGGCGTTCAAAGCTGGGGGCCCGGGTTCGATTCCCGGCAGAGACATTTTTTCGGCATCACCAATTTTTCCAAAGGGTAGATAGCTCTGGGGAACCTTGATTTAAGCTACGCCTACCATTGTTCTCTTCATCCATTTCTTTACAATATTTAAATAAAAAGAGTTGCCAATGCTGTTGTACATGTATAACTTTACACATTTGTATACTTTCTCCCATACGTGTACTGTATCAAAGTAATAGCTTTGATCCAGCTGAGGCATGGCGGCTTGTCATTGTTCAAAACCCACCTTCACCCGACAAAGGAAATTATAATTGGTGTAGTATCGAAAATCTGTCTATCTGACGGTCAATCGGATCGGGGTCGCCCTAGCCACTTACCCGTCTCTGTGGTCTAGTGGTTAAGGCACCGGCGTTCAAAGCTGGGGTCCCGGGTTCGATTCCCGGCAGAGACATTTTTTCGGCATCACCAATTTTTCCAAAGGGTAGATAGCTCTGGGGAACCTTGATTTAAGCTACGCCTACCATTGTTCTCTTCATCCATTTCTTTACAATATTTAAATAAAAAGAGTTGCCAATGCTGTTGTACATGTATAACTTTACACATTTGTATACTTTCTCCCATACGTGTACTGTATCAAAGCAATAGCTTTGATCCAGCTGAGGCATGGCGGCTTGTCATTGTTCAAAACCCACCTTCACCCGACAAAGGAAATTATAATTGGTGTAGTATCGAAAATCTGTCTATCTGACGGTCAATCGGATCGGGGTCGCCCTAGCCACTTACCCGTCTCTGTAGTCTAGTGGTTAAGGCACCGGCGTTCAAAGCCGGGGGCCCGGGTTCGATTCCCGGCAGAGACATTTTTTCGGCATCACCAATTTTTCCAAAGGGTAGATAGCTCTGGGGAACCTTGATTTAAGCTACGCCTACCATTGTTCTCTTCATCCATTTCTTTACAATATTTAAATAAAAAGAGTTGCCAATGCTGTTGTACATGTATAACTTTACACATTTGTATACTTTCTCCCATACGTGTACTGTATCAAAGCAATAGCTTTGATCCAGCTGAGGCATGGCGGCTTGTCATTGTTCAAAACCCACCTTCACCCGACAAAGGAAATTATAATTGGTGTAGTATCGAAAATCTGTCTATCTGACGGTCAATCGGATCGGGGTCGCCCTAGCCACTTACCCGTCTATGTGGTCTAGTGGTTAAGGCACCGGCGTTCAAAGCTGGGGGCCCGGGTTCGATTCCCGGCAGATACATTTTTTCGGCATCACCAATTTTTCCAATGGGTAGATAGCTCTGGGGAACCTTGATTTAAGCTACGCCTACCATTGTTCTCTTCATCCATTTCTTTACAATATTTAAATAAAAAGAGTTGCCAATGCTGTTGTACATGTATAACTTTACACATTTGTATACTTTCTCCCATACGTGTACTGTATCAAAGCAATAGCTTTGATCCAGCTGAGGCATGGCGGCTTGTCATTGTTCAAAACCCACCTTCACCCGACAAAGGAAATTATAATTGGTGTAGTATCGAAAATCTGTCTATCTGACGGTCAATCGGATCGGGGTCGCCCTAGCCACTTACCCGTCTCTGTGGTCTAGTGGTTAAGGCACCGGCGTTCAAAGCTGGGGGCCCGGGTTCGATTCCCGGCAGAGACATTTTTTCGGCATCACCAATTTTTCCAAAGGGTAGATAGCTCTGGGGAACCTTGATTTAAGCTACGCCTACCATTGTTCTCTTCATCCATTTCATTACAATAATTAAATAAAAAGAGTTGCCAATGCTGTTGTACATGTATAACTTTACACATTTGTATACTTTCTCCCATACGTGTACTGTATCAAAGCAATAGCTTTGATCCAGCTGAGGCATGGCGGCATGTCATTGTTCAAAACCCACCTTCACCCGACAAAGGAAATTATAATTGGTGTAGTATCGAAAATCTGTCTATCTGACGGTCAATCGGATCGGGGTCGCCCTAGCCACTTACCCGTCTCTGTGGTCTAGTGGTTAAGGCACCGGCGTTCAAAGCTTGGGGCCCGGGTTCGATTCCCGGCAGAGACATTTTTTCGGCATCACCAATTTTTCCAAAGGGTAGATAGCTCTGGGGAACCTTGATTTAAGCTACGCCTACCATTGTTCTCTTCATCCATTTCTTTACAATATTTAAATAAAAAGAGTTGCCAATGCTGTTGTACATGTATAACTTTACACATTTGTATACTTTCTCCCATACGTGTACTGTATCAAAGCAATAGCTTTGATCCAGCTGAGGCATGGCGGCTTGTCATTGTTCAAAACCCACCTTCACCCGACAAAGGAAATTATAATTGGTGTAGTATCGAAAATCTGTCTATCTGACGGTCAATCGGATCGGGGTCGCCCTAGCCACTTACCCGTCTCTGTGGTCTAGTGGTTAAGGCACCGGCGTTCAAAGCTGGGGGCCCGGGTTCGATTCCCGGCAGAGACATTTTTTCGGCATCACCAATTTTTCCAAAGGGTAGATAGCTCTGGGGAACCTTGATTTAAGCTACGCCTACCATTGTTCTCTTCATCCATTTCTTTACAATATTTAAATAAAAAGAGTTGCCAATGCTGTTGTACATGTATAACTTTACACATTTGTATACTTTCTCCCATACGTGTACTGTATCAAAGCAATAGCTTTGATCCAGCTGAGGCATGGCGGCTTGTCATTGTTCAAAACCCACCTTCACCCGACAAAGGAAATTATAATTGGTGTAGTATCGAAAATCTGTCTATCTGACGGTCAATCGGATCGGGGTCGCCCTAGCCACTTACCCGTCTCTGTGGTCTAGTGGTTAAGGCACCGGCGTTCAAAGCTGGGGGCCCGGGTTCGATTCCCGGCAGAGACATTTTTTCGGCATCACCAATTTTTCCAAAGGGTAGATAGCTCTGGGGAACCTTGATTTAAGCTACGCCTACCATTGTTCTCTTCATCCATTTCTTTACAATATTTAAATAAAAAGAGTTGCCAATGCTGTTGTACATGTATAACTTTACACATTTGTATACTTTCTCCCATACGTGTACTGTATCAAAGCAATAGCTTTGATCCAGCTGAGGCATGGCGGCTTGTCATTGTTCAAAACCCACCTTCACCCGACAAAGGAAATTATAATTGGTGTAGTATCGAAAATCTGTCTATCTGACGGTCAATCGGATCGGGGTCGCCCTAGCCACTTACCCGTCTCTGTAGTCTAGTGGTTAAGGCACCGGCGTTCAAAGCCGGGGGCCCGGGTTCGATTCCCGGCAGAGACATTTTTTCGGCATCACCAATTTTTCCAAAGGGTAGATAGCTCTGGGGAACCTTGATTTAAGCTACGCCTACCATTGTTCTCTTCATCCATTTCTTTACAATATTTAAATAAAAAGAGTTGCCAATGCTGTTGTACATGTATAACTTTACACATTTGTATACTTTCTCCCATACGTGTACTGTATCAAAGCAATAGCTTTGATCCAGCTGAGGCATGGCGGCTTGTCATTGTTCAAAACCCACCTTCACCCGACAAAGGAAATTATAATTGGTGTAGTATCGAAAATCTGTCTATCTGACGGTCAATCGGATCGGGGTCGCCCTAGCCACTTACCCGTCTATGTGGTCTAGTGGTTAAGGCACCGGCGTTCAAAGCTGGGGGCCCGGGTTCGATTCCCGGCAGAGACATTTTTTCGGCATCACCAATTTTTCCAATGGGTAGATAGCTCTGGGGAACCTTGATTTAAGCTACGGCTACCATTGTTCTCTTCATCCATTTCTTTACAATATTTAAATAAAAAGAGTTGCCAATGCTGTTGTACATGTATAACTTTACACATTTGTATACTTTCTCCCATACGTGTACTGTATCAAAGCAATAGCTTTGATCCAGCTGAGGCATGGCGGCTTGTCATTGTTCAAAACCCACCTTCACCCGACAAAGGAAATTATAATTGGTGTAGTATCGAAAATCTGTCTATCTGACGGTCAATCGGATCGGGGTCGCCCTAGCCACTTACCCGTCTCTGTGGTCTAGTGGTTAAGGCACCGGCGTTCAAAGCTGGGGGCCCGGGTTCGATTCCCGGCAGAGACATTTTTTCGGCATCACCAATTTTTCCAAAGGGTAGATAGCTCTGGGGAACCTTGATTTAAGCTACGCCTACCATTGTTCTCTTCATCCATTTCTTTACAATATTTAAATAAAAAGAGTTGCCAATGCTGTTGTACATGTATAACTTTACACATTTGTATACTTTCTCCCATACGTGTACTGTATCAAAGCAATAGCTTTGATCCAGCTGAGGCATGGCGGCATGTCATTGTTCAAAACCCACCTTCACCCGACAAAGGAAATTATAATTGGTGTAGTATCGAAAATCTGTCTATCTGACGGTCAATCGGATCGGGGTCGCCCTAGCCACTTACCCGTCTCTGTGGTCTAGTGGTTAAGGCACCGGCGTTCAAAGCTTGGGGCCCGGGTTCGATTCCCGGCAGAGACATTTTTTCGGCATCACCAATTTTTCCAAAGGGTAGATAGCTCTGGGGAACCTTGATTTAAGCTACGCCTACCATTGTTCTCTTCATCCATTTCTTTACAATATTTAAATAAAAAGAGTTGCCAATGCTGTTGTACATGTATAACTTTACACATTTGTATACTTTCTCCCATACGTGTACTGTATCAAAGTAATAGCTTTGATCCAGCTGAGGCATGGCGGCTTGTCATTGTTCAATACCCACCTTCACCCGACAAAGGAAATTATAATTGGTGTAGTATCGAAAATCTGTCTATCTGACGGTCAATCGGATCGGGGTCGCCCTAGCCACTTACCCGTCTCTGTGGTCTAGTGGTTAAGGCACCGGCGTTCAAAGCTGGGGGCCCGGGTTCGATTCCCGGCAGAGACATTTTTTCGGCATCACCAATTTTTCCAAAGGGTAGATAGCTCTGGGGAACCTTGATTTAAGCTACGCCTACCATTGTTCTCTTCATCCATTTCTTTACAATATTTAAATAAAAAGAGTTGCCAATGCTGTTGTACATGTATAACTTTACACATTTGTATACTTTCTCCCATACGTGTACTGTATCAAAGCAATAGCTTTGATCCAGCTGAGGCATGGCGGCTTGTCATTGTTCAAAACCCACCTTCACCCGACAAAGGAAATTATAATTGGTGTAGTATCGAAAATCTGTCTATCTGACGGTCAATCGGATCGGGGTCGCCCTAGCCACTTACCCGTCTCTGTAGTCTAGTGGTTAAGGCACCGGCGTTCAAAGCCGGGGGCCCGGGTTCGATTCCCGGCAGAGACATTTTTTCGGCATCACCAATTTTTCCAAAGGGTAGATAGCTCTGGGGAACCTTGATTTAAGCTACGCCTACCATTGTTCTCTTCATCCATTTCTTTACAATATTTAAATAAAAAGAGTTGCCAATGCTGTTGTACATGTATAACTTTACACATTTGTATACTTTCTCCCATACGTGTACTGTATCAAAGCAATAGCTTTGATCCAGCTGAGGCATGGCGGCTTGTCATTGTTCAAAACCCACCTTCACCCGACAAAGGAAATTATAATTGGTGTAGTATCGAAAATCTGTCTATCTGACGGTCAATCGGATCGGGGTCGCCCTAGCCACTTACCCGTCTATGTGGTCTAGTGGTTAAGGCACCGGCGTTCAAAGCTGGGGGCCCGGGTTCGATTCCCGGCAGAGACATTTTTTCGGCATCACCAATTTTTCCAATGGGTAGATAGCTCTGGGGAACCTTGATTTAAGCTACGCCTACCATTGTTCTCTTCATCCATTTCTTTACAATATTTAAATAAAAAGAGTTGCCAATGCTGTTGTACATGTATAACTTTACACATTTGTATACTTTCTCCCATACGTGTACTGTATCAAAGCAATAGCTTTGATCCAGCTGAGGCATGGCGGCTTGTCATTGTTCAAAACCCACCTTCACCCGACAAAGGAAATTATAATTGGTGTAGTATCGAAAATCTGTCTATCTGACGGTCAATCGGATCGGGGTCGCCCTAGCCACTTACCCGTCTCTGTGGTCTAGTGGTTAAGGCACCGGCGTTCAAAGCTGGGGGCCCGGGTTCGATTCCCGGCAGAGACATTTTTTCGGCATCACCAATTTTTCCAAAGGGTAGATAGCTCTGGGGAACCTTGATTTAAGCTACGCCTACCATTGTTCTCTTCATCCATTTCTTTACAATAATTAAATAAAAAGAGTTGCCAATGCTGTTGTACATGTATAACTTTACACATTTGTATACTTTCTCCCATACGTGTACTGTATCAAAGCAATAGCTTTGATCCAGCTGAGGCATGGCGGCATGTCATTGTTCAAAACCCACCTTCACCCGACAAAGGAAATTATAATTGGTGTAGTATCGAAAATCTGTCTATCTGACGGTCAATCGGATCGGGGTCGCCCTAGCCACTTACCCGTCTCTGTGGTCTAGTGGTTAAGGCACCGGCGTTCAAAGCTTGGGGCCCGGGTTCGATTCCCGGCAGAGACATTTTTTCGGCATCACCAATTTTTCCAAAGGGTAGATAGCTCTGGGGAACCTTGATTTAAGCTACGCCTACCATTGTTCTCTTCATCCATTTCTTTACAATATTTAAATAAAAAGAGTTGCCAATGCTGTTGTACATGTATAACTTTACACATTTGTATACTTTCTCCCATACGTGTACTGTATCAAAGCAATAGCTTTGATCCAGCTGAGGCATGGCGGCTTGTCATTGTTCAAAACCCACCTTCACCCGACAAAGGAAATTATAATTGGTGTAGTATCGAAAATCTGTCTATCTGACGGTCAATCGGATCGGGGTCGCCCTAGCCACTTACCCGTCTCTGTGGTCTAGTGGTTAAGGCACCGGCGTTCAAAGCTGGGGGCCCGGGTTCGATTCCCGGCAGAGACATTTTTTCGGCATCACCAATTTTTCCAAAGGGTAGATAGCTCTGGGGAACCTTGATTTAAGCTACGCCTACCATTGTTCTCTTCATCCATTTCTTTACAATATTTAAATAAAAAGAGTTGCCAATGCTGTTGTACATGTATAACTTTACACATTTGTATACTTTCTCCCATACGTGTACTGTATCAAAGCAATAGCTTTGATCCAGCTGAGGCATGGCGGCTTGTCATTGTTCGAAACCCACCTTCACCCGACAAAGGAAATTATAATTGGTGTAGTATCGAAAATCTGTCTATCTGACGGTCAATCGGAACGGGGTCGCCCTAGCCACTTACCCGTCTCTGTGGTCTAGTGGTTAAGGCACCGGCGTTCAAAGCTGGGGGCCCGGGTTCGATTCCCGGCAGAGACATTTTTTCGGCATCACCAATTTTTCCAAAGGGTAGATAGCTCTGGGGAACCTTGATTTAAGCTACGCCTACCATTGTTCTCTTCATCCATTTCTTTACAATATTTAAATAAAAAGAGTTGCCAATGCTGTTGTACATGTATAACTTTACACATTTGTATACTTTCTCCCATACGTGTACTGTATCAAAGTAATAGCTTTGATCCAGCTGAGGCATGGCGGCTTGTCATTGTTCAAAACCCACCTTCACCCGACAAAGGAAATTATAATTGGTGTAGTATCGAAAATCTGTCTATCTGACGGTCAATCGGATCGGGGTCGCCCTAGCCACTTACCCGTCTCTGTGGTCTAGTGGTTAAGGCACCGGCGTTCAAAGCTGGGGGCCCGGGTTCGATTCCCGGCAGAGACATTTTTTCGGCATCACCAATTTTTCCAAAGGGTAGATAGCTCTGGGGAACCTTGATTTAAGCTACGCCTACCATTGTTCTCTTCATCCATTTCTTTACAATATTTAAATAAAAAGAGTTGCCAATGCTGTTGTACATGTATAACTTTACACATTTGTATACTTTCTCCCATACGTGTACTGTATCAAAGCAATAGCTTTGATCCAGCTGAGGCATGGCGGCTTGTCATTGTTCAAAACCCACCTTCACCCGACAAAGGAAATTATAATTGGTGTAGTATCGAAAATCTGTCTATCTGACGGTCAATCGGATCGGGGTCGCCCTAGCCACTTACCCGTCTCTGTGGTCTAGTGGTTAAGGCACCGGCGTTCAAAGCTGGGGGCCCGGGTTCGATTCCCGGCAGAGACATTTTTTCGGCATCACCAATTTTTCCAAAGGGTAGATAGCTCTGGGGAACCTTGATTTAAGCTACGCCTACCATTGTTCTCTTCATCCATTTCTTTACAATAATTAAATAAAAAGAGTTGCCAATGCTGTTGTACATGTATAACTTTACACATTTGTATACTTTCTCCCATACGTGTACTGTATCAAAGCAATAGCTTTGATCCAGCTGAGGCATGGCGGCATGTCATTGTTCAAAACCCACCTTCACCCGACAAAGGAAATTATAATTGGTGTAGTATCGAAAATCTGTCTATCTGACGGTCAATCGGATCGGGGTCGCCCTAGCCACTTACCCGTCTCTGTGGTCTAGTGGTTAAGGCACCGGCGTTCAAAGCTTGGGGCCCGGGTTCGATTCCCGGCAGAGACATTTTTTCGGCATCACCAATTTTTCCAAAGGGTAGATAGCTCTGGGGAACCTTGATTTAAGCTACGCCTACCATTGTTCTCTTCATCCATTTCTTTACAATATTTAAATAAAAAGAGTTGCCAATGCTGTTGTACATGTATAACTTTACACATTTGTATACTTTCTCCCATACGTGTACTGTATCAAAGCAATAGCTTTGATCCAGCTGAGGCATGGCGGCTTGTCATTGTTCAAAACCCACCTTCACCCGACAAAGGAAATTATAATTGGTGTAGTATCGAAAATCTGTCTATCTGACGGTCAATCGGATCGGGGTCGCCCTAGCCACTTACCCGTCTATGTGGTCTAGTGGTTAAGGCACCGGCGTTCAAAGCTGGGGGCCCGGGTTCGATTCCCGGCAGAGACATTTTTTCGGCATCACCAATTTTTCCAATGGGTAGATAGCTCTGGGGAACCTTGATTTAAGCTACGCCTACCATTGTTCTCTTCATCCATTTCTTTACAATATTTAAATAAAAAGAGTTGCCAATGCTGTTGTACATGTATAACTTTACACATTTGTATACTTTCTCCCATACGTGTACTGTATCAAAGCAATAGCTTTGATCCAGCTGAGGCATGGCGGCTTGTCATTGTTCAAAACCCACCTTCACCCGACAAAGGAAATTATAATTGGTGTAGTATCGAAAATCTGTCTATCTGACGGTCAATCGGATCGGGGTCGCCCTAGCCACTTACCCGTCTCTGTGGTCTAGTGGTTAAGGCACCGGCGTTCAAAGCTGGGGGCCCGGGTTCGATTCCCGGCAGAGACATTTTTTCGGCATCACCAATTTTTCCAAAGGGTAGATAGCTCTGGGGAACCTTGATTTAAGCTACGCCTACCATTGTTCTCTTCATCCATTTCTTTACAATAATTAAATAAAAAGAGTTGCCAATGCTGTTGTACATGTATAACTTTACACATTTGTATACTTTCTCCCATACGTGTACTGTATCAAAGCAATAGCTTTGATCCAGCTGAGGCATGGCGGCATGTCATTGTTCAAAACCCACCTTCACCCGACAAAGGAAATTATAATTGGTGTAGTATCGAAAATCTGTCTATCTGACGGTCAATCGGATCGGGGTCGCCCTAGCCACTTACCCGTCTCTGTGGTCTAGTGGTTAAGGCACCGGCGTTCAAAGCTGGGGGCCCGGGTTCGATTCCCGGCAGAGACATTTTTTCGGCATCACCAATTTTTCCAAAGGGTAGATAGCTCTGGGGAACCTTGATTTAAGCTACGCCTACCATTGTTCTCTTCATCCATTTCTTTACAATATTTAAATAAAAAGAGTTGCCAATGCTGTTGTACATGTATAACTTTACACATTTGTATACTTTCTCCCATACGTGTACTGTATCAAAGTAATAGCTTTGATCCAGCTGAGGCATGGCGGCTTGTCATTGTTCAAAACCCACCTTCACCCGACAAAGGAAATTATAATTGGTGTAGTATCGAAAATCTGTCTATCTGACGGTCAATCGGATCGGGGTCGCCCTAGCCACTTACCCGTCTCTGTGGTCTAGTGGTTAAGGCACCGGCGTTAAAAGCTGGGGGCCCGGGTTCGATTCCCGGCAGAGACATTTTTTCGGCATCACCAATTTTTCCAAAGGGTAGATAGCTCTGGGGAACCTTGATTTAAGCTACGCCTACCATTGTTCTCTTCATCCATTTCTTTACAATATTTAAATAAAAAGAGTTGCCAATGCTGTTGTACATGTATAACTTTACACATTTGTATACTTTCTCCCATACGTGTACTGTATCAAAGCAATAGCTTTGATCCAGCTGAGGCATGGCGGCTTGTCATTGTTCAAAACCCACCTTCACCCGACAAAGGAAATTATAATTGGTGTAGTATCGAAAATCTGTCTATCTGACGGTCAATCGGATCGGGGTCGCCCTAGCCACTTACCCGTCTCTGTAGTCTAGTGGTTAAGGCACCGGCGTTCAAAGCCGGGGGCCCGGGTTCGATTCCCGGCAGAGACATTTTTTCGGCATCACCAATTTTTCCAAAGGGTAGATAGCTCTGGGGAACCTTGATTTAAGCTACGCCTACCATTGTTCTCTTCATCCATTTCTTTACAATATTTAAATAAAAAGAGTTGCCAATGCTGTTGTACATGTATAACTTTACACATTTGTATACTTTCTCCCATACGTGTACTGTATCAAAGCAATAGCTTTGATCCAGCTGAGGCATGGCGGCTTGTCATTGTTCAAAACCCACCTTCACCCGACAAAGGAAATTATAATTGGTGTAGTATCGAAAATCTGTCTATCTGACGGTCAATCGGATCGGGGTCGCCCTAGCCACTTACCCGTCTATGTGGTCTAGTGGTTAAGGCACCGGCGTTCAAAGCTGGGGGCCCGGGTTCGATTCCCGGCAGAGACATTTTTTCGGCATCACCAATTTTTCCAATGGGTAGATAGCTCTGGGGAACCTTGATTTAAGCTACGCCTACCATTGTTCTCTTCATCCATTTCTTTACAATATTTAAATAAAAAGAGTTGCCAATGCTGTTGTACATGTATAACTTTACACATTTGTATACTTTCTCCCATACGTGTACTGTATCAAAGCAATAGCTTTGATCCAGCTGAGGCATGGCGGCTTGTCATTGTTCAAAACCCACCTTCACCCGACAAAGGAAATTATAATTGGTGTAGTATCGAAAATCTGTCTATCTGACGGTCAATCGGATCGGGGTCGCCCTAGCCACTTACCCGTCTCTGTGGTCTAGTGGTTAAGGCACCGGCGTTCAAAGCTGGGGGCCCGGGTTCGATTCCCGGCAGAGACATTTTTTCGGCATCACCAATTTTTCCAAAGGGTAGATAGCTCTGGGGAACCTTGATTTAAGCTACGCCTACCATTGTTCTCTTCATCCATTTCTTTACAATATTTAAATAAAAAGAGTTGCCAATGCTGTTGTACATGTATAACTTTACACATTTGTATACTTTCTCCCATACGTGTACTGTATCAAAGCAATAGCTTTGATCCAGCTGAGGCATGGCGGCATGTCATTGTTCAAAACCCACCTTCACCCGACAAAGGAAATTATAATTGGTGTAGTATCGAAAATCTGTCTATCTGACGGTCAATCGGATCGGGGTCGCCCTAGCCACTTACCCGTCTCTGTGGTCTAGTGGTTAAGGCACCGGCGTTCAAAGCTTGGGGCCCGGGTTCGATTCCCGGCAGAGACATTTTTTCGGCATCACCAATTTTTCCAAAGGGTAGATAGCTCTGGGGAACCTTGATTTAAGCTACGCCTACCATTGTTCTCTTCATCCATTTCTTTACAATATTTAAATAAAAAGAGTTGCCAATGCTGTTGTACATGTATAACTTTACACATTTGTATACTTTCTCCCATACGTGTACTGTATCAAAGCAATAGCTTTGATCCAGCTGAGGCATGGCGGCTTGTCATTGTTCAAAACCCACCTTCACCCGACAAAGGAAATTATAATTGGTGTAGTATCGAAAATCTGTCTATCTGACGGTCAATCGGATCGGGGTCGCCCTAGCCACTTACCCGTCTATGTGGTCTAGTGGTTAAGGCACCGGCGTTCAAAGCTGGGGGCCCGGGTTCGATTCCCGGCAGAGACATTTTTTCGGCATCACCAATTTTTCCAATGGGTAGATAGCTCTGGGGAACCTTGATTTAAGCTACGCCTACCATTGTTCTCTTCATCCATTTCTTTACAATATTTAAATAAAAAGAGTTGCCAATGCTGTTGTACATGTATAACTTTACACATTTGTATACTTTCTCCCATACGTGTACTGTATCAAAGCAATAGCTTTGATCCAGCTGAGGCATGGCGGCTTGTCATTGTTCAAAACCCACCTTCACCCGACAAAGGAAATTATAATTGGTGTAGTATCGAAAATCTGTCTATCTGACGGTCAATCGGATCGGGGTCGCCCTAGCCACTTACCCGTCTCTGTGGTCTAGTGGTTAAGGCACCGGCGTTCAAAGCTGGGGGCCCGGGTTCGATTCCCGGCAGAGACATTTTTTCGGCATCACCAATTTTTCCAAAGGGTAGATAGCTCTGGGGAACCTTGATTTAAGCTACGCCTACCATTGTTCTCTTCATCCATTTCTTTACAATAATTAAATAAAAAGAGTTGCCAATGCTGTTGTACATGTATAACTTTACACATTTGTATACTTTCTCCCATACGTGTACTGTATCAAAGCAATAGCTTTGATCCAGCTGAGGCATGGCGGCATGTCATTGTTCAAAACCCACCTTCACCCGACAAAGGAAATTATAATTGGTGTAGTATCGAAAATCTGTCTATCTGACGGTCAATCGGATCGGGGTCGCCCTAGCCACTTACCCGTCTCTGTGGTCTAGTGGTTAAGGCACCGGCGTTCAAAGCTGGGGGCCCGGGTTCGATTCCCGGCAGAGACATTTTTTCGGCATCACCAATTTTTCCAAAGGGTAGATAGCTCTGGGGAACCTTGATTTAAGCTACGCCTACCATTGTTCTCTTCATCCATTTCTTTACAATATTTAAATAAAAAGAGTTGCCAATGCTGTTGTACATGTATAACTTTACACATTTGTATACTTTCTCCCATACGTGTACTGTATCAAAGTAATAGCTTTGATCCAGCTGAGGCATGGCGGCTTGTCATTGTTCAAAACCCACCTTCACCCGACAAAGGAAATTATAATTGGTGTAGTATCGAAAATCTGTCTATCTGACGGTCAATCGGATCGGGGTCGCCCTAGCCACTTACCCGTCTCTGTGGTCTAGTGGTTAAGGCACCGGCGTTAAAAGCTGGGGGCCCGGGTTCGATTCCCGGCAGAGACATTTTTTCGGCATCACCAATTTTTCCAAAGGGTAGATAGCTCTGGGGAACCTTGATTTAAGCTACGCCTACCATTGTTCTCTTCATCCATTTCTTTACAATATTTAAATAAAAAGAGTTGCCAATGCTGTTGTACATGTATAACTTTACACATTTGTATACTTTCTCCCATACGTGTACTGTATCAAAGCAATAGCTTTGATCCAGCTGAGGCATGGCGGCTTGTCATTGTTCAAAACCCACCTTCACCCGACAAAGGAAATTATAATTGGTGTAGTATCGAAAATCTGTCTATCTGACGGTCAATCGGATCGGGGTCGCCCTAGCCACTTACCCGTCTCTGTGGTCTAGTGGTTAAGGCACCGGCGTTCAAAGCTGGGGGCCCGGGTTCGATTCCCGGCAGAGACATTTTTTCGGCATCACCAATTTTTCCAAAGGGTAGATAGCTCTGGGGAACCTTGATTTAAGCTACGCCTACCATTGTTCTCTTCATCCATTTCTTTACAATATTTAAATAAAAAGAGTTGCCAATGCTGTTGTACATGTATAACTTTACACATTTGTATACTTTCTCCCATACGTGTACTGTATCAAAGCAATAGCTTTGATCCAGCTGAGGCATGGCGGCTTGTCATTGTTCAAAACCCACCTTCACCCGACAAAGGAAATTATAATTGGTGTAGTATCGAAAATCTGTCTATCTGACGGTCAATCGGATCGGGGTCGCCCTAGCCACTTACCCGTCTCTGTAGTCTAGTGGTTAAGGCACCGGCGTTCAAAGCCGGGGGCCCGGGTTCGATTCCCGGCAGAGACATTTTTTCGGCATCACCAATTTTTCCAAAGGGTAGATAGCTCTGGGGAACCTTGATTTAAGCTACGCCTACCATTGTTCTCTTCATCCATTTCTTTACAATATTTAAATAAAAAGAGTTGCCAATGCTGTTGTACATGTATAACTTTACACATTTGTATACTTTCTCCCATACGTGTACTGTATCAAAGCAATAGCTTTGATCCAGCTGAGGCATGGCGGCTTGTCATTGTTCAAAACCCACCTTCACCCGACAAAGGAAATTATAATTGGTGTAGTATCGAAAATCTGTCTATCTGACGGTCAATCGGATCGGGGTCGCCCTAGCCACTTACCCGTCTATGTGGTCTAGTGGTTAAGGCACCGGCGTTCAAAGCTGGGGGCCCGGGTTCGATTCCCGGCAGAGACATTTTTTCGGCATCACCAATTTTTCCAATGGGTAGATAGCTCTGGGGAACCTTGATTTAAGCTACGCCTACCATTGTTCTCTTCATCCATTTCTTTACAATATTTAAATAAAAAGAGTTGCCAATGCTGTTGTACATGTATAACTTTACACATTTGTATACTTTCTCCCATACGTGTACTGTATCAAAGCAATAGCTTTGATCCAGCTGAGGCATGGCGGCTTGTCATTGTTCAAAACCCACCTTCACCCGACAAAGGAAATTATAATTGGTGTAGTATCGAAAATCTGTCTATCTGACGGTCAATCGGATCGGGGTCGCCCTAGCCACTTACCCGTCTCTGTGGTCTAGTGGTTAAGGCACCGGCGTTCAAAGCTGGGGGCCCGGGTTCGATTCCCGGCAGAGACATTTTTTCGGCATCACCAATTTTTCCAAAGGGTAGATAGCTCTGGGGAACCTTGATTTAAGCTACGCCTACCATTGTTCTCTTCATCCATTTCTTTACAATAATTAAATAAAAAGAGTTGCCAATGCTGTTGTACATGTATAACTTTACACATTTGTATACTTTCTCCCATACGTGTACTGTATCAAAGCAATAGCTTTGATCCAGCTGAGGCATGGCGGCATGTCATTGTTCAAAACCCACCTTCACCCGACAAAGGAAATTATAATTGGTGTAGTATCGAAAATCTGTCTATCTGACGGTCAATCGGATCGGGGTCGCCCTAGCCACTTACCCGTCTCTGTGGTCTAGTGGTTAAGGCACCGGCGTTCAAAGCTTGGGGCCCGGGTTCGATTCCCGGCAGAGACATTTTTTCGGCATCACCAATTTTTCCAAAGGGTAGATAGCTCTGGGGAACCTTGATTTAAGCTACGCCTACCATTGTTCTCTTCATCCATTTCTTTACAATATTTAAATAAAAAGAGTTGCCAATGCTGTTGTACATGTATAACTTTACACATTTGTATACTTTCTCCCATACGTGTACTGTATCAAAGCAATAGCTTTGATCCAGCTGAGGCATGGCGGCTTGTCATTGTTCAAAACCCACCTTCACCCGACAAAGGAAATTATAATTGGTGTAGTATCGAAAATCTGTCTATCTGACGGTCAATCGGATCGGGGTCGCCCTAGCCACTTACCCGTCTCTGTGGTCTAGTGGTTAAGGCACCGGCGTTCAAAGCTGGGGGCCCGGGTTCGATTCCCGGCAGAGACATTTTTTCGGCATCACCAATTTTTCCAAAGGGTAGATAGCTCTGGGGAACCTTGATTTAAGCTACGCCTACCATTGTTCTCTTCATCCATTTCTTTACAATATTTAAATAAAAAGAGTTGCCAATGCTGTTGTACATGTATAACTTTACACATTTGTATACTTTCTCCCATACGTGTACTGTATCAAAGCAATAGCTTTGATCCAGCTGAGGCATGGCGGCTTGTCATTGTTCGAAACCCACCTTCACCCGACAAAGGAAATTATAATTGGTGTAGTATCGAAAATCTGTCTATCTGACGGTCAATCGGAACGGGGTCGCCCTAGCCACTTACCCGTCTCTGTGGTCTAGTGGTTAAGGCACCGGCGTTCAAAGCTGGGGGCCCGGGTTCGATTCCCGGCAGAGACATTTTTTCGGCATCACCAATTTTTCCAAAGGGTAGATAGCTCTGGGGAACCTTGATTTAAGCTACGCCTACCATTGTTCTCTTCATCCATTTCTTTACAATATTTAAATAAAAAGAGTTGCCAATGCTGTTGTACATGTATAACTTTACACATTTGTATACTTTCTCCCATACGTGTACTGTATCAAAGTAATAGCTTTGATCCAGCTGAGGCATGGCGGCTTGTCATTGTTCAAAACCCACCTTCACCCGACAAAGGAAATTATAATTGGTGTAGTATCGAAAATCTGTCTATCTGACGGTCAATCGGATCGGGGTCGCCCTAGCCACTTACCCGTCTCTGTGGTCTAGTGGTTAAGGCACCGGCGTTCAAAGCTGGGGGCCCGGGTTCGATTCCCGGCAGAGACATTTTTTCGGCATCACCAATTTTTCCAAAGGGTAGATAGCTCTGGGGAACCTTGATTTAAGCTACGCCTACCATTGTTCTCTTCATCCATTTCTTTACAATATTTAAATAAAAAGAGTTGCCAATGCTGTTGTACATGTATAACTTTACACATTTGTATACTTTCTCCCATACGTGTACTGTATCAAAGCAATAGCTTTGATCCAGCTGAGGCATGGCGGCTTGTCATTGTTCAAAACCCACCTTCACCCGACAAAGGAAATTATAATTGGTGTAGTATCGAAAATCTGTCTATCTGACGGTCAATCGGATCGGGGTCGCCCTAGCCACTTACCCGTCTCTGTGGTCTAGTGGTTAAGGCACCGGCGTTCAAAGCTGGGGGCCCGGGTTCGATTCCCGGCAGAGACATTTTTTCGGCATCACCAATTTTTCCAAAGGGTAGATAGCTCTGGGGAACCTTGATTTAAGCTACGCCTACCATTGTTCTCTTCATCCATTTCTTTACAATATTTAAATAAAAAGAGTTGCCAATGCTGTTGTACATGTATAACTTTACACATTTGTATACTTTCTCCCATACGTGTACTGTATCAAAGCAATAGCTTTGATCCAGCTGAGGCATGGCGGCTTGTCATTGTTCAAAACCCACCTTCACCCGACAAAGGAAATTATAATTGGTGTAGTATCGAAAATCTGTCTATCTGACGGTCAATCGGATCGGGGTCGCCCTAGCCACTTACCCGTCTCTGTGGTCTAGTGGTTAAGGCACCGGCGTTCAAAGCTGGGGGCCCGGGTTCGATTCCCGGTAGAGACATTTTTTCGGCATCACCAATTTTTCCAAAGGGTAGATAGCTCTGGGGAACCTTGATTTAAGCTACGCCTACCATTGTTCTCTTCATCCATTTCTTTACAATATTTAAATAAAAAGAGTTGCCAATGCTGTTGTACATGTATAACTTTACACATTTGTATACTTTCTCCCATACGTGTACTGTATCAAAGTAATAGCTTTGATCCAGCTGAGGCATGGCGGCTTGTCATTGTTCAAAACCCACCTTCACCCGACAAAGGAAATTATAATTGGTGTAGTATCGAAAATCTGTCTATCTGACGGTCAATCGGATCGGGATCGCCCTAGCCACTTACCCGTCTCTGTGGTCTAGTGGTTAAGGCACCGGCGTTCAAAGCTGGGGGCCCGGGTTCGATTCCCGGCAGAGACATTTTTTCGGCATCACCAATTTTTCCAAAGGGTAGATAGCTCTGGGGAACCTTGATTTAAGCTACGCCTACCATTGTTCTCTTCATCCATTTCTTTACAATATTTAAATAAAAAGAGTTGCCAATGCTGTTGTACATGTATAACTTTACACATTTGTATACTTTCTCCCATACGTGTACTGTATCAAAGCAATAGCTTTGATCCAGCTGAGGCATGGCGGCTTGTCATTGTTCAAAACCCACCTTCACCCGACAAAGGAAATTATAATTGGTGTAGTATCGAAAATCTGTCTATCTGACGGTCAATCGGATCGGGGTCGCCCTAGCCACTTACCCGTCTCTGTGGTCTAGTGGTTAAGGCACCGGCGTTCAAAGCTGGGGGCCCGGGTTCGATTCCCGGCAGAGACATTTTTTCGGCATCACCAATTTTTCCAAAGGGTAGATAGCTCTGGGGAACCTTGATTTAAGCTACGCCTACCATTGTTCTCTTCATCCATTTCTTTACAATAATTAAATAAAAAGAGTTGCCAATGCTGTTGTACATGTATAACTTTACACATTTGTATACTTTCTCCCATACGTGTACTGTATCAAAGCAATAGCTTTGATCCAGCTGAGGCATGGCGGCATGTCATTGTTCAAAACCCACCTTCACCCGACAAAGGAAATTATAATTGGTGTAGTATCGAAAATCTGTCTATCTGACGGTCAATCGGATCGGGGTCGCCCTAGCCACTTACCCGTCTCTGTGGTCTAGTGGTTAAGGCACCGGCGTTCAAAGCTTGGGGCCCGGGTTCGATTCCCGGCAGAGACATTTTTTCGGCATCACCAATTTTTCCAAAGGGTAGATAGCTCTGGGGAACCTTGATTTAAGCTACGCCTACCATTGTTCTCTTCATCCATTTCTTTACAATATTTAAATAAAAAGAGTTGCCAATGCTGTTGTACATGTATAACTTTACACATTTGTATACTTTCTCCCATACGTGTACTGTATCAAAGCAATAGCTTTGATCCAGCTGAGGCATGGCGGCTTGTCATTGTTCAAAACCCACCTTCACCCGACAAAGGAAATTATAATTGGTGTAGTATCGAAAATCTGTCTATCTGACGGTCAATCGGATCGGGGTCGCCCTAGCCACTTACCCGTCTCTGTGGTCTAGTGGTTAAGGCACCGGCGTTCAAAGCTGGGGGCCCGGGTTCGATTCCCGGCAGAGACATTTTTTCGGCATCACCAATTTTTCCAAAGGGTAGATAGCTCTGGGGAACCTTGATTTAAGCTACGCCTACCATTGTTCTCTTCATCCATTTCTTTACAATATTTAAATAAAAAGAGTTGCCAATGCTGTTGTACATGTATAACTTTACACATTTGTATACTTTCTCCCATACGTGTACTGTATCAAAGCAATAGCTTTGATCCAGCTGAGGCATGGCGGCTTGTCATTGTTCGAAACCCACCTTCACCCGACAAAGGAAATTATAATTGGTGTAGTATCGAAAATCTGTCTATCTGACGGTCAATCTGAACGGGGTCGCCCTAGCCACTTACCCGTCTCTGTGGTCTAGTGGTTAAGGCACCGGCGTTCAAAGCTGGGGGCCCGGGTTCGATTCCCGGCAGAGACATTTTTTCGGCATCACCAATTTTTCCAAAGGGTAGATAGCTCTGGGGAACCTTGATTTAAGCTACGCCTACCATTGTTCTCTTCATCCATTTCTTTACAATATTTAAATAAAAAGAGTTGCCAATGCTGTTGTACATGTATAACTTTACACATTTGTATACTTTCTCCCATACGTGTACTGTATCAAAGTAATAGCTTTGATCCAGCTGAGGCATGGCGGCTTGTCATTGTTCAAAACCCACCTTCACCCGACAAAGGAAATTATAATTGGTGTAGTATCGAAAATCTGTCTATCTGACGGTCAATCGGATCGGGGTCGCCCTAGCCACTTACCCGTCTCTGTGGTCTAGTGGTTAAGGCACCGGCGTTCAAAGCTGGGGGCCCGGGTTCGATTCCCGGCAGAGACATTTTTTCGGCATCACCAATTTTTCCAAAGGGTAGATAGCTCTGGGGAACCTTGATTTAAGCTACGCCTACCATTGTTCTCTTCATCCATTTCTTTACAATATTTAAATAAAAAGAGTTGCCAATGCTGTTGTACATGTATAACTTTACACATTTGTATACTTTCTCCCATACGTGTACTGTATCAAAGCAATAGCTTTGATCCAGCTGAGGCATGGCGGCTTGTCATTGTTCAAAACCCACCTTCACCCGACAAAGGAAATTATAATTGGTGTAGTATCGAAAATCTGTCTATCTGACGGTCAATCGGATCGGGGTCGCCCTAGCCACTTACCCGTCTCTGTGGTCTAGTGGTTAAGGCACCGGCGTTCAAAGCTGGGGGCCCGGGTTCGATTCCCGGCAGAGACATTTTTTCGGCATCACCAATTTTTCCAAAGGGTAGATAGCTCTGGGGAACCTTGATTTAAGCTACGCCTACCATTGTTCTCTTCATCCATTTCTTTACAATATTTAAATAAAAAGAGTTGCCAATGCTGTTGTACATGTATAACTTTACACATTTGTATACTTTCTCCCATACGTGTACTGTATCAAAGCAATAGCTTTGATCCAGCTGAGGCATGGCGGCTTGTCATTGTTCAAAACCCACCTTCACCCGACAAAGGAAATTATAATTGGTGTAGTATCGAAAATCTGTCTATCTGACGGTCAATCGGATCGGGGTCGCCCTAGCCACTTACCCGTCTCTGTGGTCTAGTGGTTAAGGCACCGGCGTTCAAAGCTGGGGGCCCGGGTTCGATTCCCGGTAGAGACATTTTTTCGGCATCACCAATTTTTCCAAAGGGTAGATAGCTCTGGGGAACCTTGATTTAAGCTACGCCTACCATTGTTCTCTTCATCCATTTCTTTACAATATTTAAATAAAAAGAGTTGCCAATGCTGTTGTACATGTATAACTTTACACATTTGTATACTTTCTCCCATACGTGTACTGTATCAAAGTAATAGCTTTGATCCAGCTGAGGCATGGCGGCTTGTCATTGTTCAAAACCCACCTTCACCCGACAAAGGAAATTATAATTGGTGTAGTATCGAAAATCTGTCTATCTGACGCACGTATGTTCATCACCCATAGGCTATGTATCAACCCAGTGGAGTTCGCCATTAAAGGCCTTTGCACAGTTTCAACGTTGGTGTCGTGATACTTTTCAATAAAGAAAATGTGTGTCGTACCATGACAACATGTATTGTTGCTGGAATTTCCAGGGATTTAAAGTGGATATGGTGTGATCAAACTATGAAAATTTATAATCCATTATATCAATGGTCATATCATGACTTTAGTTAAGAATATCGTGCGCAAATAAAGGCAGATCAGCATAATTTCATATCATTGTCTAATACGTAATAGATCGAGTGTGGGAGACGGGGGTAAAAAATTTCAACATTTTATTATCTTTATTGTACTAAGTTCTCAATTTTTTTAATACTTTCTTTCTATAGTATGTTATTTTGTTGTTATTTTATTGTATATTTGTGTTGAGTTTGACAACTCTCCAGTTTTTTTTTATGTGTAAGCTAAATAAATAGTCAGTGGATCTTGGGGCTATATTGCAATTGAAATCACGCACGTCAAGTGGCGTAATTCATCTGATCGGGGGGGGTGTGAGAGCAATAATTATGTTGAGTAAAAAAAAATGGTCCCCCCCCCCCAGAGCTGTTAGTAGACGGGGATATACAAAACGTGTGTGAAGGGATGGGGGTCAAAGCAATATATTGAGCTGAATATTCAACAATATTATTCAAGGGTAACTCATCCCCCCCCCCCTTCAAGAGTTATCAGTAGACAGGGGCGGATACAGCCTTTGCCAATATGGGGGGGGGGGGGGGGGGAGCCGATTTTTTTTTAGCCACATTTTCCCGATCGGCCACTCGAAGTTGATTTTTGTTTGTATCTTTGAAGGGGTAGTCTTTTATTATAATAGTCTAAGCTTTATTCTTATAAATCAACATAAATATATAATAATCTCATAAGCCTTATTTGATTAGTGCGAGTGCAAAGTATTTTGTCCTAAAATCTAAATATTCTGGGCAATGTTTGTGATCCTAAGACAGATGTGTATCCACCGCAACTACCTTACATTTTTCAACAATCAAATAATGCGAGCGAAAAGCGTGGGCTGAAAATGTTGACATTTCTAGACGAAGTACGGAAATTCTAAGCACTTTTTGTAATCGTGATAATAATAAGTAAATGACTAAACAATTGATGCGAGCGCGAAGCGCGTGCGGAAAAATATCGAGATTTACACCCAAAAATGGGACACTGATCATTTTGTGTAAATCATGAAAATGATAATTGGAAATCTTATAATGCGAGCACAAAATGTTTGATATTTGGATGATTTAAATAGTGAACAAGCTGCGTATCTGAATAAACATGCGCGACCTAGAATCTGGGCATTCTAAATACCTTTTACATCATGAAAATCAATAAAGCGAGCGCAAAAAGCGCGAGCTTAAAGTATTTGATATTCCGATCTGAAAAAGGGACAATTTAATCTTTGTATTTCAAGCACTTTGTAGGACAATTGTGAGGTGGATTTGGATCACAGTTTTAAAAAAGCCGATATGTTTCAATATTATTCCTTTGAGTTTTGACCTAGGACCGGGACATCCTAAGAACATTATGTCATCAAATGAAAATGATGACTGTCTTCCTATTTCTCTTCCTAAGCACGAAATAGAACTTGTCGATATTCCATTCTGAAAACAAGGACATAGTGATTACTAAATTAATATCTTATTTATTAGTCTAATAAGCCTAATGAGAGCGCGTAATCTGTTAATATTATGGCTTGAAAAATGGACATTTAAAGCACTTTTGTAATTATGATGCACGATTTAATATATTTTCAACAATCAATGCGAGCACAAATCGTACGCCGATTTTTTTTATAATCTGTCATGAAATGGGGATTTTAAGTAGTTTGTTATAAAATCAATATTGAGATATACATAACTCACCCGGTGTATTGGAAAAGAGAGGGAAAGGAGCACCCCTTTCTCCCGATCCGCTTGAGACAACATTATACCTTCAACTTTCTTCTTCGTTCTCTTTTTTATATATTTCTTGTACATACCATCTCAAGATCTTATTTATTTTTAATAGTAGTTCATATTCATATTTATAGTGTAAACAGATTTTACCTTTTATAATTACAATTCTATACGTGTTGAGGACCCCACTGAAAATAAGCTTTCGAACTATCCTGTTAAAGATTACTGACTTTTATTTTAATTTAATTTAATTTAATTTATTTATTCATTTATTTATTTATTCTTACTCATTATTATTTTTGGGGAGGGGTCCTTTCAATTCACACCCATAATCATCAAACAATAATCGTTCCGAATCCTCCTTCATTTAGGTTATGTAAATGAAATACTAAAATATTAAATTAAGAGGAAAGGAATTAAGACAAAGTAATTTTACAGCTACAACTATGATTCATTTGCGAAAAAGGGTATTTCTTTTTATTTTAAGACCGCTCGGGGGACATTCATAATGTAGTTTTTAGTCAAAAAATAAATTGTGTCAGGAACTCGTTGGCTGCAGTAAATAAATATTGTTTTTAAAAATGGATAACCATGAGAAACAAAATAATCATATCCATCTTTAGTCGAAGTGCCAGGAATGAGCTCTTTTGCAAGCTCTTTGGTGTAAAAACCGCTTGCGAACCAATTCTGCACATTGAAAAATAAACGCTGACTAAGCAAAAGAAAATTATAAACTGATTGAAATTGCTGTTGCATACGATGACATGTTCAAATAAAATTGGAATCATGCAGTATTTTGTTTGTTATACACAAAGAAAACTCAGACCATGACACCCGTCATGATTTTTGTATCCAATATGATTCTATAACATATATTTACATCAGGACAATTTATATAATATAGACACACATAATAGAAATTGTAATAGATATGCGCTATGCTAAACAGTAAATGTGAGTATATGCAATCTTGACCTAAATTTGCCTTTTGGTAATTCAGGAAAAAATAATAATTCTAGAAAATGAAATCATTTATGTGTTAGGTATATTCCGAACATTTTCCAAAATCGTTAAACCATTAATTTCACAGATTAAGTGTCAAAATTAAGTATTAAAGTGCGAAGTGGTCATTACAAGGGGAAAAGGTACGTGGAAAATACCACCTTACACCAGTATGGGACTAGATATCCGTCCCCGCAGACACGGCGATCAGCCCGTGTGCGCACGCTAAAATTTATCATTCTGCGGCTCGCGTGCTAGGAATGAACTTGATTTTTCTCTCAATTACGAAACTCATCGTGGAAAAGGTTATCCAACATGCAATGATATACTCGTAAAATGTGTCGTCATGTATCATTTACACACAGATAATTGAATATAACCCTTCTTTTGGAGAACTATTAGTAAGTTGTTCGAATCTAACGATTTTCTTTTAAAAATATAACAAAAATTTACCTGATTTCAAATGCCTGCCATTTCTTAAAAAAAACTAGAATCAATAAGCCACCACCGTTATCAGTTGTGAAAAATTCTAGGAAACGTACTAAGATGCTTTTGCAAATGATTAAAAATTAAGGGGATATGAAAATAAGGATTTTGCAATGCTATATCAAATTTCTGTTATATTTTCATCAATTTTGGGATTGCATCGAAATGACTGATAATTCAAAGTCTTACCCACACTTGCTTGTAAATTCGGTATATGTTGGTACACTGATAGTCAATGTAAATGATAAACATTCATAGCCTCACTAAAATTGAACAAATCCATTGTTTTTAGAATTTTAATGTTGCAGACATTTTGGAGAGTGAGCAAAGTGATGCTAACAAACGTCGCTAACAATATTGCTAGGCGAAAAGGCCTTTCAATGGCGCGCTCCACTGAGTTGAGGCCGTGAACATACGTGGACGGTCAATCGGATCGGGGTCGCCCTAGCCACTTACCCGTCTCTGTGGTCTAGTGGTTAAGGCACCGGCGTTCAAAGCTGGGGGCCCGGGTTCGATTCCCGGCAGAGACATTTTTTCGGCATCACCAATTTTTCCAAAGGGTAGATAGCTCTGGGGAACCTTGATTTAAGCTACGCCTACCATTGTTCTCTTCATCCATTTCTTTACAATATTTAAATAAAAAGAGTTGCCAATGCTGTTGTACATGTATAACTTTACACATTTGTATACTTTCTCCCATACGTGTACTGTATCAAAGCAATAGCTTTGATCCAGCTGAGGCATGGCGGCTTGTCATTGTTCAAAACCCACCTTCACCCGACAAAGGAAATTATAATTGGTGTAGTATCGAAAATCTGTCTATCTGACGGTCAATCGGATCGGGGTCGCCCTAGCCACTTACCCGTCTCTGTGGTCTAGTGGTTAAGGCACCGGCGTTCAAAGCTGGGGGCCCGGGTTCGATTCCCGGCAGAGACATTTTTTCGGCATCACCAATTTTTCCAAAGGGTAGATAGCTCTGGGGAACCTTGATTTAAGCTACGCCTACCATTGTTCTCTTCATCCATTTCTTTACAATATTTAAATAAAAAGAGTTGCCAATGCTGTTGTACATGTATAACTTTACACATTTGTATACTTTCTCCCATACGTGTACTGTATCAAAGCAATAGCTTTGATCCAGCTGAGGCATGGCGGCTTGTCATTGTTCAAAACCCACCTTCACCCGACAAAGGAAATTATAATTGGTGTAGTATCGAAAATCTGTCTATCTGACGGTCAATCGGATCGGGGTCGCCCTAGCCACTTACCCGTCTCTGTGGTCTAGTGGTTAAGGCACCGGCGTTCAAAGCTGGGGGCCCGGGTTCGATTCCCGGTAGAGACATTTTTTCGGCATCACCAATTTTTCCAAAGGGTAGATAGCTCTGGGGAACCTTGATTTAAGCTACGCCTACCATTGTTCTCTTCATCCATTTCTTTACAATATTTAAATAAAAAGAGTTGCCAATGCTGTTGTACATGTATAACTTTACACATTTGTATACTTTCTCCCATACGTGTACTGTATCAAAGTAATAGCTTTGATCCAGCTGAGGCATGGCGGCTTGTCATTGTTCAAAACCCACCTTCACCCGACAAAGGAAATTATAATTGGTGTAGTATCGAAAATCTGTCTATCTGACGCACGTATGTTCATCACCCATAGGCTATGTATCAACCCAGTGGAGTTCGCCATTAAAGGCCTTTGCACAGTTTCAACGTTGGTGTCGTGATACTTTTCAATAAAGAAAATGTGTGTCGTACCATGACAACATGTATTGTTGCTGGAATTTCCAGGGATTTAAAGTGGATATGGTGTGATCAAACTATGAAAATTTATAATCCATTATATCAATGGTCATATCATGACTTTAGTTAAGAATATCGTGCGCAAATAAAGGCAGATCAGCATAATTTCATATCATTGTCTAATACGTAATAGATCGAGTGTGGGAGACGGGGGTAAAAAATTTCAACATTTTATTATCTTTATTGTACTAAGTTCTCAATTTTTTTAATACTTTCTTTCTATAGTATGTTATTTTGTTGTTATTTTATTGTATATTTGTGTTGAGTTTGACAACTCTCCAGTTTTTTTTTATGTGTAAGCTAAATAAATAGTCAGTGGATCTTGGGGCTATATTGCAATTGAAATCACGCACGTCAAGTGGCGTAATTCATCTGATCGGGGGGGGGTGTGAGAGCAATAATTATGTTGAGTAAAAAAAAATGGTCCCCCCCCCCCAGAGCTGTTAGTAGACGGGGATATACAAAACGTGTGTGAAGGGATGGGGGTCAAAGCAATATATTGAGCTGAATATTCAACAATATTATTCAAGGGTAACTCATCCCCCCCCCCCCTTCAAGAGTTATCAGTAGACAGGGGCGGATACAGCCTTTGCCAATATGGGGGGGGGGGGGAGCCGATTTTTTTTTAGCCACATTTTCCCGATCGGCCACTCGAAGTTGATTTTTGTTTGTATCTTTGAAGGGGTAGTCTTTTATTATAATAGTCTAAGCTTTATTCTTATAAATCAACATAAATATATAATAATCTCATAAGCCTTATTTGATTAGTGCGAGTGCAAAGTATTTTGTCCTAAAATCTAAATATTCTGGGCAATGTTTGTGATCCTAAGACAGATGTGTATCCACCGCAACTACCTTACATTTTTCAACAATCAAATAATGCGAGCGAAAAGCGTGGGCTGAAAATGTTGACATTTCTAGACGAAGTACGGAAATTCTAAGCACTTTTTGTAATCGTGATAATAATAAGTAAATGACTAAACAATTGATGCGAGCGCGAAGCGCGTGCGGAAAAATATCGAGATTTACACCCAAAAATGGGACACTGATCATTTTGTGTAAATCATGAAAATGATAATTGGAAATCTTATAATGCGAGCACAAAATGTTTGATATTTGGATGATTTAAATAGTGAACAAGCTGCGTATCTGAATAAACATGCGCGACCTAGAATCTGGGCATTCTAAATACCTTTTACATCATGAAAATCAATAAAGCGAGCGCAAAAAGCGCGAGCTTAAAGTATTTGATATTCCGATCTGAAAAAGGGACAATTTAATCTTTGTATTTCAAGCACTTTGTAGGACAATTGTGAGGTGGATTTGGATCACAGTTTTAAAAAAGCCGATATGTTTCAATATTATTCCTTTGAGTTTTGACCTAGGACCGGGACATCCTAAGAACATTATGTCATCAAATGAAAATGATGACTGTCTTCCTATTTCTCTTCCTAAGCACGAAATAGAACTTGTCGATATTCCATTCTGAAAACAAGGACATAGTGATTACTAAATTAATATCTTATTTATTAGTCTAATAAGCCTAATGAGAGCGCGTAATCTGTTAATATTATGGCTTGAAAAATGGACATTTAAAGCACTTTTGTAATTATGATGCACGATTTAATATATTTTCAACAATCAATGCGAGCACAAATCGTACGCCGATTTTTTTTATAATCTGTCATGAAATGGGGATTTTAAGTAGTTTGTTATAAAATCAATATTGAGATATACATAACTCACCCGGTGTATTGGAAAAGAGAGGGAAAGGAGCACCCCTTTCTCCCGATCCGCTTGAGACAACATTATACCTTCAACTTTCTTCTTCGTTCTCTTTTTTATATATTTCTTGTACATACCATCTCAAGATCTTATTTATTTTTAATAGTAGTTCATATTCATATTTATAGTGTAAACAGATTTTACCTTTTATAATTACAATTCTATACGTGTTGAGGACCCCACTGAAAATAAGCTTTCGAACTATCCTGTTAAAGATTACTGACTTTTATTTTAATTTAATTTAATTTAATTTATTTATTCATTTATTTATTTATTCTTACTCATTATTATTTTTGGGGAGGGGTCCTTTCAATTCACACCCATAATCATCAAACAATAATCGTTCCGAATCCTCCTTCATTTAGGTTATGTAAATGAAATACTAAAATATTAAATTAAGAGGAAAGGAATTAAGACAAAGTAATTTTACAGCTACAACTATGATTCATTTGCGAAAAAGGGTATTTCTTTTTATTTTAAGACCGCTCGGGGGACATTCATAATGTAGTTTTTAGTCAAAAAATAAATTGTGTCAGGAACTCGTTGGCTGCAGTAAATAAATATTGTTTTTAAAAATGGATAACCATGAGAAACAAAATAATCATATCCATCTTTAGTCGAAGTGCCAGGAATGAGCTCTTTTGCAAGCTCTTTGGTGTAAAAACCGCTTGCGAACCAATTCTGCACATTGAAAAATAAACGCTGACTAAGCAAAAGAAAATTATAAACTGATTGAAATTGCTGTTGCATACGATGACATGTTCAAATAAAATTGGAATCATGCAGTATTTTGTTTGTTATACACAAAGAAAACTCAGACCATGACACCCGTCATGATTTTTGTATCCAATATGATTCTATAACATATATTTACATCAGGACAATTTATATAATATAGACACACATAATAGAAATTGTAATAGATATGCGCTATGCTAAACAGTAAATGTGAGTATATGCAATCTTGACCTAAATTTGCCTTTTGGTAATTCAGGAAAAAATAATAATTCTAGAAAATGAAATCATTTATGTGTTAGGTATATTCCGAACATTTTCCAAAATCGTTAAACCATTAATTTCACAGATTAAGTGTCAAAATTAAGTATTAAAGTGCGAAGTGGTCATTACAAGGGGAAAAGGTACGTGGAAAATACCACCTTACACCAGTATGGGACTAGATATCCGTCCCCGCAGACACGGCGATCAGCCCGTGTGCGCACGCTAAAATTTATCATTCTGCGGCTCGCGTGCTAGGAATGAACTTGATTTTTCTCTCAATTACGAAACTCATCGTGGAAAAGGTTATCCAACATGCAATGATATACTCGTAAAATGTGTCGTCATGTATCATTTACACACAGATAATTGAATATAACCCTTCTTTTGGAGAACTATTAGTAAGTTGTTCGAATCTAACGATTTTCTTTTAAAAATATAACAAAAATTTACCTGATTTCAAATGCCTGCCATTTCTTAAAAAAAACTAGAATCAATAAGCCACCACCGTTATCAGTTGTGAAAAATTCTAGGAAACGTACTAAGATGCTTTTGCAAATGATTAAAAATTAAGGGGATATGAAAATAAGGATTTTGCAATGCTATATCAAATTTCTGTTATATTTTCATCAATTTTGGGATTGCATCGAAATGACTGATAATTCAAAGTCTTACCCACACTTGCTTGTAAATTCGGTATATGTTGGTACACTGATAGTCAATGTAAATGATAAACATTCATAGCCTCACTAAAATTGAACAAATCCATTGTTTTTAGAATTTTAATGTTGCAGACATTTTGGAGAGTGAGCAAAGTGATGCTAACAAACGTCGCTAACAATATTGCTAGGCGAAAAGGCCTTTCAATGGCGCGCTCCACTGAGTTGAGGCCGTGAACATACGTGGACGGTCAATCGGATCGGGGTCGCCCTAGCCACTTACCCGTCTCTGTGGTCTAGTGGTTAAGGCACCGGCGTTCAAAGCTGGGGGCCCGGGTTCGATTCCCGGCAGAGACATTTTTTCGGCATCACCAATTTTTCCAAAGGGTAGATAGCTCTGGGGAACCTTGATTTAAGCTACGCCTACCATTGTTCTCTTCATCCATTTCTTTACAATATTTAAATAAAAAGAGTTGCCAATGCTGTTGTACATGTATAACTTTACACATTTGTATACTTTCTCCCATACGTGTACTGTATCAAAGCAATAGCTTTGATCCAGCTGAGGCATGGCGGCTTGTCATTGTTCAAAACCCACCTTCACCCGACAAAGGAAATTATAATTGGTGTAGTATCGAAAATCTGTCTATCTGACGGTCAATCGGATCGGGGTCGCCCTAGCCACTTACCCGTCTCTGTGGTCTAGTGGTTAAGGCACCGGCGTTCAAAGCTGGGGGCCCGGGTTCGATTCCCGGCAGAGACATTTTTTCGGCATCACCAATTTTTCCAAAGGGTAGATAGCTCTGGGGAACCTTGATTTAAGCTACGCCTACCATTGTTCTCTTCATCCATTTCTTTACAATATTTAAATAAAAAGAGTTGCCAATGCTGTTGTACATGTATAACTTTACACATTTGTATACTTTCTCCCATACGTGTACTGTATCAAAGCAATAGCTTTGATCCAGCTGAGGCATGGCGGCTTGTCATTGTTCAAAACCCACCTTCACCCGACAAAGGAAATTATAATTGGTGTAGTATCGAAAATCTGTCTATCTGACGGTCAATCGGATCGGGGTCGCCCTAGCCACTTACCCGTCTCTGTGGTCTAGTGGTTAAGGCACCGGCGTTCAAAGCTGGGGGCCCGGGTTCGATTCCCGGCAGAGACATTTTTTCGGCATCACCAATTTTTCCAAAGGGTAGATAGCTCTGGGGAACCTTGATTTAAGCTACGCCTACCATTGTTCTCTTCATCCATTTCTTTACAATATTTAAATAAAAAGAGTTGCCAATGCTGTTGTACATGTATAACTTTACACATTTGTATACTTTCTCCCATACGTGTACTGTATCAAAGCAATAGCTTTGATCCAGCTGAGGCATGGCGGCTTGTCATTGTTCAAAACCCACCTTCACCCGACAAAGGAAATTATAATTGGTGTAGTATCGAAAATCTGTCTATCTGACGGTCAATCGGATCGGGGTCGCCCTAGCCACTTACCCGTCTCTGTGGTCTAGTGGTTAAGGCACCGGCGTTCAAAGCTGGGGGCCCAGGTTCGATTCCCGGCAGAGACATTTTTTCGGCATCACCAATTTTTCCAAAGGGTAGATAGCTCTGGGGAACCTTGATTTAAGCTACGCCTACCATTGTTCTCTTCATCCATTTCTTTACAATATTTAAATAAAAAGAGTTGCCAATGCTGTTGTACATGTATAACTTTACACATTTGTATACTTTCTCCCATACGTGTACTGTATCAAAGCAATAGCTTTGATCCAGCTGAGGCATGGCGGCTTGTCATTGTTCAAAACCCACCTTCACCCGACAAAGGAAATTATAATTGGTGTAGTATCGAAAATCTGTCTATCTGACGGTCAATCGGATCGGGGTCGCCCTAGCCACTTACCCGTCTCTGTGGTCTAGTGGTTAAGGCACCGGCGTTCAAAGCTGGGGGCCCGGGTTCGATTCCCGGCAGAGACATTTTTTCGGCATCACCAATTTTTCCAAAGGGTAGATAGCTCTGGGGAACCTTGATTTAAGCTACGCCTACCATTGTTCTCTTCATCCATTTCTTTACAATATTTAAATAAAAAGAGTTGCCAATGCTGTTGTACATGTATAACTTTACACATTTGTATACTTTCTCCCATACGTGTACTGTATCAAAGCAATAGCTTTGATCCAGCTGAGGCATGGCGGCTTGTCATTGTTCAAAACCCACCTTCACCCGACAAAGGAAATTATAATTGGTGTAGTATCGAAAATCTGTCTATCTGACGGTCAATCGGATCGGGGTCGCCCTAGCCACTTACCCGTCTCTGTGGTCTAGTGGTTAAGGCACCGGCGTTCAAAGCTGGGGGCCCGGGTTCGATTCCCGGCAGAGACATTTTTTCGGCATCACCAATTTTTCCAAAGGGTAGATAGCTCTGGGGAACCTTGATTTAAGCTACGCCTACCATTGTTCTCTTCATCCATTTCTTTACAATATTTAAATAAAAAGAGTTGCCAGTGCTGTTGTACATGTATAACTTTACACATTTGTATACTTTCTCCCATACGTGTACTGTATCAAAGCAATAGCTTTGATCCAGCCGAGGCATGGCGGCTTGTCATTGTTCAAAACCCACCTTCACCCGACAAAGGAAATTATAATTGGTGTAGTATCGAAAATCTGTCTATCTGACGGTCAATCGGATCGGGGTCGCCCTAGCCACTTACCCGTCTCTGTGGTCTAGTGGTTAAAGCACCGGCGTTCAAAGCTGGGGGCCCGGGTTCGATTCCCGGCAGAGACATTTTTTCGGCATCACCAATTTTTCCAAAGGGTAGATAGCTCTGGGGAACCTTGATTTAAGCTACGCCTACCATTGTTCTCTTCATCCATTTCTTTACAATATTTAAATAACAAAAGTTGCCAATGCTGTTGTACATGTATAACTTTACACATTTGTATACTTTCTCCCATACGTGTACTGTATCAAAGCAATAGCTTTGATCCAGCTGAGGCATGGCGGCTTGTCATTGTTCAAAACCCACCTTCACCCGACAAAGGAAATTATAATTGGTGTAGTATCGAAAATCTGTCTATCTGACGGTCAATCGGATCGGGGTCGCCCTAGCCACTTACCCGTCTCTGTGGTCTAGTGGTTAAGGCACCGGCGTTCAAAGCTGGGGGCCCGGGTTCGATTCCCGGCAGAGACATTTTTTCGGCATCACCAATTTTTCCAAAGGGTAGATAGCTCTGGGGAACCTTGATTTAAGCTACGCCTACCATTGTTCTCTTCATCCATTTCTTTACAATATTTAAATAAAAAGAGTTGCCAATGCTGTTGTACATGTATAACTTTACACATTTGTATACTTTCTCCCATACGTGTACTGTATCAAACCAATAGCTTTGATCCAGCTGAGGCATGGCGGCTTGTCATTGTTCAAAACCAACCTTCACCCGACAAAGGAAATTATAATTGGTGTAGTATCGAAAATCTGTCTATCTGACGGTCAATCGGATCGGGGTCGCCCTAGCCACTTACCCGTCTCTGTGGTCTAGTGGTTAAGGCACCGGCGTTCAAAGCTGGGGGCCCGGGTTCGATTCCCGGCAGAGACATTTTTTCGGCATCACCAATTTTTCCAAAGGGTAGATAGCTCTGGGGAACCTTGATTTAAGCTACGCCTACCATTGTTCTCTTCATCCATTTCTTTACAATATTTAAATAAAAAGAGTTGCCAATGCTGTTGTACATGTATAACTTTACACATTTGTATACTTTCTCCCATACGTGTACTGTATCAAAGCAATAGCTTTGATCCAGCTGAGGCATGGCGGCTTGTCATTGTTCAAAACCCACCTTCACCCGACAAAGGAAATTATAATTGGTGTAGTATCGAAAATCTGTCTATCTGACGGTCAATCGGATCGGGATCGCCCTAGCCACTTACCCGTCTCTGTGGTCTAGTGGTTAAGGCACCGGCGTTCAAAGCTGGGGGCCCGGGTTCGATTCCCGGCAGAGACATTTTTTCGGCATCACCAATTTTTCCAAAGGGTAGATAGCTCTGGGGAACCTTGATTTAAGCTACGCCTACCATTGTTTTCTTCATCCATTTCTTTACAATATTTAAATAAAAAGAGTTGCCAATGCTGTTGTACATGTATAACTTTACACATTTGTATACTTTCTCCCATACGTGTACTGTATCAAAGCAATAGCTTTGATCCAGCTGAGGCATGGCGGCTTGTCATTGTTCAAAACCCACCTTCACCCGACAAAGGAAATTATAATTGGTGTAGTATCGAAAATCTGTCTATCTGACGGTCAATCGGATCGGGATCGCCCTAGCCACTTACCCGTCTCTGTGGTCTAGTGGTTAAGGCACCGGCGTTCAAAGCTGGGGGCCCGGGTTCGATTCCCGGCAGAGACATTTTTTCGGCATCACCAATTTTTCCAAAGGGTAGATAGCTCTGGGGAACCTTGATTTAAGCTACGCCTACCATTGTTCTCTTCATCCATTTCTTTACAATATTTAAATAAAAAGAGTTGCCAATGCTGTTGTACATGTATAACTTTACACATTTGTATACTTTCTCCCATACGTGTACTGTATCAAAGCAATAGCTTTGATCCAGCCGAGGCATGGCGGCTTGTCATTGTTCAAAACCCACCTTCACCCGACAAAGGAAATTATAATTGGTGTAGTATCGAAAATCTGTCTATCTGACGGTCAATCGGATCGGGGTCGCCCTAGCCACTTACCCGTCTCTGTGGTCTAGTGGTTAAGGCACCGGCGTTCAAAGCTGGGGGCCCGGGTTCGATTCCCGGCAGAGACATTTTTTCGGCATCACCAATTTTTCCAAAGGGTAGATAGCTCTGGGGAACCTTGATTTAAGCTACGCCTACCATTGTTCTCTTCATCCATTTCTTTACAATATTTAAATAAAAAGAGTTGCCATTGCTGTTGTACATGTATAACTTTACACATTTGTATACTTTCTCCCGTACGTGTACTGTATCAAAGCAATAGCTTTGATCCAGCTGAGGCATGGCGGCTTGTCATTGTTCAAAACCCACCTTCACCCGACAAAGGAAATTATAATTGGTGTAGTATCGAAAATCTGTCTATCTGACGGTCAATCGGATCGGGGTCGCCCTAGCCACTTACCCGTCTCTGTGGTCTAGTGGTTAAGGCACCGGCGTTCAAAGCTGGGGGCCCGGGTTCGATTCCCGGCAGAGACATTTTTTCGGCATCACCAATTTTTCCAAAGGGTAGATAGTTCTGGGGAACCTTGATTTAAGCTACGCCTACCATTGTTCTCTTCATCCATTTCTTTACAATATTTAAATAAAAAGAGTTGCCAATGCTGTTGTACATGTATAACTTTACACATTTGTATACTTTCTCCCATACGTGTACTGTATCAAAGCAATAGCTTTGATCCAGCTGAGGCATGGCGGCTTGTCATTGTTCAAAACCCACCTTCACCCGACAAAGGAAATCATAATTGGTGTAGTATCGAAAATCTGTCTATCTGACGGTCAATCGGATCGGGGTCGCCCTAGCCACTTACCCGTCTCTGTGGTCTAGTGGTTAAGGCACCGGCGTTCAAAGCTGGGGGCCCGGGTTCGATTCCCGGCAGAGACATTTTTTCGGCATCACCAATTTTTCCAAAGGGTAGATAGCTCTGGGGAACCTTGATTTAAGCTACGCCTACCATTGTTCTCTTCATCCATTTCTTTACAATATTTAAATAAAAAGAGTTGCCAATGCTGTTGTACATGTATAACTTTACACATTTGTATACTTTCTCCCATACGTGTACTGTATCAAAGCAATAGCTTTGATCCAGCCGAGGCATGGCGGCTTGTCATTGTTCAAAACCCACCTTCACCCGACAAAGGAAATTATAATTGGTGTAGTATCGAAAATCTGTCTATCTGACGGTCAATCGGATCGGGGTCGCCCTAGCCACTTACCCGTCTCTGTGGTCTAGTGGTTAAGGCACCGGCGTTCAAAGCTGGGGGCCCGGGTTCGATTCCCGGCAGAGACATTTTTTCGGCATCACCAATTTTTCCAAAGGGTAGATAGCTCTGGGGAACCTTGATTTAAGCTACGCCTACCATTGTTCTCTTCATCCATTTCTTTACAATATTTAAATAAAAAGAGTTGCCATTGCTGTTGTACATGTATAACTTTACACATTTGTATACTTTCTCCCGTACGTGTACTGTATCAAAGCAATAGCTTTGATCCAGCTGAGGCATGGCGGCTTGTCATTGTTCAAAACCCACCTTCACCCGACAAAGGAAATTATAATTGGTGTAGTATCGAAAATCTGTCTATCTGACGGTCAATCGGATCGGGGTCGCCCTAGCCACTTACCCGTCTCTGTGGTCTAGTGGTTAAGGCACCGGCGTTCAAAGCTGGGGGCCCGGGTTCGATTCCCGGCAGAGACATTTTTTCGGCATCACCAATTTTTCCAAAGGGTAGATAGCTCTGGGGAACCTTGATTTAAGCTACGCCTACCATTGTTCTCTTCATCCATTTCTTTACAATATTTAAATAAAAAGAGTTGCCAATGCTGTTGTACATGTATAACTTTACACATTTGTATACTTTCTCCCATACGTGTACTGTATCAAAGCAATAGCTTTGATCCAGCCGAGGCATGGCGGCTTGTCATTGTTCAAAACCCACCTTCACCCGACAAAGGAAATTATAATTGGTGTAGTATCGAAAATCTGTCTATCTGACGGTCAATCGGATCGGGGTCGCCCTAGCCACTTACCCGTCTCTGTGGTCTAGTGGTTAAGGCACCGGCGTTCAAAGCTGGGGGCCCGGGTTCGATTCCCGGCAGAGACATTTTTTCGGCATCACCAATTTTTCCAAAGGGTAGATAGCTCTGGGGAACCTTGATTTAAGCTACGCCTACCATTGTTCTCTTCATCCATTTCTTTACAATATTTAAATAAAAAGAGTTGCCAATGCTGTTGTACATGTATAACTTTACACATTTGTATACTTTCTCCCATACGTGTACTGTATCAAAGCAATAGCTTTGATCCAGCTGAGGCATGGCGGCTTGTCATTGTTCAAAACCCACCTTCACCCGACAAAGGAAATCATAATTGGTGTAGTATCGAAAATCTGTCTATCTGACGGTCAATCGGATCGGGGTCGCCCTAGCCACTTACCCGTCTCTGTGGTCTAGTGGTTAAGGCACCGGCGTTCAAAGCTGGGGGCCCGGGTTCGATTCCCGGCAGAGACATTTTTTCGGCATCACCAATTTTTCCAAAGGGTAGATAGCTCTGGGGAACCTTGATTTAAGCTACGCCTACCATTGTTCTCTTCATCCATTTCTTTACAATATTTAAATAAAAAGAGTTGCCAATGCTGTTGTACATGTATAACTTTACACATTTGTATACTTTCTCCCATACGTGTACTGTATCAAAGCAATAGCTTTGATCCAGCTGAGGCATGGCGGCTTGTCATTGTTCAAAACCCACCTTCACCCGACAAAGGAAATTATAATTGGTGTAGTATCGAAAATCTGTCTATCTGACGGTCAATCGGATCGGGGTCGCCCTAGCCACTTACCCGTCTCTGTGGTCTAGTGGTTAAGGCACCGGCGTTCAAAGCTGGGGGCCCGGGTTCGATTCCCGGCAGAGACATTTTTTCGGCATCACCAATTTTTCCAAAGGGTAGATAGCTCTGGGGAACCTTGATTTAAGCTACGCCTACCATTGTTCTCTTCATCCATTTCTTTACAATATTTAAATAAAAAGAGTTGCCAATGCTGTTGTACATGTATAACTTTACACATTTGTATACTTTCTCCCATACGTGTACTGTATCAAAGCAATAGCTTTGATCCAGCTGAGGCATGGCGGCTTGTCATTGTTCAAAACCCACCTTCACCCGACAAAGGAAATTATAATTGGTGTAGTATCGAAAATCTGTCTATCTGACGGTCAATCGGATCGGGGTCGCCCTAGCCACTTACCCGTCTCTGTGGTCTAGTGGTTAAGGCACCGGCGTTCAAAGCTGGGGGCCCGGGTTCGATTCCCGGCAGAGACATTTTTTCGGCATCACCAATTTTTCCAAAGGGTAGATAGCTCTGGGGAACCTTGATTTAAGCTACGCCTACCATTGTTCTCTTCATCCATTTCTTTACAATATTTAAATAAAAAGAGTTGCCAATGCTGTTGTACATGTATAACTTTACACATTTGTATACTTTCTCCCATACGTGTACTGTATCAAAGCAATAGCTTTGATCCAGCCGAGGCATGGCGGCTTGTCATTGTTCAAAACCCACCTTCACCCGACAAAGGAAATTATAATTGGTGTAGTATCGAAAATCTGTCTATCTGACGTTCAATCGGATCGGGATCGCCCTAGCCACTTACCCGTCTCTGTGGTCTAGTGGTTAAGGCACCGGCGTTCAAAGCTGGGGGCCCGGGTTCGATTCCCGGCAGAGACATTTTTTCGGCATCACCAATTTTTCCAAAGGGTAGATAGCTCTGGGGAACCTTGATTTAAGCTACGCCTACCATTGTTCTCTTCATCCATTTCTTTACAATATTTAAATAAAAAAGAGTTGCCAATGCTGTTGTACATGTATAACTTTACACATTTGTATACTTTCTCCCATACGTGTACTGTATCAAAGCAATAGCTTTGATCCAGCTGAGGCATGGCGGCTTGTCATTGTTCAAAACCCACCTTCACCCGACAAAGGAAATTATAATTGGTGTAGTATCGAAAATCTGTCTATCTGACGGTCAATCGGATCGGGGTCGCCCTAGCCACTTACCCGTCTCTGTGGTCTAGTGGTTAAGGCACCGGCGTTCAAAGCTGGGGGCCCGGGTTCGATTCCCGGCAGAGACATTTTTTCGGCATCACCAATTTTTCCAAAGGGTAGATAGCTCTGGGGAACCTTGATTTAAGCTACGCCTACCATTGTTCTCTTCATCCATTTCTTTACAATATTTAAATAAAAAGAGTTGCCAATGCTGTTGTACATGTATAACTTTACACATTTGTATATTTTCTCCCATACGTGTACTGTATCAAAGCAATAGCTTTGATCCAGCTGAGGCATGGCGGCTTGTCATTGTTCAAAACCCACCTTCACCCGACAAAGGAAATTATAATTGGTGTAGTATCGAAAATCTGTCTATCTGACGGTCAATCGGATCGGGGTCGCCCTAGCCACTTACCCGTCTCTGTGGTCTAGTGGTTAAGGCACCGGCGTTCAAAGCTGGGGACCCGGGTTCGATTCCCGGCAGAGACATTTTTCGGCATCACCAATTTTTCCAAAGGGTAGATAGCTCTGGGGAACCTTGATTTAAGCTACGCCTACCATTGTTCTCTTCATCCATTTCTTTACAATATTTAAATAAAAAGAGTTGCCAATGCTGTTGTACATGTATAACTTTACACATTTGTATACTTTCTCCCATACGTGTACTGTATCAAAGCAATAGCTTTGATCCAGCTGAGGCATGGCGGCTTGTCATTGTTCAAAACCCACCTTCACCCGACAAAGGAAATTATAATTGGTGTAGTATCGAAAATCTGTCTATCTGACGGTCAATCGGATCGGGGTCGCCCTAGCCACTTACCCGTCTCTGTGGTCTAGTGGTTAAGGCACCGGCGTTCAAAGCTGGGGGCCCGGGTTCGATTCCCGGCAGAGACATTTTTTCGGCATCACCAATTTTTCCAAAGGGTAGATAGCTCTGGGGAACCTTGATTTAAGCTACGCCTACCATTGTTCTCTTCATCCATTTCTTTACAATATTTAAATAAAAAGAGTTGCCAATGCTGTTGTACATGTATAACTTTACACATTTGTATACTTTCTCCCATACGTGTACTGTATCAAAGCAATAGCTTTGATCCAGCTGAGGCATGGCGGCTTGTCATTGTTCAAAACCCACCTTCACCCGACAAAGGAAATTATAATCGGTGTAGTATCGAAAATCTGTCTATCTGACGGTCAATCGGATCGGGGTCGCCCTAGCCACTTACCCGTCTCTGTGGTCTAGTGGTTAAGGCACCGGCGTTCAAAGCTGGGGGCCCGGGTTCGATTCCCGGCAGAGACATTTTTTCGGCATCACCAATTTTTCCAAAGGGTAGATAGCTCTGGGGAACCTTGATTTAAGCTACGCCTACCATTGTTCTCTTCATCCATTTCTTTACAATATTTAAATAAAAAGAGTTGCCAATGCTGTTGTACATGTATAACTTTACACATTTGTATACTTTCTCCCATACGTGTACTGTATCAAAGCAATAGCTTTGATCGAGCTGAGGCATGGCGGCTTGTCATTGTTCAAAACCCACCTTCACCCGACAAAGGAAATCATAATTGGTGTAGTATCGAAAATCTGTCTATCTGACGGTCAATCGGATCGGGGTCGCCCTAGCCACTTACCCGTCTCTGTGGTCTAGTGGTTAAGGCACCGGCGTTCAAAGCTGGGGGCCCGGGTTCGATTCCCGGCAGAGACATTTTTTCGGCATCACCAATTTTTCCAAAGGGTAGATAGCTCTGGGGAACCTTGATTTAAGCTACGCCTACCATTGTTCTCTTCATCAATTTCTTTACAATATTTAAATAAAAAGAGTTGCCAATGCTGTTGTACATGTATAACTTTACACATTTGTATACTTTCTCCCATACGTGTACTGTATCAAAGCAATAGCTTTGATCCAGCTGAGGCATGGCGGCTTGTCATTGTTCAAAACCCACCTTCACCCGACAAAGGAAATTATAATTGGTGTAGTATCGAAAATCTGTCTATCTGACGGTCAATCGGATCGGGGTCGCCCTAGCCACTTACCCGTCTCTGTGGTCTAGTGGTTAAGGCACCGGCGTTCAAAGCTGGGGGCCCGGGTTCGATTCCCGGCAGAGACATTTTTTCGGCATCACCAATTTTTCCAAAGGGTAGATAGCTCTGGGGAACCTTGATTTAAGCTACGCCTACCAGTGTTCTCTTCATCCATTTCTTTACAATATTTAAATAAAAAGAGTTGCCAATGCTGTTGTACATGTATAACTTTACACATTTGTATACTTTCTCCCATACGTGTACTGTATCAAAGCAATAGCTTTGATCCAGCTGAGGCATGGCGGCTTGTCATTGTTCAAAACCCACCTTCACCCGACAAAGGAAATTATAATTGGTGTAGTATCGAAAATCTGTCTATCTGACGGTCAATCGGATCGGGGTCGCCCTAGCCACTTACCCGTCTCTGTGGTCTAGTGGTTAAGGCACCGGCGTTCAAAGCTGGGGGCCCGGGTTCGATTCCCGGCAGAGACATTTTTTCGGCATCACCAATTTTTCCAAAGGGTAGATAGCTCTGGGGAACCTTGATTTAAGCTACGCCTACCATTGATCTCTTCATCCATTTCTTTACAACATTTAAATAAAAAGAGTTGCCAATGCTGTTGTACATGTATAACTTTACACATTTGTATACTTTCTCCCATACGTGTACTGTATCAAAGCAATAGCTTTGATCCAGCTGAGGCATGGCGGCTTGTCATTGTTCAAAACCCACCTTCACCCGACAAAGGAAATTATAATTGGTGTAGTATCGAAAATCTGTCTATCTGACGGTCAATCGAATCGGGGTCGCCCTAGCCACTTACCCGTCTCTGTGGTCTAGTGGTTAAGGCACCGGCGTTCAAAGCTGGGGGCCCGGGTTCGATTCCCGGCAGAGACATTTTTTCGGCATCACCAATTTTTCCAAAGGGTAGATAGCTCTGGGGAACCTTGATTTAAGCTACGCCTACCATTGTTCTCTTCATCCATTTCTTTACAATATTTAAATAAAAAGAGTTGCCAATTCTGTTGTACATGTATAACTTTACACATTTGTATACTTTCTCCCATACGTGTACTGTATCAAAGCAATAGCTTTGATCCAGCTGAGGCATGGCGGCTTGTCATTGTTCAAAACCCACCTTCACCCGACAAAGAAAAATTATAATTGGTGTAGTATCGAAAATCTGTCTATCTGACGGTCAATCGGATCGGGGTCGCCCTAGCCACTTACCCGTCTCTGTGGTCTAGTGGTTAAGGCACCGGCGTTCAAAGCTGGGGGCCCGGGTTCGATTCCCGGCAGAGACATTTTTTCGGCATCACCAATTTTTCCAAAGGGTAGATAGCTCTGGGGAACCTTGATTTAAGCTACGCCTACCATTGTTCTCTTCATCCATTTCTTTACAATATTTAAATAAAAAGAGTTGCCAATGCTGTTGTACATGTATAACTTTACACATTTGTATATTTTCTCCCATACGTGTACTGTATCAAAGCAATAGCTTTGATCCAGCTGAGGCATGGCGGCTTGTCATTGTTCAAAACCCACCTTCACCCGACAAAGGAAATTATAATTGGTGTAGTATCGAAAATCTGTCTATCTGACGGTCAATCGGATCGGGGTCGCCCTAGCCACTTACCCGTCTCTGTGGTCTAGTGGTTAAGGCACCGGCGTTCAAAGCTGGGGACCCGGGTTCGATTCCCGGCAGAGACATTTTTCGGCATCACCAATTTTTCCAAAGGGTAGATAGCTCTGGGGAACCTTGATTTAAGCTACGCCTACCATTGTTCTCTTCATCCATTTCTTTACAATATTTAAATAAAAAGAGTTGCCAATGCTGTTGTACATGTATAACTTTACACATTTGTATACTTTCTCCCATACGTGTACTGTATCAAAGCAATAGCTTTGATCCAGCTGAGGCATGGCGGCTTGTCATTGTTCAAAACCCACCTTCACCCGACAAAGGAAATTATAATTGGTGTAGTATCGAAAATCTGTCTATCTGACGGTCAATCGGATCGGGGTCGCCCTAGCCACTTACCCGTCTCTGTGGTCTAGTGGTTAAGGCACCGGCGTTCAAAGCTGGGGGCCCGGGTTCGATTCCCGGCAGAGACATTTTTTCGGCATCACCAATTTTTCCAAAGGGTAGATAGCTCTGGGGAACCTTGATTTAAGCTACGCCTACCATTGTTCTCTTCATCCATTTCTTTACAATATTTAAATAAAAAGAGTTGCCAATGCTGTTGTACATGTATAACTTTACACATTTGTATACTTTCTCCCATACGTGTACTGTATCAAAGCAATAGCTTTGATCCAGCTGAGGCATGGCGGCTTGTCATTGTTCAAAACCCACCTTCACCCGACAAAGGAAATTATAATCGGTGTAGTATCGAAAATCTGTCTATCTGACGGTCAATCGGATCGGGGTCGCCCTAGCCACTTACCCGTCTCTGTGGTCTAGTGGTTAAGGCACCGGCGTTCAAAGCTGGGGGCCCGGGTTCGATTCCCGGCAGAGACATTTTTTCGGCATCACCAATTTTTCCAAAGGGTAGATAGCTCTGGGGAACCTTGATTTAAGCTACGCCTACCATTGTTCTCTTCATCCATTTCTTTACAATATTTAAATAAAAAGAGTTGCCAATGCTGTTGTACATGTATAACTTTACACATTTGTATACTTTCTCCCATACGTGTACTGTATCAAAGCAATAGCTTTGATCGAGCTGAGGCATGGCGGCTTGTCATTGTTCAAAACCCACCTTCACCCGACAAAGGAAATCATAATTGGTGTAGTATCGAAAATCTGTCTATCTGACGGTCAATCGGATCGGGGTCGCCCTAGCCACTTACCCGTCTCTGTGGTCTAGTGGTTAAGGCACCGGCGTTCAAAGCTGGGGGCCCGGGTTCGATTCCCGGCAGAGACATTTTTTCGGCATCACCAATTTTTCCAAAGGGTAGATAGCTCTGGGGAACCTTGATTTAAGCTACGCCTACCATTGTTCTCTTCATCAATTTCTTTACAATATTTAAATAAAAAGAGTTGCCAATGCTGTTGTACATGTATAACTTTACACATTTGTATACTTTCTCCCATACGTGTACTGTATCAAAGCAATAGCTTTGATCCAGCTGAGGCATGGCGGCTTGTCATTGTTCAAAACCCACCTTCACCCGACAAAGGAAATTATAATTGGTGTAGTATCGAAAATCTGTCTATCTGACGGTCAATCGGATCGGGGTCGCCCTAGCCACTTACCCGTCTCTGTGGTCTAGTGGTTAAGGCACCGGCGTTCAAAGCTGGGGGCCCGGGTTCGATTCCCGGCAGAGACATTTTTTCGGCATCACCAATTTTTCCAAAGGGTAGATAGCTCTGGGGAACCTTGATTTAAGCTACGCCTACCAGTGTTCTCTTCATCCATTTCTTTACAATATTTAAATAAAAAGAGTTGCCAATGCTGTTGTACATGTATAACTTTACACATTTGTATACTTTCTCCCATACGTGTACTGTATCAAAGCAATAGCTTTGATCCAGCTGAGGCATGGCGGCTTGTCATTGTTCAAAACCCACCTTCACCCGACAAAGGAAATTATAATTGGTGTAGTATCGAAAATCTGTCTATCTGACGGTCAATCGGATCGGGGTCGCCCTAGCCACTTACCCGTCTCTGTGGTCTAGTGGTTAAGGCACCGGCGTTCAAAGCTGGGGGCCCGGGTTCGATTCCCGGCAGAGACATTTTTTCGGCATCACCAATTTTTCCAAAGGGTAGATAGCTCTGGGGAACCTTGATTTAAGCTACGCCTACCATTGATCTCTTCATCCATTTCTTTACAACATTTAAATAAAAAGAGTTGCCAATGCTGTTGTACATGTATAACTTTACACATTTGTATACTTTCTCCCATACGTGTACTGTATCAAAGCAATAGCTTTGATCCAGCTGAGGCATGGCGGCTTGTCATTGTTCAAAACCCACCTTCACCCGACAAAGGAAATTATAATTGGTGTAGTATCGAAAATCTGTCTATCTGACGGTCAATCGAATCGGGGTCGCCCTAGCCACTTACCCGTCTCTGTGGTCTAGTGGTTAAGGCACCGGCGTTCAAAGCTGGGGGCCCGGGTTCGATTCCCGGCAGAGACATTTTTTCGGCATCACCAATTTTTCCAAAGGGTAGATAGCTCTGGGGAACCTTGATTTAAGCTACGCCTACCATTGTTCTCTTCATCCATTTCTTTACAATATTTAAATAAAAAGAGTTGCCAATTCTGTTGTACATGTATAACTTTACACATTTGTATACTTTCTCCCATACGTGTACTGTATCAAAGCAATAGCTTTGATCCAGCTGAGGCATGGCGGCTTGTCATTGTTCAAAACCCACCTTCACCCGACAAAGAAAAATTATAATTGGTGTAGTATCGAAAATCTGTCTATCTGACGGTCAATCGGATCGGGGTCGCCCTAGCCACTTACCCGTCTCTGTGGTCTAGTGGTTAAGGCACCGGCGTTCAAAGCTGGGGGCCCGGGTTCGATTCCCGGCAGAGACATTTTTTCGGCATCACCAATTTTTCCAAAGGGTAGATAGCTCTGGGGAACCTTGATTTAAGCTACGCCTACCATTGTTCTCTTCATCCATTTCTTTACAATATTTAAATAAAAAGAGTTGCCAATGCTGTTGTACATGTATAACTTTACACATTTGTATACTTTCTCCCATACGTGTACTGTATCAAAGCAATAGCTTTGATCCAGCTGAGGCATGGCGGCTTGTCATTGTTCAAAACCCACCTTCACCCGACAAAGGAAATCATAATTGGTGTAGTATCGAAAATCTGTCTATCTGACGGTCAATCGGATCGGGGTCGCCCTAGCCACTTACCCGTCTCTGTGGTCTAGTGGTTAAGGCACCGGCGTTCAAAGCTGGGGGCCCAGGTTCGATTCCCGGCAGAGACATTTTTTCGGCATCACCAATTTTTCCAAAGGGTAGATAGCTCTGGGGAACCTTGATTTAAGCTACGCCTACCATTGTTCTCTTCATCCATTTCTTTACAATATTTAAATAAAAAGAGTTGCCAATGCTGTTGTACATGTATAACTTTACACATTTGTATACTTTCTCCCATACGTGTACTGTATCAAAGCAATAGCTTTGATCCAGCTGAGGCATGGCGGCTTGTCATTGTTCAAAACCCACCTTCACCCGACAAAGGAAATTATAATTGGTGTAGTATCGAAAATCTGTCTATTTGACGGTCAATCGGATCGGGGTCGCCCTAGCAACTTACCCTTCTCTGTGGTCTAGTGGTTAAGGCACCGGCGTTCAAAGCTGGGGGCCCGGGTTCGATTCCCGGCAGAGACATTTTTTCGGCATCACCAATTTTTCCAAAGGGTAGATAGCTCTGGGGAACCTTGATTTAAGCTACGCCTACCATTGTTCTCTTCATCCATTTCTTTACAATATTTAAATAAAAAGAGTTGCCAATGCTGTTGTACATGTATAACTTTACACATTTGTATACTTTCTCCCATACGTGTACTGTATCAAAGCAATAGCTTTGATCCAGCTGAGGCATGGCGGCTTGTCATTGTTCAAAACCCACCTTCACCCGACAAAGGAAATTATAATTGGTGTAGTATCGAAAATCTGTCTATCTGACGGTCAATCGGATCGGGGTCGCCCTAGCCACTTACCCGTCTCTGTGGTCTAGTGGTTAAGGCACCGGCGTTCAAAGCTGGGGGCCCGGGTTCGATTCCCGGCAGAGACATTTTTTCGGCATCACCAATTTTTCCAAAGGGTAGATAGCTCTGGGGAACCTTGATTTAAGCTACGCCTACCATTGTTCTCTTCATCCATTTCTTTACAATATTTAAATAAAAAGAGTTGCCAATGCTGTTGTACATGTATAACTTTACACATTTGTATACTTTCTCCCATACGTGTACTGTATCAAAGCAATAGCTTTGATCCAGCTGAGGCATGGCGGCTTGTCATTGTTCAAAACCCACCTTCACCCGACAAAGGAAATTATAATTGGTGTAGTATCGAAAATATGTCTATCTGACGGTCAATCGGATCGGGGTCGCCCTAGCCACTTACCCGTCTCTGTGGTCTAGTGGTTAAGGCACCGGCGTTCAAAGCTGGGGGCCCGGGTTCGATTCCCGGCAGAGACATTTTTTCGGCATCACCAATTTTTCCAAAGGGTAGATAGCTCTGGGGAACCTTGATTTGAGCTACGCCTACCATTGTTCTCTTCATCCATTTCTTTACAATATTTAAATAAAAAGAGTTGCCAATGCTGTTGTACATGTATAACTTTACACATTTGTATACTTTCTCCCATACGTGTACTGTATCAAAGCAATAGCTTTGATCCAGCTGAGGCATGGCGGCTTGTCATTGTTCAAAACCCACCTTCACCCGACAAAGGAAATTATAATTGGTGTAGTATCGAAAATCTGTCTATCTGACGGTCAATCGGATCGGGGTCGCCCTAGCCACTTACCCGTCTCTGTGGTCTAGTGGTTAAGGCACCGGCGTTCAAAGCTGGGGGCCTGGGTTCGATTCCCGGCAGAGACATTTTTTCGGCATCACCAATTTTTCCAAAGGGTAGATAGCTCTGGGGAACCTTGATTTAAGCTACGCCTACCATTGTTCTCTTCATCCATTTCTTTACAATATTTAAATAAAAAGAGTTGCCAATGCTGTTGTACATGTATAACTTTACACATTTGTATACTTTCTCCCATACGTGTACTGTATCAAAGCAATAGCTTTGATCCAGCTGAGGCATGGCGGCTTGTCATTGTTCAAAACCCACCTTCACCCGACAAAGGAAATTATAATTGGTGTAGTATCGAAAATCTGTCTATCTGACGGTCAATCGGATCGGGGTCGCCCTAGCAACTTACCCTTCTCTGTGGTCTAGTGGTTAAGGCACCGGCGTTCAAAGCTGGGGGCCCGGGTTCGATTCCCGGCAGAGACATTTTTTCGGCATCACCAATTTTTCCAAAGGGTAGATAGCTCTGGGGAACCTTGATTTAAGCTACGCCTACCATTGTTCTCTTCATCCATTTCTTTACAATATTTAAATAAAAAGAGTTGCCAATGCTGTTGTACATGTATAACTTTACACATTTGTATACTTTCTCCCATACGTGTACTGTATCAAAGCAATAGCTTTGATCCAGCTGAGGCATGGCGGCTTGTCATTGTTCAAAACCCACCTTCACCCGACAAAGGAAATTATAATTGGTGTAGTATCGAAAATCTGTCTATCTGACGGTCAATCGGATCGGGGTCGCCCTAGCCACTTACCCGTCTCTGTGGTCTAGTGGTTAAGGCACCGGCGTTCAAAGCTGGGGGCCCGGGTTCGATTCCCGGCAGAGACATTTTTTCGGCATCACCAATTTTTCCAAAGGGTAGATAGCTCTGGGGAACCTTGATTTAAGCTACGCCTACCATTGTTCTCTTCATCCATTTCTTTACAATATTTAAATAAAAAGAGTTGCCAATGCTGTTGTACATGTATAACTTTACACATTTGTATACTTTCTCCCATACGTGTACTGTATCAAAGCAATAGCTTTGATCCAGCTGAGGCATGGCGGCTTGTCATTGTTCAAAACCCACCTTCACCCGACAAAGGAAATTATAATTGGTGTAGTATCGAAAATATGTCTATCTGACGGTCAATCGGATCGGGGTCGCCCTAGCCACTTACCCGTCTCTGTGGTCTAGTGGTTAAGGCACCGGCGTTCAAAGCTGGGGGCCCGGGTTCGATTCCCGGCAGAGACATTTTTTCGGCATCACCAATTTTTCCAAAGGGTAGATAGCTCTGGGGAACCTTGATTTGAGCTACGCCTACCATTGTTCTCTTCATCCATTTCTTTACAATATTTAAATAAAAAGAGTTGCCAATGCTGTTGTACATGTATAACTTTACACATTTGTATACTTTCTCCCATACGTGTACTGTATCAAAGCAATAGCTTTGATCCAGCTGAGGCATGGCGGCTTGTCATTGTTCAAAACCCACCTTCACCCGACAAAGGAAATTATAATTGGTGTAGTATCGAAAATCTGTCTATCTGACGGTCAATCGGATCGGGGTCGCCCTAGCCACTTACCCGTCTCTGTGGTCTAGTGGTTAAGGCACCGGCGTTCAAAGCTGGGGGCCCGGGTTCGATTCCCGGCAGAGACATTTTTTCGGCATCACCAATTTTTCCAAAGGGTAGATAGCTCTGGGGAACCTTGATTTAAGCTACGCCTACCATTGTTCTCTTCATCCATTTCTTTACAATATTTAAATAAAAAGAGTTGCCAATGCTGTTGTACATGTATAACTTTACACATTTGTATACTTTCTCCCATACGTGTACTGTATCAAAGCAATAGCTTTGATCCAGCTGAGGCATGGCGGCTTGTCATTGTTCAAAACCCACCTTCACCCGACAAAGGAAATTATAATTGGTGTAGTATCGAAAATCTGTCTATCTGACGGTCAATCGGATCGGGGTCGCCCTAGCCACTTACCCGTCTCTGTGGTCTAGTGGTTAAGGCACCGGCGTTCAAAGCTGGGGGCCCGGGTTCGATTCCCGGCAGAGACATTTTTTCGGCATCACCAATTTTTCCAAAGGGTAGATAGCTCTGGGGAACCTTGATTTAAGCTACGCCTACCATTGTTCTCTTCATCCATTTCTTTACAATATTTAAATAAAAAGAGTTGCCAATGCTGTTGTACATGTATAACTTTACACATTTGTATACTTTCTCCCATACGTGTACTGTATCAAAGCAATAGCTTTGATCCAGCTGAGGCATGGCGGCTTGTCATTGTTCAAAACCCACCTTCACCCGACAAAGGAAATTATAATTGGTGTAGTATCGAAAATCTGTCTATCTGACGGTCAATCGGATCGGGGTCGCCCTAGCCACTTACCCGTCTCTGTGGTCTAGTGGTTAAGGCACCGGCGTTCAAAGCTGGGGGCCCGGGTTCGATTCCCGGCAGAGACATTTTTTCGGCATCACCAATTTTTCCAAAGGGTAGATAGCTCTGGGGAACCTTGATTTAAGCTACGCCTACCATTGTTCTCTTCATCCATTTCTTTACAATATTTAAATAAAAAGAGTTGCCAATGCTGTTGTACATGTATAACTTTACACATTTGTATACTTTCTCCCATACGTGTACTGTATCAAAGCAATAGCTTTGATCCAGCTGAGGCATGGCGGCTTGTCATTGTTCAAAACCCACCTTCACCCGACAAAGGAAATTATAATTGGTGTAGTATCGAAAATCTGTCTATCTGACGGTCAATCGGATCGGGGTCGCCCTAGCCACTTACCCGTCTCTGTGGTCTAGTGGTTAAGGCACCGGCGTTCAAAGCTGGGGGCCCGGGTTCGATTCCCGGCAGAGACATTTTTTCGGCATCACCAATTTTTCCAAAGGGTAGATAGCTCTGGGGAACCTTGATTTAAGCTACGCCTACCATTGTTCTCTTCATCCATTTCTTTACAATATTTAAATAAAAAGAGTTGCCAATGCTGTTGTACATGTATAACTTTACACATTTGTATACTTTCTCCCATACGTGTACTGTATCAAAGCAATAGCTTTGATCCAGCTGAGGCATGGCGGCTTGTCATTGTTCAAAACCCACCTTCACCCGACAAAGGAAATTATAATTGGTGTAGTATCGAAAATCTGTCTATCTGACGGTCAATCGGATCGGGGTCGCCCTAGCCACTTACCCGTCTCTGTGGTCTAGTGGTTAAGGCACCGGCATTCAAAGCTGGGGGCCCGGGTTCGATTCCCGGCAGAGACATTTTTTCGGCATCACCAATTTTTCCAAAGGGTAGATAGCTCTGGGGAACCTTGATTTAAGCTACGCCTACCATTGTTCTCTTCATCCATTTCTTTACAATATTTAAATAAAAAGAGTTGCCAATGCTGTTGTACATGTATAACTTTACACATTTGTATACTTTCTCCCATACGTGTACTGTATCAAAGCAATAGCTTTGATCCAGCTGAGGCATGGCGGCTTGTCATTGTTCAAAACCCACCTTCACCCGACAAAGGAAATTATAATTGGTGTAGTATCGAAAATCTGTCTATCTGACGGTCAATCGGATCGGGGTCGCCCTAGCCACTTACCCGTCTCTGTGGTCTAGTGGTTAAGGCACCGGCGTTCAAAGCTGGGGGCCCGGGTTCGATTCCCGGCAGAGACATTTTTTCGGCATCACCAATTTTTCCAAAGGGTAGATAGCTCTGGGGAACCTTGATTTAAGCTACGCCTACCATTGTTCTCTTCATCCATTTCTTTACAATATTTAAATAAAAAGAGTTGCCAATGCTGTTGTACATGTATAACTTTACACATTTGTATACTTTCTCCCATACGTGTACTGTATCAAAGCAATAGCTTTGATCCAGCTGAGGCATGGCGGCTTGTCATTGTTCAAAACCCACCTTCACCCGACAAAGGAAATTATAATTGGTGTAGTATCGAAAATCTGTCTATCTGACGGTCAATCGGATCGGGGTCGCCCTAGCCACTTACCCGTCTCTGTGGTCTAGTGGTTAAGGCACCGGCGTTCAAAGCTGGGGGCCCGGGTTCGATTCCCGGCAGAGACATTTTTTCGGCATCACCAATTTTTCCAAAGGGTAGATAGCTCTGGGGAACCTTGATTTAAGCTACGCCTACCATTGTTCTCTTCATCCATTTCTTTACAATATTTAAATAAAAAGAGTTGCCAATGCTGTTGTACATGTATAACTTTACACATTTGTATACTTTCTCCCATACGTGTACTGTATCAAAGCAATAGCTTTGATCCAGCTGAGGCATGGCGGCTTGTCATTGTTCAAAACCCACCTTCACCCGACAAAGGAAATTATAATTGGTGTAGTATCGAAAATCTGTCTATCTGACGGTCAATCGGATCGGGGTCGCCCTAGCCACTTACCCGTCTCTGTGGTCTAGTGGTTAAGGCACCGGCGTTCAAAGCTGGGGGCCCGGGTTCGATTCCCGGCAGAGACATTTTTTCGGCATCACCAATTTTTCCAAAGGGTAGATAGCTCTGGGGAACCTTGATTTAAGCTACGCCTACCATTGTTCTCTTCATCCATTTCTTTACAATATTTAAATAAAAAGAGTTGCCAATGCTGTTGTACATGTATAACTTTACACATTTGTATACTTTCTCCCATACGTGTACTGTATCAAAGCAATAGCTTTGATCCAGCTGAGGCATGGCGGCTTGTCATTGTTCAAAACCCACCTTCACCCGACAAAGGAAATTATAATTGGTGTAGTATCGAAAATCTGTCTATCTGACGGTCAATCGGATCGGGGTCGCCCTAGCCACTTACCCGTCTCTGTGGTCTAGTGGTTAAGGCACCGGCGTTCAAAGCTGGGGGCCCGGGTTCGATTCCCGGCAGAGACATTTTTTCGGCATCACCAATTTTTCCAAAGGGTAGATAGCTCTGGGGAACCTTGATTTAAGCTACGCCTACCATTGTTCTCTTCATCCATTTCTTTACAATATTTAAATAAAAAGAGTTGCCAATGCTGTTGTACATGTATAACTTTACACATTTGTATACTTTCTCCCATACGTGTACTGTATCAAAGCAATAGCTTTGATCCAGCTGAGGCATGGCGGCTTGTCATTGTTCAAAACCCACCTTCACCCGACAAAGGAAATTATAATTGGTGTAGTATCGAAAATCTGTCTATCTGACGGTCAATCGGATCGGGGTCGCCCTAGCCACTTACCCGTCTCTGTGGTCTAGTGGTTAAGGCACCGGCGTTCAAAGCTGGGGGCCCGGGTTCGATTCCCGGCAGAGACATTTTTTCGGCATCACCAATTTTTCCAAAGGGTAGATAGCTCTGGGGAACCTTGATTTAAGCTACGCCTACCATTGTTCTCTTCATCCATTTCTTTACAATATTTAAATAAAAAGAGTTGCCAATGCTGTTGTACATGTATAACTTTACACATTTGTATACTTTCTCCCATACGTGTACTGTATCAAAGCAATAGCTTTGATCCAGCTGAGGCATGGCGGCTTGTCATTGTTCAAAACCCACCTTCACCCGACAAAGGAAATTATAATTGGTGTAGTATCGAAAATCTGTCTATCTGACGGTCAATCGGATCGGGGTCGCCCTAGCCACTTACCCGTCTCTGTGGTCTAGTGGTTAAGGCACCGGCGTTCAAAGCTGGGGGCCCGGGTTCGATTCCCGGCAGAGACATTTTTTCGGCATCACCAATTTTTCCAAAGGGTAGATAGCTCTGGGGAACCTTGATTTAAGCTACGCCTACCATTGTTCTCTTCATCCATTTCTTTACAATATTTAAATAAAAAGAGTTGCCAATGCTGTTGTACATGTATAACTTTACACATTTGTATACTTTCTCCCATACGTGTACTGTATCAAAGCAATAGCTTTGATCCAGCTGAGGCATGGCGGCTTGTCATTGTTCAAAACCCACCTTCACCCGACAAAGGAAATTATAATTGGTGTAGTATCGAAAATCTGTCTATCTGACGGTCAATCGGATCGGGGTCGCCCTAGCCACTTACCCGTCTCTGTGGTCTAGTGGTTAAGGCACCGGCGTTCAAAGCTGGGGGCCCGGGTTCGATTCCCGGCAGAGACATTTTTTCGGCATCACCAATTTTTCCAAAGGGTAGATAGCTCTGGGGAACCTTGATTTAAGCTACGCCTACCATTGTTCTCTTCATCCATTTCTTTACAATATTTAAATAAAAAGAGTTGCCAATGCTGTTGTACATGTATAACTTTACACATTTGTATACTTTCTCCCATACGTGTACTGTATCAAAGCAATAGCTTTGATCCAGCTGAGGCATGGCGGCTTGTCATTGTTCAAAACCCACCTTCACCCGACAAAGGAAATTATAATTGGTGTAGTATCGAAAATCTGTCTATCTGACGGTCAATCGGATCGGGGTCGCCCTAGCCACTTACCCGTCTCTGTGGTCTAGTGGTTAAGGCACCGGCGTTCAAAGCTGGGGGCCCGGGTTCGATTCCCGGCAGAGACATTTTTTCGGCATCACCAATTTTTCCAAAGGGTAGATAGCTCTGGGGAACCTTGATTTAAGCTACGCCTACCATTGTTCTCTTCATCCATTTCTTTACAATATTTAAATAAAAAGAGTTGCCAATGCTGTTGTACATGTATAACTTTACACATTTGTATACTTTCTCCCATACGTGTACTGTATCAAAGCAATAGCTTTGATCCAGCTGAGGCATGGCGGCTTGTCATTGTTCAAAACCCACCTTCACCCGACAAAGGAAATTATAATTGGTGTAGTATCGAAAATATGTCTATCTGACGGTCAATCGGATCGGGGTCGCCCTAGCCACTTACCCGTCTCTGTGGTCTAGTGGTTAAGGCACCGGCGTTCAAAGCTGGGGGCCCGGGTTCGATTCCCGGCAGAGACATTTTTTCGGCATCACCAATTTTTCCAAAGGGTAGATAGCTCTGGGGAACCTTGATTTGAGCTACGCCTACCATTGTTCTCTTCATCCATTTCTTTACAATATTTAAATAAAAAGAGTTGCCAATGCTGTTGTACATGTATAACTTTACACATTTGTATACTTTCTCCCATACGTGTACTGTATCAAAGCAATAGCTTTGATCCAGCTGAGGCATGGCGGCTTGTCATTGTTCAAAACCCACCTTCACCCGACAAAGGAAATTATAATTGGTGTAGTATCGAAAATCTGTCTATCTGACGGTCAATCGGATCGGGGTCGCCCTAGCCACTTACCCGTCTCTGTGGTCTAGTGGTTAAGGCACCGGCGTTCAAAGCTGGGGGCCCGGGTTCGATTCCCGGCAGAGACATTTTTTCGGCATCACCAATTTTTCCAAAGGGTAGATAGCTCTGGGGAACCTTGATTTAAGCTACGCCTACCATTGTTCTCTTCATCCATTTCTTTACAATATTTAAATAAAAAGAGTTGCCAATGCTGTTGTACATGTATAACTTTACACATTTGTATACTTTCTCCCATACGTGTACTGTATCAAAGCAATAGCTTTGATCCAGCTGAGGCATGGCGGCTTGTCATTGTTCAAAACCCACCTTCACCCGACAAAGGAAATTATAATTGGTGTAGTATCGAAAATCTGTCTATCTGACGGTCAATCGGATCGGGGTCGCCCTAGCCACTTACCCGTCTCTGTGGTCTAGTGGTTAAGGCACCGGCGTTCAAAGCTGGGGGCCCGGGTTCGATTCCCGGCAGAGACATTTTTTCGGCATCACCAATTTTTCCAAAGGGTAGATAGCTCTGGGGAACCTTGATTTAAGCTACGCCTACCATTGTTCTCTTCATCCATTTCTTTACAATATTTAAATAAAAAGAGTTGCCAATGCTGTTGTACATGTATAACTTTACACATTTGTATACTTTCTCCCATACGTGTACTGTATCAAAGCAATAGCTTTGATCCAGCTGAGGCATGGCGGCTTGTCATTGTTCAAAACCCACCTTCACCCGACAAAGGAAATTATAATTGGTGTAGTATCGAAAATCTGTCTATCTGACGGTCAATCGGATCGGGGTCGCCCTAGCCACTTACCCGTCTCTGTGGTCTAGTGGTTAAGGCACCGGCGTTCAAAGCTGGGGGCCCGGGTTCGATTCCCGGCAGAGACATTTTTTCGGCATCACCAATTTTTCCAAAGGGTAGATAGCTCTGGGGAACCTTGATTTAAGCTACGCCTACCATTGTTCTCTTCATCCATTTCTTTACAATATTTAAATAAAAAGAGTTGCCAATGCTGTTGTACATGTATAACTTTACACATTTGTATACTTTCTCCCATACGTGTACTGTATCAAAGCAATAGCTTTGATCCAGCTGAGGCATGGCGGCTTGTCATTGTTCAAAACCCACCTTCACCCGACAAAGGAAATTATAATTGGTGTAGTATCGAAAATCTGTCTATCTGACGGTCAATCGGATCGGGGTCGCCCTAGCCACTTACCCGTCTCTGTGGTCTAGTGGTTAAGGCACCGGCGTTCAAAGCTGGGGGCCCGGGTTCGATTCCCGGCAGAGACATTTTTTCGGCATCACCAATTTTTCCAAAGGGTAGATAGCTCTGGGGAACCTTGATTTAAGCTACGCCTACCATTGTTCTCTTCATCCATTTCTTTACAATATTTAAATAAAAAGAGTTGCCAATGCTGTTGTACATGTATAACTTTACACATTTGTATACTTTCTCCCATACGTGTACTGTATCAAAGCAATAGCTTTGATCCAGCTGAGGCATGGCGGCTTGTCATTGTTCAAAACCCACCTTCACCCGACAAAGGAAATTATAATTGGTGTAGTATCGAAAATCTGTCTATCTGACGGTCAATCGGATCGGGGTCGCCCTAGCCACTTACCCGTCTCTGTGGTCTAGTGGTTAAGGCACCGGCGTTCAAAGCTGGGGGCCCGGGTTCGATTCCCGGCAGAGACATTTTTTCGGCATCACCAATTTTTCCAAAGGGTAGATAGCTCTGGGGAACCTTGATTTAAGCTACGCCTACCATTGTTCTCTTCATCCATTTCTTTACAATATTTAAATAAAAAGAGTTGCCAATGCTGTTGTACATGTATAACTTTACACATTTGTATACTTTCTCCCATACGTGTACTGTATCAAAGCAATAGCTTTGATCCAGCTGAGGCATGGCGGCTTGTCATTGTTCAAAACCCACCTTCACCCGACAAAGGAAATTATAATTGGTGTAGTATCGAAAATCTGTCTATCTGACGGTCAATCGGATCGGGGTCGCCCTAGCCACTTACCCGTCTCTGTGGTCTAGTGGTTAAGGCACCGGCGTTCAAAGCTGGGGGCCCGGGTTCGATTCCCGGCAGAGACATTTTTTCGGCATCACCAATTTTTCCAAAGGGTAGATAGCTCTGGGGAACCTTGATTTAAGCTACGCCTACCATTGTTCTCTTCATCCATTTCTTTACAATATTTAAATAAAAAGAGTTGCCAATGCTGTTGTACATGTATAACTTTACACATTTGTATACTTTCTCCCATACGTGTACTGTATCAAAGCAATAGCTTTGATCCAGCTGAGGCATGGCGGCTTGTCATTGTTCAAAACCCACCTTCACCCGACAAAGGAAATTATAATTGGTGTAGTATCGAAAATCTGTCTATCTGACGGTCAATCGGATCGGGGTCGCCCTAGCCACTTACCCGTCTCTGTGGTCTAGTGGTTAAGGCACCGGCGTTCAAAGCTGGGGGCCCGGGTTCGATTCCCGGCAGAGACATTTTTTCGGCATCACCAATTTTTCCAAAGGGTAGATAGCTCTGGGGAACCTTGATTTAAGCTACGCCTACCATTGTTCTCTTCATCCATTTCTTTACAATATTTAAATAAAAAGAGTTGCCAATGCTGTTGTACATGTATAACTTTACACATTTGTATACTTTCTCCCATACGTGTACTGTATCAAAGCAATAGCTTTGATCCAGCTGAGGCATGGCGGCTTGTCATTGTTCAAAACCCACCTTCACCCGACAAAGGAAATTATAATTGGTGTAGTATCGAAAATCTGTCTATCTGACGGTCAATCGGATCGGGGTCGCCCTAGCCACTTACCCGTCTCTGTGGTCTAGTGGTTAAGGCACCGGCGTTCAAAGCTGGGGGCCCGGGTTCGATTCCCGGCAGAGACATTTTTTCGGCATCACCAATTTTTCCAAAGGGTAGATAGCTCTGGGGAACCTTGATTTAAGCTACGCCTACCATTGTTCTCTTCATCCATTTCTTTACAATATTTAAATAAAAAGAGTTGCCAATGCTGTTGTACATGTATAACTTTACACATTTGTATACTTTCTCCCATACGTGTACTGTATCAAAGCAATAGCTTTGATCCAGCTGAGGCATGGCGGCTTGTCATTGTTCAAAACCCACCTTCACCCGACAAAGGAAATTATAATTGGTGTAGTATCGAAAATCTGTCTATCTGACGGTCAATCGGATCGGGGTCGCCCTAGCCACTTACCCGTCTCTGTGGTCTAGTGGTTAAGGCACCGGCGTTCAAAGCTGGGGGCCCGGGTTCGATTCCCGGCAGAGACATTTTTTCGGCATCACCAATTTTTCCAAAGGGTAGATAGCTCTGGGGAACCTTGATTTAAGCTACGCCTACCATTGTTCTCTTCATCCATTTCTTTACAATATTTAAATAAAAAGAGTTGCCAATGCTGTTGTACATGTATAACTTTACACATTTGTATACTTTCTCCCATACGTGTACTGTATCAAAGCAATAGCTTTGATCCAGCTGAGGCATGGCGGCTTGTCATTGTTCAAAACCCACCTTCACCCGACAAAGGAAATTATAATTGGTGTAGTATCGAAAATCTGTCTATCTGACGGTCAATCGGATCGGGGTCGCCCTAGCCACTTACCCGTCTCTGTGGTCTAGTGGTTAAGGCACCGGCGTTCAAAGCTGGGGGCCCGGGTTCGATTCCCGGCAGAGACATTTTTTCGGCATCACCAATTTTTCCAAAGGGTAGATAGCTCTGGGGAACCTTGATTTAAGCTACGCCTACCATTGTTCTCTTCATCCATTTCTTTACAATATTTAAATAAAAAGAGTTGCCAATGCTGTTGTACATGTATAACTTTACACATTTGTATACTTTCTCCCATACGTGTACTGTATCAAAGCAATAGCTTTGATCCAGCTGAGGCATGGCGGCTTGTCATTGTTCAAAACCCACCTTCACCCGACAAAGGAAATTATAATTGGTGTAGTATCGAAAATCTGTCTATCTGACGGTCAATCGGATCGGGGTCGCCCTAGCCACTTACCCGTCTCTGTGGTCTAGTGGTTAAGGCACCGGCGTTCAAAGCTGGGGGCCCGGGTTCGATTCCCGGCAGAGACATTTTTTCGGCATCACCAATTTTTCCAAAGGGTAGATAGCTCTGGGGAACCTTGATTTAAGCTACGCCTACCATTGTTCTCTTCATCCATTTCTTTACAATATTTAAATAAAAAGAGTTGCCAATGCTGTTGTACATGTATAACTTTACACATTTGTATACTTTCTCCCATACGTGTACTGTATCAAAGCAATAGCTTTGATCCAGCTGAGGCATGGCGGCTTGTCATTGTTCAAAACCCACCTTCACCCGACAAAGGAAATTATAATTGGTGTAGTATCGAAAATCTGTCTATCTGACGGTCAATCGGATCGGGGTCGCCCTAGCCACTTACCCGTCTCTGTGGTCTAGTGGTTAAGGCACCGGCGTTCAAAGCTGGGGGCCCGGGTTCGATTCCCGGCAGAGACATTTTTTCGGCATCACCAATTTTTCCAAAGGGTAGATAGCTCTGGGGAACCTTGATTTAAGCTACGCCTACCATTGTTCTCTTCATCCATTTCTTTACAATATTTAAATAAAAAGAGTTGCCAATGCTGTTGTACATGTATAACTTTACACATTTGTATACTTTCTCCCATACGTGTACTGTATCAAAGCAATAGCTTTGATCCAGCTGAGGCATGGCGGCTTGTCATTGTTCAAAACCCACCTTCACCCGACAAAGGAAATTATAATTGGTGTAGTATCGAAAATCTGTCTATCTGACGGTCAATCGGATCGGGGTCGCCCTAGCCACTTACCCGTCTCTGTGGTCTAGTGGTTAAGGCACCGGCGTTCAAAGCTGGGGGCCCGGGTTCGATTCCCGGCAGAGACATTTTTTCGGCATCACCAATTTTTCCAAAGGGTAGATAGCTCTGGGGAACCTTGATTTAAGCTACGCCTACCATTGTTCTCTTCATCCATTTCTTTACAATATTTAAATAAAAAGAGTTGCCAATGCTGTTGTACATGTATAACTTTACACATTTGTATACTTTCTCCCATACGTGTACTGTATCAAAGCAATAGCTTTGATCCAGCTGAGGCATGGCGGCTTGTCATTGTTCAAAACCCACCTTCACCCGACAAAGGAAATTATAATTGGTGTAGTATCGAAAATCTGTCTATCTGACGGTCAATCGGATCGGGGTCGCCCTAGCCACTTACCCGTCTCTGTGGTCTAGTGGTTAAGGCACCGGCGTTCAAAGCTGGGGGCCCGGGTTCGATTCCCGGCAGAGACATTTTTTCGGCATCACCAATTTTTCCAAAGGGTAGATAGCTCTGGGGAACCTTGATTTAAGCTACGCCTACCATTGTTCTCTTCATCCATTTCTTTACAATATTTAAATAAAAAGAGTTGCCAATGCTGTTGTACATGTATAACTTTACACATTTGTATACTTTCTCCCATACGTGTACTGTATCAAAGCAATAGCTTTGATCCAGCTGAGGCATGGCGGCTTGTCATTGTTCAAAACCCACCTTCACCCGACAAAGGAAATTATAATTGGTGTAGTATCGAAAATCTGTCTATCTGACGGTCAATCGGATCGGGGTCGCCCTAGCCACTTACCCGTCTCTGTGGTCTAGTGGTTAAGGCACCGGCGTTCAAAGCTGGGGGCCCGGGTTCGATTCCCGGCAGAGACATTTTTTCGGCATCACCAATTTTTCCAAAGGGTAGATAGCTCTGGGGAACCTTGATTTAAGCTACGCCTACCATTGTTCTCTTCATCCATTTCTTTACAATATTTAAATAAAAAGAGTTGCCAATGCTGTTGTACATGTATAACTTTACACATTTGTATACTTTCTCCCATACGTGTACTGTATCAAAGCAATAGCTTTGATCCAGCTGAGGCATGGCGGCTTGTCATTGTTCAAAACCCACCTTCACCCGACAAAGGAAATTATAATTGGTGTAGTATCGAAAATCTGTCTATCTGACGGTCAATCGGATCGGGGTCGCCCTAGCCACTTACCCGTCTCTGTGGTCTAGTGGTTAAGGCACCGGCGTTCAAAGCTGGGGGCCCGGGTTCGATTCCCGGCAGAGACATTTTTTCGGCATCACCAATTTTTCCAAAGGGTAGATAGCTCTGGGGAACCTTGATTTAAGCTACGCCTACCATTGTTCTCTTCATCCATTTCTTTACAATATTTAAATAAAAAGAGTTGCCAATGCTGTTGTACATGTATAACTTTACACATTTGTATACTTTCTCCCATACGTGTACTGTATCAAAGCAATAGCTTTGATCCAGCTGAGGCATGGCGGCTTGTCATTGTTCAAAACCCACCTTCACCCGACAAAGGAAATTATAATTGGTGTAGTATCGAAAATCTGTCTATCTGACGGTCAATCGGATCGGGGTCGCCCTAGCCACTTACCCGTCTCTGTGGTCTAGTGGTTAAGGCACCGGCGTTCAAAGCTGGGGGCCCGGGTTCGATTCCCGGCAGAGACATTTTTTCGGCATCACCAATTTTTCCAAAGGGTAGATAGCTCTGGGGAACCTTGATTTAAGCTACGCCTACCATTGTTCTCTTCATCCATTTCTTTACAATATTTAAATAAAAAGAGTTGCCAATGCTGTTGTACATGTATAACTTTACACATTTGTATACTTTCTCCCATACGTGTACTGTATCAAAGCAATAGCTTTGATCCAGCTGAGGCATGGCGGCTTGTCATTGTTCAAAACCCACCTTCACCCGACAAAGGAAATTATAATTGGTGTAGTATCGAAAATCTGTCTATCTGACGGTCAATCGGATCGGGGTCGCCCTAGCCACTTACCCGTCTCTGTGGTCTAGTGGTTAAGGCACCGGCGTTCAAAGCTGGGGGCCCGGGTTCGATTCCCGGCAGAGACATTTTTTCGGCATCACCAATTTTTCCAAAGGGTAGATAGCTCTGGGGAACCTTGATTTAAGCTACGCCTACCATTGTTCTCTTCATCCATTTCTTTACAATATTTAAATAAAAAGAGTTGCCAATGCTGTTGTACATGTATAACTTTACACATTTGTATACTTTCTCCCATACGTGTACTGTATCAAAGCAATAGCTTTGATCCAGCTGAGGCATGGCGGCTTGTCATTGTTCAAAACCCACCTTCACCCGACAAAGGAAATTATAATTGGTGTAGTATCGAAAATCTGTCTATCTGACGGTCAATCGGATCGGGGTCGCCCTAGCCACTTACCCGTCTCTGTGGTCTAGTGGTTAAGGCACCGGCGTTCAAAGCTGGGGGCCCGGGTTCGATTCCCGGCAGAGACATTTTTTCGGCATCACCAATTTTTCCAAAGGGTAGATAGCTCTGGGGAACCTTGATTTAAGCTACGCCTACCATTGTTCTCTTCATCCATTTCTTTACAATATTTAAATAAAAAGAGTTGCCAATGCTGTTGTACATGTATAACTTTACACATTTGTATACTTTCTCCCATACGTGTACTGTATCAAAGCAATAGCTTTGATCCAGCTGAGGCATGGCGGCTTGTCATTGTTCAAAACCCACCTTCACCCGACAAAGGAAATTATAATTGGTGTAGTATCGAAAATCTGTCTATCTGACGGTCAATCGGATCGGGGTCGCCCTAGCCACTTACCCGTCTCTGTGGTCTAGTGGTTAAGGCACCGGCGTTCAAAGCTGGGGGCCCGGGTTCGATTCCCGGCAGAGACATTTTTTCGGCATCACCAATTTTTCCAAAGGGTAGATAGCTCTGGGGAACCTTGATTTAAGCTACGCCTACCATTGTTCTCTTCATCCATTTCTTTACAATATTTAAATAAAAAGAGTTGCCAATGCTGTTGTACATGTATAACTTTACACATTTGTATACTTTCTCCCATACGTGTACTGTATCAAAGCAATAGCTTTGATCCAGCTGAGGCATGGCGGCTTGTCATTGTTCAAAACCCACCTTCACCCGACAAAGGAAATTATAATTGGTGTAGTATCGAAAATCTGTCTATCTGACGGTCAATCGGATCGGGGTCGCCCTAGCCACTTACCCGTCTCTGTGGTCTAGTGGTTAAGGCACCGGCGTTCAAAGCTGGGGGCCCGGGTTCGATTCCCGGCAGAGACATTTTTTCGGCATCACCAATTTTTCCAAAGGGTAGATAGCTCTGGGGAACCTTGATTTAAGCTACGCCTACCATTGTTCTCTTCATCCATTTCTTTACAATATTTAAATAAAAAGAGTTGCCAATGCTGTTGTACATGTATAACTTTACACATTTGTATACTTTCTCCCATACGTGTACTGTATCAAAGCAATAGCTTTGATCCAGCTGAGGCATGGCGGCTTGTCATTGTTCAAAACCCACCTTCACCCGACAAAGGAAATTATAATTGGTGTAGTATCGAAAATCTGTCTATCTGACGGTCAATCGGATCGGGGTCGCCCTAGCCACTTACCCGTCTCTGTGGTCTAGTGGTTAAGGCACCGGCGTTCAAAGCTGGGGGCCCGGGTTCGATTCCCGGCAGAGACATTTTTTCGGCATCACCAATTTTTCCAAAGGGTAGATAGCTCTGGGGAACCTTGATTTAAGCTACGCCTACCATTGTTCTCTTCATCCATTTCTTTACAATATTTAAATAAAAAGAGTTGCCAATGCTGTTGTACATGTATAACTTTACACATTTGTATACTTTCTCCCATACGTGTACTGTATCAAAGCAATAGCTTTGATCCAGCTGAGGCATGGCGGCTTGTCATTGTTCAAAACCCACCTTCACCCGACAAAGGAAATTATAATTGGTGTAGTATCGAAAATCTGTCTATCTGACGGTCAATCGGATCGGGGTCGCCCTAGCCACTTACCCGTCTCTGTGGTCTAGTGGTTAAGGCACCGGCGTTCAAAGCTGGGGGCCCGGGTTCGATTCCCGGCAGAGACATTTTTTCGGCATCACCAATTTTTCCAAAGGGTAGATAGCTCTGGGGAACCTTGATTTAAGCTACGCCTACCATTGTTCTCTTCATCCATTTCTTTACAATATTTAAATAAAAAGAGTTGCCAATGCTGTTGTACATGTATAACTTTACACATTTGTATACTTTCTCCCATACGTGTACTGTATCAAAGCAATAGCTTTGATCCAGCTGAGGCATGGCGGCTTGTCATTGTTCAAAACCCACCTTCACCCGACAAAGGAAATTATAATTGGTGTAGTATCGAAAATCTGTCTATCTGACGGTCAATCGGATCGGGGTCGCCCTAGCCACTTACCCGTCTCTGTGGTCTAGTGGTTAAGGCACCGGCGTTCAAAGCTGGGGGCCCGGGTTCGATTCCCGGCAGAGACATTTTTTCGGCATCACCAATTTTTCCAAAGGGTAGATAGCTCTGGGGAACCTTGATTTAAGCTACGCCTACCATTGTTCTCTTCATCCATTTCTTTACAATATTTAAATAAAAAGAGTTGCCAATGCTGTTGTACATGTATAACTTTACACATTTGTATACTTTCTCCCATACGTGTACTGTATCAAAGCAATAGCTTTGATCCAGCTGAGGCATGGCGGCTTGTCATTGTTCAAAACCCACCTTCACCCGACAAAGGAAATTATAATTGGTGTAGTATCGAAAATCTGTCTATCTGACGGTCAATCGGATCGGGGTCGCCCTAGCCACTTACCCGTCTCTGTGGTCTAGTGGTTAAGGCACCGGCGTTCAAAGCTGGGGGCCCGGGTTCGATTCCCGGCAGAGACATTTTTTCGGCATCACCAATTTTTCCAAAGGGTAGATAGCTCTGGGGAACCTTGATTTAAGCTACGCCTACCATTGTTCTCTTCATCCATTTCTTTACAATATTTAAATAAAAAGAGTTGCCAATGCTGTTGTACATGTATAACTTTACACATTTGTATACTTTCTCCCATACGTGTACTGTATCAAAGCAATAGCTTTGATCCAGCTGAGGCATGGCGGCTTGTCATTGTTCAAAACCCACCTTCACCCGACAAAGGAAATTATAATTGGTGTAGTATCGAAAATCTGTCTATCTGACGGTCAATCGGATCGGGGTCGCCCTAGCCACTTACCCGTCTCTGTGGTCTAGTGGTTAAGGCACCGGCGTTCAAAGCTGGGGGCCCGGGTTCGATTCCCGGCAGAGACATTTTTTCGGCATCACCAATTTTTCCAAAGGGTAGATAGCTCTGGGGAACCTTGATTTAAGCTACGCCTACCATTGTTCTCTTCATCCATTTCTTTACAATATTTAAATAAAAAGAGTTGCCAATGCTGTTGTACATGTATAACTTTACACATTTGTATACTTTCTCCCATACGTGTACTGTATCAAAGCAATAGCTTTGATCCAGCTGAGGCATGGCGGCTTGTCATTGTTCAAAACCCACCTTCACCCGACAAAGGAAATTATAATTGGTGTAGTATCGAAAATCTGTCTATCTGACGGTCAATCGGATCGGGGTCGCCCTAGCCACTTACCCGTCTCTGTGGTCTAGTGGTTAAGGCACCGGCGTTCAAAGCTGGGGGCCCGGGTTCGATTCCCGGCAGAGACATTTTTTCGGCATCACCAATTTTTCCAAAGGGTAGATAGCTCTGGGGAACCTTGATTTAAGCTACGCCTACCATTGTTCTCTTCATCCATTTCTTTACAATATTTAAATAAAAAGAGTTGCCAATGCTGTTGTACATGTATAACTTTACACATTTGTATACTTTCTCCCATACGTGTACTGTATCAAAGCAATAGCTTTGATCCAGCTGAGGCATGGCGGCTTGTCATTGTTCAAAACCCACCTTCACCCGACAAAGGAAATTATAATTGGTGTAGTATCGAAAATCTGTCTATCTGACGGTCAATCGGATCGGGGTCGCCCTAGCCACTTACCCGTCTCTGTGGTCTAGTGGTTAAGGCACCGGCGTTCAAAGCTGGGGGCCCGGGTTCGATTCCCGGCAGAGACATTTTTTCGGCATCACCAATTTTTCCAAAGGGTAGATAGCTCTGGGGAACCTTGATTTAAGCTACGCCTACCATTGTTCTCTTCATCCATTTCTTTACAATATTTAAATAAAAAGAGTTGCCAATGCTGTTGTACATGTATAACTTTACACATTTGTATACTTTCTCCCATACGTGTACTGTATCAAAGCAATAGCTTTGATCCAGCCGAGGCATGGCGGCTTGTCATTGTTCAAAACCCACCTTCACCCGACAAAGGAAATTATAATTGGTGTAGTATCGAAAATCTGTCTATCTGACGGTCAATCGGATCGGGGTCGCCCTAGCCACTTACCCGTCTCTGTGGTCTAGTGGTTAAGGCACCGGCGTTCAAAGCTGGGGGCCCGGGTTCGATTCCCGGCAGAGACATTTTTTCGGCATCACCAATTTTTCCAAAGGGTAGATAGCTCTGGGGAACCTTGATTTAAGCTACGCCTACCATTGTTCTCTTCATCCATTTCTTTACAATATTTAAATAAAAAGAGTTGCCAATGCTGTTGTACATGTATAACTTTACACATTTGTATACTTTCTCCCATACGTGTACTGTATCAAAGCAATAGCTTTGATCCAGCTGAGGCATGGCGGCTTGTCATTGTTCAAAACCCACCTTCACCCGACAAAGGAAATTATAATTGGTGTAGTATCGAAAATCTGTCTATCTGACGGTCAATCGGATCGGGGTCGCCCTAGCCACTTACCCGTCTCTGTGGTCTAGTGGTTAAGGCACCGGCGTTCAAAGTTGGGGGCCCGGGTTCGATTCCCGGCAGAGACATTTTTTCGGCATCACCAATTTTTCCAAAGGGTAGATAGCTCTGGGGAACCTTGATTTAAGCTACGCCTACCATTGTTCTCTTCATCCATTTCTTTACAATATTTAAATAAAAAGAGTTGCCAATGCTGTTGTACATGTATAACTTTACACATTTGTATACTTTCTCCCATACGTGTACTGTATCAAAGCAATAGCTTTGATCCAGCTGAGGCATGGCGGCTTGTCATTGTTCAAAACCCACCTTCACCCGACAAAGGAAATTATAATTGGTGTAGTATCGAAAATCTGTCTATCTGACGGTCAATCGGATCGGGGTCGCCCTAGCCACTTACCCGTCTCTGTGGTCTAGTGGTTAAGGCACCGGCGTTCAAAGCTGGGGGCCCGGGTTCGATTCCCGGCAGAGACATTTTTTCGGCATCACCAATTTTTCCAAAGGGTAGATAGCTCTGGGGAACCTTGATTTAAGCTACGCCTACCATTGTTCTCTTCATCCATTTCTTTACAATATTTAAATAAAAAGAGTTGCCAATGCTGTTGTACATGTATAACTTTACACATTTGTATACTTTCTCCCATACGTGTACTGTATCAAAGCAATAGCTTTGATCCAGCTGAGGCATGGCGGCTTGTCATTGTTCAAAACCCACCTTCACCCGACAAAGGAAATTATAATTGGTGTAGTATCGAAAATCTGTCTATCTGACGGTCAATCGGATCGGGGTCGCCCTAGCCACTTACCCGTCTCTGTGGTCTAGTGGTTAAGGCACCGGCGTTCAAAGCTGGGGGCCCGGGTTCGATTCCCGGCAGAGACATTTTTTCGGCATCACCAATTTTTCCAAAGGGTAGATAGCTCTGGGGAACCTTGATTTAAGCTACGCCTACCATTGTTCTCTTCATCCATTTCTTTACAATATTTAAATAAAAAGAGTTGCCAATGCTGTTGTACATGTATAACTTTACACATTTGTATACTTTCTCCCATACGTGTACTGTATCAAAGCAATAGCTTTGATCCAGCTGAGGCATGGCGGCTTGTCATTGTTCAAAACCCACCTTCACCCGACAAAGGAAATTATAATTGGTGTAGTATCGAAAATCTGTCTATCTGACGGTCAATCGGATCGGGGTCGCCCTAGCCACTTACCCGTCTCTGTGGTCTAGTGGTTAAGGCACCGGCGTTCAAAGCTGGGGGCCCGGGTTCGATTCCCGGCAGAGACATTTTTTCGGCATCACCAATTTTTCCAAAGGGTAGATAGCTCTGGGGAACCTTGATTTAAGCTACGCCTACCATTGTTCTCTTCATCCATTTCTTTACAATATTTAAATAAAAAGAGTTGCCAATGCTGTTGTACATGTATAACTTTACACATTTGTATACTTTCTCCCATACGTGTACTGTATCAAAGCAATAGCTTTGATCCAGCTGAGGCATGGCGGCTTGTCATTGTTCAAAACCCACCTTCACCCGACAAAGGAAATTATAATTGGTGTAGTATCGAAAATCTGTCTATCTGACGGTCAATCGGATCGGGGTCGCCCTAGCCACTTACCCGTCTCTGTGGTCTAGTGGTTAAGGCACCGGCGTTCAAAGCTGGGGGCCCGGGTTCGATTCCCGGCAGAGACATTTTTTCGGCATCACCAATTTTTCCAAAGGGTAGATAGCTCTGGGGAACCTTGATTTAAGCTACGCCTACCATTGTTCTCTTCATCCATTTCTTTACAATATTTAAATAAAAAGAGTTGCCAATGCTGTTGTACATGTATAACTTTACACATTTGTATACTTTCTCCCATACGTGTACTGTATCAAAGCAATAGCTTTGATCCAGCTGAGGCATGGCGGCTTGTCATTGTTCAAAACCCACCTTCACCCGACAAAGGAAATTATAATTGGTGTAGTATCGAAAATCTGTCTATCTGACGGTCAATCGGATCGGGGTCGCCCTAGCCACTTACCCGTCTCTGTGGTCTAGTGGTTAAGGCACCGGCGTTCAAAGCTGGGGGCCCGGGTTCGATTCCCGGCAGAGACATTTTTTCGGCATCACCAATTTTTCCAAAGGGTAGATAGCTCTGGGGAACCTTGATTTAAGCTACGCCTACCATTGTTCTCTTCATCCATTTCTTTACAATATTTAAATAAAAAGAGTTGCCAATGCTGTTGTACATGTATAACTTTACACATTTGTATACTTTCTCCCATACGTGTACTGTATCAAAGCAATAGCTTTGATCCAGCTGAGGCATGGCGGCTTGTCATTGTTCAAAACCCACCTTCACCCGACAAAGGAAATTATAATTGGTGTAGTATCGAAAATCTGTCTATCTGACGGTCAATCGGATCGGGGTCGCCCTAGCCACTTACCCGTCTCTGTGGTCTAGTGGTTAAGGCACCGGCGTTCAAAGCTGGGGGCCCGGGTTCGATTCCCGGCAGAGACATTTTTTCGGCATCACCAATTTTTCCAAAGGGTAGATAGCTCTGGGGAACCTTGATTTAAGCTACGCCTACCATTGTTCTCTTCATCCATTTCTTTACAATATTTAAATAAAAAGAGTTGCCAATGCTGTTGTACATGTATAACTTTACACATTTGTATACTTTCTCCCATACGTGTACTGTATCAAAGCAATAGCTTTGATCCAGCTGAGGCATGGCGGCTTGTCATTGTTCAAAACCCACCTTCACCCGACAAAGGAAATTATAATTGGTGTAGTATCGAAAATCTGTCTATCTGACGGTCAATCGGATCGGGGTCGCCCTAGCCACTTACCCGTCTCTGTGGTCTAGTGGTTAAGGCACCGGCGTTCAAAGCTGGGGGCCCGGGTTCGATTCCCGGCAGAGACATTTTTTCGGCATCACCAATTTTTCCAAAGGGTAGATAGCTCTGGGGAACCTTGATTTAAGCTACGCCTACCATTGTTCTCTTCATCCATTTCTTTACAATATTTAAATAAAAAGAGTTGCCAATGCTGTTGTACATGTATAACTTTACACATTTGTATACTTTCTCCCATACGTGTACTGTATCAAAGCAATAGCTTTGATCCAGCTGAGGCATGGCGGCTTGTCATTGTTCAAAACCCACCTTCACCCGACAAAGGAAATTATAATTGGTGTAGTATCGAAAATCTGTCTATCTGACGGTCAATCGGATCGGGGTCGCCCTAGCCACTTACCCGTCTCTGTGGTCTAGTGGTTAAGGCACCGGCGTTCAAAGCTGGGGGCCCGGGTTCGATTCCCGGCAGAGACATTTTTTCGGCATCACCAATTTTTCCAAAGGGTAGATAGCTCTGGGGAACCTTGATTTAAGCTACGCCTACCATTGTTCTCTTCATCCATTTCTTTACAATATTTAAATAAAAAGAGTTGCCAATGCTGTTGTACATGTATAACTTTACACATTTGTATACTTTCTCCCATACGTGTACTGTATCAAAGCAATAGCTTTGATCCAGCTGAGGCATGGCGGCTTGTCATTGTTCAAAACCCACCTTCACCCGACAAAGGAAATTATAATTGGTGTAGTATCGAAAATCTGTCTATCTGACGGTCAATCGGATCGGGGTCGCCCTAGCCACTTACCCGTCTCTGTGGTCTAGTGGTTAAGGCACCGGCGTTCAAAGCTGGGGGCCCGGGTTCGATTCCCGGCAGAGACATTTTTTCGGCATCACCAATTTTTCCAAAGGGTAGATAGCTCTGGGGAACCTTGATTTAAGCTACGCCTACCATTGTTCTCTTCATCCATTTCTTTACAATATTTAAATAAAAAGAGTTGCCAATGCTGTTGTACATGTATAACTTTACACATTTGTATACTTTCTCCCATACGTGTACTGTATCAAAGCAATAGCTTTGATCCAGCTGAGGCATGGCGGCTTGTCATTGTTCAAAACCCACCTTCACCCGACAAAGGAAATTATAATTGGTGTAGTATCGAAAATCTGTCTATCTGACGGTCAATCGGATCGGGGTCGCCCTAGCCACTTACCCGTCTCTGTGGTCTAGTGGTTAAGGCACCGGCGTTCAAAGCTGGGGGCCCGGGTTCGATTCCCGGCAGAGACATTTTTTCGGCATCACCAATTTTTCCAAAGGGTAGATAGCTCTGGGGAACCTTGATTTAAGCTACGCCTACCATTGTTCTCTTCATCCATTTCTTTACAATATTTAAATAAAAAGAGTTGCCAATGCTGTTGTACATGTATAACTTTACACATTTGTATACTTTCTCCCATACGTGTACTGTATCAAAGCAATAGCTTTGATCCAGCCGAGGCATGGCGGCTTGTCATTGTTCAAAACCCACCTTCACCCGACAAAGGAAATTATAATTGGTGTAGTATCGAAAATCTGTCTATCTGACGGTCAATCGGATCGGGGTCGCCCTAGCCACTTACCCGTCTCTGTGGTCTAGTGGTTAAGGCACCGGCGTTCAAAGCTGGGGGCCCGGGTTCGATTCCCGGCAGAGACATTTTTTCGGCATCACCAATTTTTCCAAAGGGTAGATAGCTCTGGGGAACCTTGATTTAAGCTACGCCTACCATTGTTCTCTTCATCCATTTCTTTACAATATTTAAATAAAAAGAGTTGCCAATGCTGTTGTACATGTATAACTTTACACATTTGTATACTTTCTCCCATACGTGTACTGTATCAAAGCAATAGCTTTGATCCAGCTGAGGCATGGCGGCTTGTCATTGTTCAAAACCCACCTTCACCCGACAAAGGAAATTATAATTGGTGTAGTATCGAAAATCTGTCTATCTGACGGTCAATCGGATCGGGGTCGCCCTAGCCACTTACCCGTCTCTGTGGTCTAGTGGTTAAGGCACCGGCGTTCAAAGTTGGGGGCCCGGGTTCGATTCCCGGCAGAGACATTTTTTCGGCATCACCAATTTTTCCAAAGGGTAGATAGCTCTGGGGAACCTTGATTTAAGCTACGCCTACCATTGTTCTCTTCATCCATTTCTTTACAATATTTAAATAAAAAGAGTTGCCAATGCTGTTGTACATGTATAACTTTACACATTTGTATACTTTCTCCCATACGTGTACTGTATCAAAGCAATAGCTTTGATCCAGCTGAGGCATGGCGGCTTGTCATTGTTCAAAACCCACCTTCACCCGACAAAGGAAATTATAATTGGTGTAGTATCGAAAATCTGTCTATCTGACGGTCAATCGGATCGGGGTCGCCCTAGCCACTTACCCGTCTCTGTGGTCTAGTGGTTAAGGCACCGGCGTTCAAAGCTGGGGGCCCGGGTTCGATTCCCGGCAGAGACATTTTTTCGGCATCACCAATTTTTCCAAAGGGTAGATAGCTCTGGGGAACCTTGATTTAAGCTACGCCTACCATTGTTCTCTTCATCCATTTCTTTACAATATTTAAATAAAAAGAGTTGCCAATGCTGTTGTACATGTATAACTTTACACATTTGTATACTTTCTCCCATACGTGTACTGTATCAAAGCAATAGCTTTGATCCAGCTGAGGCATGGCGGCTTGTCATTGTTCAAAACCCACCTTCACCCGACAAAGGAAATTATAATTGGTGTAGTATCGAAAATCTGTCTATCTGACGGTCAATCGGATCGGGGTCGCCCTAGCCACTTACCCGTCTCTGTGGTCTAGTGGTTAAGGCACCGGCGTTCAAAGCTGGGGGCCCGGGTTCGATTCCCGGCAGAGACATTTTTTCGGCATCACCAATTTTTCCAAAGGGTAGATAGCTCTGGGGAACCTTGATTTAAGCTACGCCTACCATTGTTCTCTTCATCCATTTCTTTACAATATTTAAATAAAAAGAGTTGCCAATGCTGTTGTACATGTATAACTTTACACATTTGTATACTTTCTCCCATACGTGTACTGTATCAAAGCAATAGCTTTGATCCAGCTGAGGCATGGCGGCTTGTCATTGTTCAAAACCCACCTTCACCCGACAAAGGAAATTATAATTGGTGTAGTATCGAAAATCTGTCTATCTGACGGTCAATCGGATCGGGGTCGCCCTAGCCACTTACCCGTCTCTGTGGTCTAGTGGTTAAGGCACCGGCGTTCAAAGCTGGGGGCCCGGGTTCGATTCCCGGCAGAGACATTTTTTCGGCATCACCAATTTTTCCAAAGGGTAGATAGCTCTGGGGAACCTTGATTTAAGCTACGCCTACCATTGTTCTCTTCATCCATTTCTTTACAATATTTAAATAAAAAGAGTTGCCAATGCTGTTGTACATGTATAACTTTACACATTTGTATACTTTCTCCCATACGTGTACTGTATCAAAGCAATAGCTTTGATCCAGCTGAGGCATGGCGGCTTGTCATTGTTCAAAACCCACCTTCACCCGACAAAGGAAATTATAATTGGTGTAGTATCGAAAATATGTCTATCTGACGGTCAATCGGATCGGGGTCGCCCTAGCCACTTACCCGTCTCTGTGGTCTAGTGGTTAAGGCACCGGCGTTCAAAGCTGGGGGCCCGGGTTCGATTCCCGGCAGAGACATTTTTTCGGCATCACCAATTTTTCCAAAGGGTAGATAGCTCTGGGGAACCTTGATTTGAGCTACGCCTACCATTGTTCTCTTCATCCATTTCTTTACAATATTTAAATAAAAAGAGTTGCCAATGCTGTTGTACATGTATAACTTTACACATTTGTATACTTTCTCCCATACGTGTACTGTATCAAAGCAATAGCTTTGATCCAGCTGAGGCATGGCGGCTTGTCATTGTTCAAAACCCACCTTCACCCGACAAAGGAAATTATAATTGGTGTAGTATCGAAAATCTGTCTATCTGACGGTCAATCGGATCGGGGTCGCCCTAGCCACTTACCCGTCTCTGTGGTCTAGTGGTTAAGGCACCGGCGTTCAAAGCTGGGGGCCCGGGTTCGATTCCCGGCAGAGACATTTTTTCGGCATCACCAATTTTTCCAAAGGGTAGATAGCTCTGGGGAACCTTGATTTAAGCTACGCCTACCATTGTTCTCTTCATCCATTTCTTTACAATATTTAAATAAAAAGAGTTGCCAATGCTGTTGTACATGTATAACTTTACACATTTGTATACTTTCTCCCATACGTGTACTGTATCAAAGCAATAGCTTTGATCCAGCTGAGGCATGGCGGCTTGTCATTGTTCAAAACCCACCTTCACCCGACAAAGGAAATTATAATTGGTGTAGTATCGAAAATCTGTCTATCTGACGGTCAATCGGATCGGGGTCGCCCTAGCCACTTACCCGTCTCTGTGGTCTAGTGGTTAAGGCACCGGCGTTCAAAGCTGGGGGCCCGGGTTCGATTCCCGGCAGAGACATTTTTTCGGCATCACCAATTTTTCCAAAGGGTAGATAGCTCTGGGGAACCTTGATTTAAGCTACGCCTACCATTGTTCTCTTCATCCATTTCTTTACAATATTTAAATAAAAAGAGTTGCCAATGCTGTTGTACATGTATAACTTTACACATTTGTATACTTTCTCCCATACGTGTACTGTATCAAAGCAATAGCTTTGATCCAGCTGAGGCATGGCGGCTTGTCATTGTTCAAAACCCACCTTCACCCGACAAAGGAAATTATAATTGGTGTAGTATCGAAAATCTGTCTATCTGACGGTCAATCGGATCGGGGTCGCCCTAGCCACTTACCCGTCTCTGTGGTCTAGTGGTTAAGGCACCGGCGTTCAAAGCTGGGGGCCCGGGTTCGATTCCCGGCAGAGACATTTTTTCGGCATCACCAATTTTTCCAAAGGGTAGATAGCTCTGGGGAACCTTGATTTAAGCTACGCCTACCATTGTTCTCTTCATCCATTTCTTTACAATATTTAAATAAAAAGAGTTGCCAATGCTGTTGTACATGTATAACTTTACACATTTGTATACTTTCTCCCATACGTGTACTGTATCAAAGCAATAGCTTTGATCCAGCTGAGGCATGGCGGCTTGTCATTGTTCAAAACCCACCTTCACCCGACAAAGGAAATTATAATTGGTGTAGTATCGAAAATCTGTCTATCTGACGGTCAATCGGATCGGGGTCGCCCTAGCCACTTACCCGTCTCTGTGGTCTAGTGGTTAAGGCACCGGCGTTCAAAGCTGGGGGCCCGGGTTCGATTCCCGGCAGAGACATTTTTTCGGCATCACCAATTTTTCCAAAGGGTAGATAGCTCTGGGGAACCTTGATTTAAGCTACGCCTACCATTGTTCTCTTCATCCATTTCTTTACAATATTTAAATAAAAAGAGTTGCCAATGCTGTTGTACATGTATAACTTTACACATTTGTATACTTTCTCCCATACGTGTACTGTATCAAAGCAATAGCTTTGATCCAGCTGAGGCATGGCGGCTTGTCATTGTTCAAAACCCACCTTCACCCGACAAAGGAAATTATAATTGGTGTAGTATCGAAAATCTGTCTATCTGACGGTCAATCGGATCGGGGTCGCCCTAGCCACTTACCCGTCTCTGTGGTCTAGTGGTTAAGGCACCGGCGTTCAAAGCTGGGGGCCCGGGTTCGATTCCCGGCAGAGACATTTTTTCGGCATCACCAATTTTTCCAAAGGGTAGATAGCTCTGGGGAACCTTGATTTAAGCTACGCCTACCATTGTTCTCTTCATCCATTTCTTTACAATATTTAAATAAAAAGAGTTGCCAATGCTGTTGTACATGTATAACTTTACACATTTGTATACTTTCTCCCATACGTGTACTGTATCAAAGCAATAGCTTTGATCCAGCTGAGGCATGGCGGCTTGTCATTGTTCAAAACCCACCTTCACCCGACAAAGGAAATTATAATTGGTGTAGTATCGAAAATCTGTCTATCTGACGGTCAATCGGATCGGGGTCGCCCTAGCCACTTACCCGTCTCTGTGGTCTAGTGGTTAAGGCACCGGCGTTCAAAGCTGGGGGCCCGGGTTCGATTCCCGGCAGAGACATTTTTTCGGCATCACCAATTTTTCCAAAGGGTAGATAGCTCTGGGGAACCTTGATTTAAGCTACGCCTACCATTGTTCTCTTCATCCATTTCTTTACAATATTTAAATAAAAAGAGTTGCCAATGCTGTTGTACATGTATAACTTTACACATTTGTATACTTTCTCCCATACGTGTACTGTATCAAAGCAATAGCTTTGATCCAGCTGAGGCATGGCGGCTTGTCATTGTTCAAAACCCACCTTCACCCGACAAAGGAAATTATAATTGGTGTAGTATCGAAAATCTGTCTATCTGACGGTCAATCGGATCGGGGTCGCCCTAGCCACTTACCCGTCTCTGTGGTCTAGTGGTTAAGGCACCGGCGTTCAAAGCTGGGGGCCCGGGTTCGATTCCCGGCAGAGACATTTTTTCGGCATCACCAATTTTTCCAAAGGGTAGATAGCTCTGGGGAACCTTGATTTAAGCTACGCCTACCATTGTTCTCTTCATCCATTTCTTTACAATATTTAAATAAAAAGAGTTGCCAATGCTGTTGTACATGTATAACTTTACACATTTGTATACTTTCTCCCATACGTGTACTGTATCAAAGCAATAGCTTTGATCCAGCCGAGGCATGGCGGCTTGTCATTGTTCAAAACCCACCTTCACCCGACAAAGGAAATTATAATTGGTGTAGTATCGAAAATCTGTCTATCTGACGGTCAATCGGATCGGGGTCGCCCTAGCCACTTACCCGTCTCTGTGGTCTAGTGGTTAAGGCACCGGCGTTCAAAGCTGGGGGCCCGGGTTCGATTCCCGGCAGAGACATTTTTTCGGCATCACCAATTTTTCCAAAGGGTAGATAGCTCTGGGGAACCTTGATTTAAGCTACGCCTACCATTGTTCTCTTCATCCATTTCTTTACAATATTTAAATAAAAAGAGTTGCCAATGCTGTTGTACATGTATAACTTTACACATTTGTATACTTTCTCCCATACGTGTACTGTATCAAAGCAATAGCTTTGATCCAGCTGAGGCATGGCGGCTTGTCATTGTTCAAAACCCACCTTCACCCGACAAAGGAAATTATAATTGGTGTAGTATCGAAAATCTGTCTATCTGACGGTCAATCGGATCGGGGTCGCCCTAGCCACTTACCCGTCTCTGTGGTCTAGTGGTTAAGGCACCGGCGTTCAAAGCTGGGGGCCCGGGTTCGATTCCCGGCAGAGACATTTTTTCGGCATCACCAATTTTTCCAAAGGGTAGATAGCTCTGGGGAACCTTGATTTAAGCTACGCCTACCATTGTTCTCTTCATCCATTTCTTTACAATATTTAAATAAAAAGAGTTGCCAATGCTGTTGTACATGTATAACTTTACACATTTGTATACTTTCTCCCATACGTGTACTGTATCAAAGCAATAGCTTTGATCCAGCTGAGGCATGGCGGCTTGTCATTGTTCAAAACCCACCTTCACCCGACAAAGGAAATTATAATTGGTGTAGTATCGAAAATCTGTCTATCTGACGGTCAATCGGATCGGGGTCGCCCTAGCCACTTACCCGTCTCTGTGGTCTAGTGGTTAAGGCACCGGCGTTCAAAGCTGGGGGCCCGGGTTCGATTCCCGGCAGAGACATTTTTTCGGCATCACCAATTTTTCCAAAGGGTAGATAGCTCTGGGGAACCTTGATTTAAGCTACGCCTACCATTGTTCTCTTCATCCATTTCTTTACAATATTTAAATAAAAAGAGTTGCCAATGCTGTTGTACATGTATAACTTTACACATTTGTATACTTTCTCCCATACGTGTACTGTATCAAAGCAATAGCTTTGATCCAGCTGAGGCATGGCGGCTTGTCATTGTTCAAAACCCACCTTCACCCGACAAAGGAAATTATAATTGGTGTAGTATCGAAAATCTGTCTATCTGACGGTCAATCGGATCGGGGTCGCCCTAGCCACTTACCCGTCTCTGTGGTCTAGTGGTTAAGGCACCGGCGTTCAAAGCTGGGGGCCCGGGTTCGATTCCCGGCAGAGACATTTTTTCGGCATCACCAATTTTTCCAAAGGGTAGATAGCTCTGGGGAACCTTGATTTAAGCTACGCCTACCATTGTTCTCTTCATCCATTTCTTTACAATATTTAAATAAAAAGAGTTGCCAATGCTGTTGTACATGTATAACTTTACACATTTGTATACTTTCTCCCATACGTGTACTGTATCAAAGCAATAGCTTTGATCCAGCTGAGGCATGGCGGCTTGTCATTGTTCAAAACCCACCTTCACCCGACAAAGGAAATTATAATTGGTGTAGTATCGAAAATCTGTCTATCTGACGGTCAATCGGATCGGGGTCGCCCTAGCCACTTACCCGTCTCTGTGGTCTAGTGGTTAAGGCACCGGCGTTCAAAGCTGGGGGCCCGGGTTCGATTCCCGGCAGAGACATTTTTTCGGCATCACCAATTTTTCCAAAGGGTAGATAGCTCTGGGGAACCTTGATTTAAGCTACGCCTACCATTGTTCTCTTCATCCATTTCTTTACAATATTTAAATAAAAAGAGTTGCCAATGCTGTTGTACATGTATAACTTTACACATTTGTATACTTTCTCCCATACGTGTACTGTATCAAAGCAATAGCTTTGATCCAGCTGAGGCATGGCGGCTTGTCATTGTTCAAAACCCACCTTCACCCGACAAAGGAAATTATAATTGGTGTAGTATCGAAAATCTGTCTATCTGACGGTCAATCGGATCGGGGTCGCCCTAGCCACTTACCCGTCTCTGTGGTCTAGTGGTTAAGGCACCGGCGTTCAAAGCTGGGGGCCCGGGTTCGATTCCCGGCAGAGACATTTTTTCGGCATCACCAATTTTTCCAAAGGGTAGATAGCTCTGGGGAACCTTGATTTAAGCTACGCCTACCATTGTTCTCTTCATCCATTTCTTTACAATATTTAAATAAAAAGAGTTGCCAATGCTGTTGTACATGTATAACTTTACACATTTGTATACTTTCTCCCATACGTGTACTGTATCAAAGCAATAGCTTTGATCCAGCCGAGGCATGGCGGCTTGTCATTGTTCAAAACCCACCTTCACCCGACAAAGGAAATTATAATTGGTGTAGTATCGAAAATCTGTCTATCTGACGGTCAATCGGATCGGGGTCGCCCTAGCCACTTACCCGTCTCTGTGGTCTAGTGGTTTAGGCACCGGCGTTCAAAGCTGGGGGCCCGGGTTCGATTCCCGGCAGAGACATTTTTTCGGCATCACCAATTTTTCCAAAGGGTAGATAGCTCTGGGGAACCTTGATTTAAGCTACGCCTACCATTGTTCTCTTCATCCATTTCTTTACAATATTTAAATAAAAAGAGTTGCCAATGCTGTTGTACATGTATAACTTTACACATTTGTATACTTTCTCCCATACGTGTACTGTATCAAAGCAATAGCTTTGATCCAGCTGAGGCATGGCGGCTTGTCATTGTTCAAAACCCACCTTCACCCGACAAAGGAAATTATAATTGGTGTAGTATCGAAAATCTGTCTATCTGACGGTCAATCGGATCGGGGTCGCCCTAGCCACTTACCCGTCTCTGTGGTCTAGTGGTTAAGGCACCGGCGTTCAAAGCTGGGGGCCCGGGTTCGATTCCCGGCAGAGACATTTTTTCGGCATCACCAATTTTTCCAAAGGGTAGATAGCTCTGGGGAACCTTGATTTAAGCTACGCCTACCATTGTTCTCTTCATCCATTTCTTTACAATATTTAAATAAAAAGAGTTGCCAATGCTGTTGTACATGTATAACTTTACACATTTGTATACTTTCTCCCATACGTGTACTGTATCAAAGCAATAGCTTTGATCCAGCTGAGGCATGGCGGCTTGTCATTGTTCAAAACCCACCTTCACCCGACAAAGGAAATTATAATTGGTGTAGTATCGAAAATCTGTCTATCTGACGGTCAATCGGATCGGGGTCGCCCTAGCCACTTACCCGTCTCTGTGGTCTAGTGGTTAAGGCACCGGCGTTCAAAGCTGGGGGCCCGGGTTCGATTCCCGGCAGAGACATTTTTTCGGCATCACCAATTTTTCCAAAGGGTAGATAGCTCTGGGGAACCTTGATTTAAGCTACGCCTACCATTGTTCTCTTCATCCATTTCTTTACAATATTTAAATAAAAAGAGTTGCCAATGCTGTTGTACATGTATAACTTTACACATTTGTATACTTTCTCCCATACGTGTACTGTATCAAAGCAATAGCTTTGATCCAGCTGAGGCATGGCGGCTTGTCATTGTTCAAAACCCACCTTCACCCGACAAAGGAAATTATAATTGGTGTAGTATCGAAAATCTGTCTATCTGACGGTCAATCGGATCGGGGTCGCCCTAGCCACTTACCCGTCTCTGTGGTCTAGTGGTTAAGGCACCGGCGTTCAAAGCTGGGGGCCCGGGTTCGATTCCCGGCAGAGACATTTTTTCGGCATCACCAATTTTTCCAAAGGGTAGATAGCTCTGGGGAACCTTGATTTAAGCTACGCCTACCATTGTTCTCTTCATCCATTTCTTTACAATATTTAAATAAAAAGAGTTGCCAATGCTGTTGTACATGTATAACTTTACACATTTGTATACTTTCTCCCATACGTGTACTGTATCAAAGCAATAGCTTTGATCCAGCTGAGGCATGGCGGCTTGTCATTGTTCAAAACCCACCTTCACCCGACAAAGGAAATTATAATTGGTGTAGTATCGAAAATCTGTCTATCTGACGGTCAATCGGATCGGGGTCGCCCTAGCCACTTACCCGTCTCTGTGGTCTAGTGGTTAAGGCACCGGCGTTCAAAGCTGGGGGCCCGGGTTCGATTCCCGGCAGAGACATTTTTTCGGCATCACCAATTTTTCCAAAGGGTAGATAGCTCTGGGGAACCTTGATTTAAGCTACGCCTGCCATTGTTCTCTTCATCCATTTCTTTACAATATTTAAATAAAAAGAGTTGCCAATGCTGTTGTACATGTATAACTTTACACATTTGTATACTTTCTCCCATACGTGTACTGTATCAAAGCAATAGCTTTGATCCAGCCGAGGCATGGCGGCTTGTCATTGTTCAAAACCCACCTTCACCCGACAAAGGAAATTATAATTGGTGTAGTATCGAAAATCTGTCTATCTGACGGTCAATCGGATCGGGGTCGCCCTAACCACTTACCCGTCTCTGTGGTCTAGTGGTTAAGGCACCGGCGTTCAAAGCTGGGGGCCCGGGTTCGATTCCCGGCAGAGACATTTTTTCGGCATCACCAATTTTTCCAAAGGGTAGATAGCTCTGGGGAACCTTGATTTAAGCTACGCCTACCATTGTTCTCTTCATCCATTTCTTTACAATATTTAAATAAAAAGAGTTGCCAATGCTGTTGTACATGTATAACTTTACACATTTGTATACTTTCTCCCATACGTGTACTGTATCAAAGCAATAGCTTTGATCCAGCTGAGGCATGGCGGCTTGTCATTGTTCAAAACCCACCTTCACCCGACAAAGGAAATTATAATTGGTGTAGTATCGAAAATCTGTCTATCTGACGGTCAATCGGATCGGGGTCGCCCTAGCCACTTACCCGTCTCTGTGGTCTAGTGGTTAAGGCACCGGCGTTCAAAGCTGGGGGCCCGGGTTCGATTCCCGGCAGAGACATTTTTTCGGCATCACCAATTTTTCCAAAGGGTAGATAGCTCTGGGGAACCTTGATTTAAGCTACGCCTACCATTGTTCTCTTCATCCATTTCTTTACAATATTTAAATAAAAAGAGTTGCCAATGCTGTTGTACATGTATAACTTTACACATTTGTATACTTTCTCCCATACGTGTACTGTATCAAAGCAATAGCTTTGATCCAGCTGAGGCATGGCGGCTTGTCATTGTTCAAAACCCACCTTCACCCGACAAAGGAAATTATAATTGGTGTAGTATCGAAAATCTGTCTATCTGACGGTCAATCGGATCGGGGTCGCCCTAGCCACTTACCCGTCTCTGTGGTCTAGTGGTTAAGGCACCGGCGTTCAAAGCTGGGGGCCCGGGTTCGATTCCCGGCAGAGACATTTTTTCGGCATCACCAATTTTTCCAAAGGGTAGATAGCTCTGGGGAACCTTGATTTAAGCTACGCCTACCATTGTTCTCTTCATCCATTTCTTTACAATATTTAAATAAAAAGAGTTGCCAATGCTGTTGTACATGTATAACTTTACACATTTGTATACTTTCTCCCATACGTGTACTGTATCAAAGCAATAGCTTTGATCCAGCTGAGGCATGGCGGCTTGTCATTGTTCAAAACCCACCTTCACCCGACAAAGGAAATTATAATTGGTGTAGTATCGAAAATCTGTCTATCTGACGGTCAATCGGATCGGGGTCGCCCTAGCCACTTACCCGTCTCTGTGGTCTAGTGGTTAAGGCACCGGCGTTCAAAGCTGGGGGCCCGGGTTCGATTCCCGGCAGAGACATTTTTTCGGCATCACCAATTTTTCCAAAGGGTAGATAGCTCTGGGGAACCTTGATTTAAGCTACGCCTACCATTGTTCTCTTCATCCATTTCTTTACAATATTTAAATAAAAAGAGTTGCCAATGCTGTTGTACATGTATAACTTTACACATTTGTATACTTTCTCCCATACGTGTACTGTATCAAAGCAATAGCTTTGATCCAGCCGAGGCATGGCGGCTTGTCATTGTTCAAAACCCACCTTCACCCGACAAAGGAAATTATAATTGGTGTAGTATCGAAAATCTGTCTATCTGACGGTCAATCGGATCGGGGTCGCCCTAGCCACTTACCCGTCTCTGTGGTCTAGTGGTTAAGGCACCGGCGTTCAAAGCTGGGGGCCCGGGTTCGATTCCCGGCAGAGACAATTTTTCGGCATCACCAATTTTTCCAAAGGGTAGATAGCTCTGGGGAACCTTGATTTAAGCTACGCCTACCATTGTTCTCTTCATCCATTTCTTTACAATATTTAAATAAAAAGAGTTGCCAGTGCTGTTGTACATGTATAACTTTACACATTTGTATACTTTCTCCCATACGTGTACTGTATCAAAGCAAGAGCTTTGATCCAGCTGAGGCATGGCGGCTTGTCATTGTTCAAAACCCACCTTCACCCGACAAAGGAAATTATAATTAATGTAGTATCGAAAATCTGTCTATCTGACGGTCAATCGGATCGGGGTCGCCCTAGCCACTTACCCGTCTCTGTGGTCTAGTGGTTAAGGCACCGGCGTTCAAAGCTGGGGGCCCGGGTTCGATTCCCGGCAGAGACATTTTTTCGGCATCACCAATTTTTCCAAAGGGTAGATAGCTCTGGGGAACCTTGATTTAAGCTACGCCTACCATTGTTCTCTTCATCCATTTCTTTACAATATTTAAATAAAAAGAGTTGCCAATGCTGTTGTACATGTATAACTTTACACATTTGTATACTTTCTCCCATACGTGTACTGTATCAAAGCAATAGCTTTGATCCAGCTGAGGCATGGCGGCTTGTCATTGTTCAAAACCCACCTTCACCCGACAAAGGAAATTATAATTGGTGTAGTATCGAAAATCTGTCTATCTGACGGTCAATCGGATCGGGGTCGCCCTAGCCACTTACCCGTCTCTGTGGTCTAGTGGTTAAGGCACCGGCGTTCAAAGCTGGGGGCCCGGGTTCGATTCCCGGCAGAGACATTTTTTCGGCATCACCAATTTTTCCAAAGGGTAGATAGCTCTGGGGAACCTTGATTTAAGCTACGCCTACCATTGTTCTCTTCATCCATTTCTTTACAATATTTAAATAAAAAGAGTTGCCAATGCTGTTGTACATGTATAACTTTACACATTTGTATACTTTCTCCCATACGTGTACTGTATCAAAGCAATAGCTTTGATCCAGCCGAGGCATGGCGGCTTGTCATTGTTCAAAACCCACCTTCACCCGACAAAGGAAATTATAATTGGTGTAGTATCGAAAATCTGTCTATCTGACGGTCAATCGGATCGGGGTCGCCCTAGCCACGTACCCGTCTCTGTGGTCTAGTGGTTAAGGCACCGGCGTTCAAAGCTGGGGGCCCGGGTTCGATTCCCGGCAGAGACAATTTTTCGGCATCACCAATTTTTCCAAAGGGTAGATAGCTCTGGGGAACCTTGATTTAAGCTACGCCTACCATTGTTCTCTTCATCCATTTCTTTACAATATTTAAATAAAAAGAGTTGCCAATGCTGTTGTACATGTATAACTTTACACATTTGTATACTTTCTCCCATACGTGTACTGTATCAAAGCAAGAGCTTTGATCCAGCTGAGGCATGGCGGCTTGTCATTGTTCAAAACCCACCTTCACCCGACAAAGGAAATTATAATTAATGTAGTATCGAAAATCTGTCTATCTGACGGTCAATCGGATCGGGGTCGCCCTAGCCACTTACCCGTCTCTGTGGTCTAGTGGTTAAGGCACCGGCGTTCAAAGCTGGGGGCCCGGGTTCGATTCCCGGCAGAGACATTTTTTCGGCATCACCAATTTTTCCAAAGGGTAGATAGCTCTGGGGAACCTTGATTTAAGCTACGCCTACCATTGTTCTCTTCATCCATTTCTTTACAATATTTAAATAAAAAGAGTTGCCAATGCTGTTGTACATGTATAACTTTACACATTTGTATACTTTCTCCCATACGTGTACTGTATCAAAGCAATAGCTTTGATCCAGCTGAGGCATGGCGGCTTGTCATTGTTCAAAACCCACCTTCACCCGACAAAGGAAATTATAATTGGTGTAGTATCGAAAATCTGTCTATCTGACGGTCAATCGGATCGGGGTCGCCCTAGCCACTTACCCGTCTCTGTGGTCTAGTGGTTAAGGCACCGGCGTTCAAAGCTGGGGGCCCGGGTTCGATTCCCGGCAGAGACATTTTTTCGGCATCACCAATTTTTCCAAAGGGTAGATAGCTCTGGGGAACCTTGATTTAAGCTACGCCTACCATTGTTCTCTTCATCCATTTCTTTACAATATTTAAATAAAAAGAGTTGCCAATGCTGTTGTACATGTATAACTTTACACATTTGTATACTTTCTCCCATACGTGTACTGTATCAAAGCAATAGCTTTGATCCAGCTGAGGCATGGCGGCTTGTCATTGTTCAAAACCCACCTTCACCCGACAAAGGAAATTATAATTGGTGTAGTATCGAAAATCTGTCTATCTGACGGTCAATCGGATCGGGGTCGCCCTAGCCACTTACCCGTCTCTGTGGTCTAGTGGTTAAGGCACCGGCGTTCAAAGCTGGGGGCCCGGGTTCGATTCCCGGCAGAGACATTTTTTCGGCATCACCAATTTTTCCAAAGGGTAGATAGCTCTGGGGAACCTTGATTTAAGCTACGCCTACCATTGTTCTCTTCATCCATTTCTTTACAATATTTAAATAAAAAGAGTTGCCAATGCTGTTGTACATGTATAACTTTACACATTTGTATACTTTCTCCCATACGTGTACTGTATCAAAGCAATAGCTTTGATCCAGCTGAGGCATGGCGGCTTGTCATTGTTCAAAACCCACCTTCACCCGACAAAGGAAATTATAATTGGTGTAGTATCGAAAATCTGTCTATCTGACGGTCAATCGGATCGGGGTCGCCCTAGCCACTTACCCGTCTCTGTGGTCTAGTGGTTAAGGCACCGGCGTTCAAAGCTGGGGGCCCGGGTTCGATTCCCGGCAGAGACATTTTTTCGGCATCACCAATTTTTCCAAAGGGTAGATAGCTCTGGGGAACCTTGATTTAAGCTACGCCTACCATTGTTCTCTTCATCCATTTCTTTACAATATTTAAATAAAAAGAGTTGCCAATGCTGTTGTACATGTATAACTTTACACATTTGTATACTTTCTCCCATACGTGTACTGTATCAAAGCAATAGCTTTGATCCAGCTGAGGCATGGCGGCTTGTCATTGTTCAAAACCCACCTTCACCCGACAAAGGAAATTATAATTGGTGTAGTATCGAAAATCTGTCTATCTGACGGTCAATCGGATCGGGGTCGCCCTAGCCACTTACCCGTCTCTGTGGTCTAGTGGTTAAGGCACCGGCGTTCAAAGCTGGGGGCCCGGGTTCGATTCCCGGCAGAGACATTTTTTCGGCATCACCAATTTTTCCAAAGGGTAGATAGCTCTGGGGAACCTTGATTTAAGCTACGCCTACCATTGTTCTCTTCATCCATTTCTTTACAATATTTAAATAAAAAGAGTTGCCAATGCTGTTGTACATGTATAACTTTACACATTTGTATACTTTCTCCCATACGTGTACTGTATCAAAGCAATAGCTTTGATCCAGCTGAGGCATGGCGGCTTGTCATTGTTCAAAACCCACCTTCACCCGACAAAGGAAATTATAATTGGTGTAGTATCGAAAATCTGTCTATCTGACGGTCAATCGGATCGGGGTCGCCCTAGCCACTTACCCGTCTCTGTGGTCTAGTGGTTAAGGCACCGGCGTTCAAAGCTGGGGGCCCGGGTTCGATTCCCGGCAGAGACATTTTTTCGGCATCACCAATTTTTCCAAAGGGTAGATAGCTCTGGGGAACCTTGATTTAAGCTACGCCTACCATTGTTCTCTTCATCCATTTCTTTACAATATTTAAATAAAAAGAGTTGCCAATGCTGTTGTACATGTATAACTTTACACATTTGTATACTTTCTCCCATACGTGTACTGTATCAAAGCAATAGCTTTGATCCAGCTGAGGCATGGCGGCTTGTCATTGTTCAAAACCCACCTTCACCCGACAAAGGAAATTATAATTGGTGTAGTATCGAAAATCTGTCTATCTGACGGTCAATCGGATCGGGGTCGCCCTAGCCACTTACCCGTCTCTGTGGTCTAGTGGTTAAGGCACCGGCGTTCAAAGCTGGGGGCCCGGGTTCGATTCCCGGCAGAGACATTTTTTCGGCATCACCAATTTTTCCAAAGGGTAGATAGCTCTGGGGAACCTTGATTTAAGCTACGCCTACCATTGTTCTCTTCATCCATTTCTTTACAATATTTAAATAAAAAGAGTTGCCAATGCTGTTGTACATGTATAACTTTACACATTTGTATACTTTCTCCCATACGTGTACTGTATCAAAGCAATAGCTTTGATCCAGCTGAGGCATGGCGGCTTGTCATTGTTCAAAACCCACCTTCACCCGACAAAGGAAATTATAATTGGTGTAGTATCGAAAATCTGTCTATCTGACGGTCAATCGGATCGGGGTCGCCCTAGCCACTTACCCGTCTCTGTGGTCTAGTGGTTAAGGCACCGGCGTTCAAAGCTGGGGGCCCGGGTTCGATTCCCGGCAGAGACATTTTTTCGGCATCACCAATTTTTCCAAAGGGTAGATAGCTCTGGGGAACCTTGATTTAAGCTACGCCTACCATTGTTCTCTTCATCCATTTCTTTACAATATTTAAATAAAAAGAGTTGCCAATGCTGTTGTACATGTATAACCTTACACATTTGTATACTTTCTCCCATACGTGTACTGTATCAAAGCAATAGCTTTGATCCAGCTGAGGCATGGCGGCTTGTCATTGTTCAAAACCCACCTTCACCCGACAAAGGAAATTATAATTGGTGTAGTATCGAAAATCTGTCTATCTGACGGTCAATCGGATCGGGGTCGCCCTAGCCACTTACCCGTCTCTGTGGTCTAGTGGTTAAGGCACCGGCGTTCAAAGCTGGGGGCCCGGGTTCGATTCCCGGCAGAGACATTTTTTCGGCATCACCAATTTTTCCAAAGGGTAGATAGCTCTGGGGAACCTTGATTTAAGCTACGCCTACCATTGTTCTCTTCATCCATTTCTTTACAATATTTAAATAAAAAGAGTTGCCAATGCTGTTGTACATGTATAACTTTACACATTTGTATACTTTCTCCCATACGTGTACTGTATCAAAGCAATAGCTTTGATCCAGCTGAGGCATGGCGGCTTGTCATTGTTCAAAACCCACCTTCACCCGACAAAGGAAATTATAATTGGTGTAGTATCGAAAATCTGTCTATCTGACGGTCAATCGGATCGGGGTCGCCCTAGCCACTTACCCGTCTCTGTGGTCTAGTGGTTAAGGCACCGGCGTTCAAAGCTGGGGGCCCGGGTTCGATTCCCGGCAGAGACATTTTTTCGGCATCACCAATTTTTCCAAAGGGTAGATAGCTCTGGGGAACCTTGATTTAAGCTACGCCTACCATTGTTCTCTTCATCCATTTCTTTACAATATTTAAATAAAAAGAGTTGCCAATGCTGTTGTACATGTATAACTTTACACATTTGTATACTTTCTCCCATACGTGTACTGTATCAAAGCAATAGCTTTGATCCAGCTGAGGCATGGCGGCTTGTCATTGTTCAAAACCCACCTTCACCCGACAAAGGAAATTATAATTGGTGTAGTATCGAAAATCTGTCTATCTGACGGTCAATCGGATCGGGGTCGCCCTAGCCACTTACCCGTCTCTGTGGTCTAGTGGTTAAGGCACCGGCGTTCAAAGCTGGGGGCCCGGGTTCGATTCCCGGCAGAGACATTTTTTCGGCATCACCAATTTTTCCAAAGGGTAGATAGCTCTGGGGAACCTTGATTTAAGCTACGCCTACCATTGTTCTCTTCATCCATTTCTTTACAATATTTAAATAAAAAGAGTTGCCAATGCTGTTGTACATGTATAACCTTACACATTTGTATACTTTCTCCCATACGTGTACTGTATCAAAGCAATAGCTTTGATCCAGCTGAGGCATGGCGGCTTGTCATTGTTCAAAACCCACCTTCACCCGACAAAGGAAATTATAATTGGTGTAGTATCGAAAATCTGTCTATCTGACGGTCAATCGGATCGGGGTCGCCCTAGCCACTTACCCGTCTCTGTGGTCTAGTGGTTAAGGCACCGGCGTTCAAAGCTGGGGGCCCGGGTTCGATTCCCGGCAGAGACATTTTTTCGGCATCACCAATTTTTCCAAAGGGTAGATAGCTCTGGGGAACCTTGATTTAAGCTACGCCTACCATTGTTCTCTTCATCCATTTCTTTACAATATTTAAATAAAAAGAGTTGCCAATGCTGTTGTACATGTATAACTTTACACATTTGTATACTTTCTCCCATACGTGTACTGTATCAAAGCAATAGCTTTGATCCAGCTGAGGCATGGCGGCTTGTCATTGTTCAAAACCCACCTTCACCCGACAAAGGAAATTATAATTGGTGTAGTATCGAAAATCTGTCTATCTGACGGTCAATCGGATCGGGGTCGCCCTAGCCACTTACCCGTCTCTGTGGTCTAGTGGTTAAGGCACCGGCGTTCAAAGCTGGGGGCCCGGGTTCGATTCCCGGCAGAGACATTTTTTCGGCATCACCAATTTTTCCAAAGGGTAGATAGCTCTGGGGAACCTTGATTTAAGCTACGCCTACCATTGTTCTCTTCATCCATTTCTTTACAATATTTAAATAAAAAGAGTTGCCAATGCTGTTGTACATGTATAACTTTACACATTTGTATACTTTCTCCCATACGTGTACTGTATCAAAGCAATAGCTTTGATCCGGCTGAGGCATGGCGGCTTGTCATTGTTCAAAACCCACCTTCACCCGACAAAGGAAATTATAATTGGTGTTGTATCGAAAATCTGTCTATCTGACGGTCAATCGGATCGGGGTCGCCCTAGCCACTTACCCGTCTCTGTGGTCTAGTGGTTAAGGCACCGGCGTTCAAAGCTGGGGGCCCGGGTTCGATTCCCGGCAGAGACATTTTTTCGGCATCACCAATTTTTCCAAAGGGTAGATAGCTCTGGGGAACCCTGATTTAAGCTACGCCTACCATTGTTCTCTTCATCCATTTCTTTACAATATTTAAATAAAAAGAGTTGCCAATGCTGTTGTACATGTATAACTTTACACATTTGTATACTTTCTCCCATACGTGTACTGTATCAAAGCAATAGCTTTGATCCAGCTGAGGCATGGCGGCTTGTCATTGTTCAAAACCCACCTTCATCCGACAAAGGAAATTATAATTGGTGTAGTATCGAAAATCTGTCTATCTGACGGTCAATCGGATCGGGGTCGCCCTAGCCACTTACCCGTCTCTGTGGTCTAGTGGTTAAGGCACCGGCGTTCAAAGCTGGGGGCCCGGGTTCGATTCCCGGCAGAGACATTTTTTCGGCATCACCAATTTTTCCAAAGGGTAGATAGCTCTGGGGAACCTTGATTTAAGCTACGCCTACCATTGTTCTCTTCATCCATTTCTTTACAATATTTAAATAAAAAGAGTTGCCAATGCTGTTGTACATGTATAACTTTACACATTTGTATACTTTCTCCCATACGTGTACTGTATCAAAGCAATAGCTTTGATCCGGCTGAGGCATGGCGGCTTGTCATTGTTCAAAACCCACCTTCACCCGACAAAGGAAATTATAATTGGTGTTGTATCGAAAATCTGTCTATCTGACGGTCAATCGGATCGGGGTCGCCCTAGCCACTTACCCGTCTCTGTGGTCTAGTGGTTAAGGCACCGGCGTTCAAAGCTGGGGGCCCGGGTTCGATTCCCGGCAGAGACATTTTTTCGGCATCACCAATTTTTCCAAAGGGTAGATAGCTCTGGGGAACCTTGATTTAAGCTACGCCTACCATTGTTCTCTTCATCCATTTCTTTACAATATTTAAATAAAAAGAGTTGCCAATGCTGTTGTACATGTATAACTTTACACATTTGTATACTTTCTCCCATACGTGTACTGTATCAAAGCAATAGCTTTGATCCAGCTGAGGCATGGCGGCTTGTCATTGTTCAAAACCCACCTTCACCCGACAAAGGAAATTATAATTGGTGTAGTATCGAAAATCTGTCTATCTGACGGTCAATCGGATCGGGGTCCCCCTAGCCACTTACCCGTCTCTGTGGTCTAGTGGTTAAGGCACCGGCGTTCAAAGCTGGGGGCCCGGGTTCGATTCCCGGCAGAGATATTTTTTCGGCATCACCAATTTTTCCAAAGGGTAGATAGCTCTGGGGAACCTTGATTTAAGCTACGCCTACCATTGTTCTCTTCATCCATTTCTTTACAATATTTAAATAAAAAGAGTTGCCAATGCTGTTGTACATGTATAACTTTACACATTTGTATACTTTCTCCCATACGTGTACTGTATCAAAGCAATAGCTTTGATCCGGCTGAGGCATGGCGGCTTGTCATTGTTCAAAACCCACCTTCACCCGACAAAGGAAATTATAATTGGTGTAGTATCGAAAATCTGTCTATCTGACGGTCAATCGGATCGGGGTCGCCCTAGCCACTTACCCGTCTCTGTGGTCTAGTGGTTAAGGCACCGGCGTTCAAAGCTGGGGGCCCGGGTTCGATTCCCGGCAGAGACATTTTTTCGGCATCACCAATTTTTCCAAAGGGTAGATAGCTCTGGGGAACCTTGATTTAAGCTACGCCTACCATTGTTCTCTTCATCCATTTCTTTACAATATTTAAATAAAAAGAGTTGCCAATGCTGTTGTACATGTATAACTTTACACATTTGTATACTTTCTCCCATACGTGTACTGTATCAAAGCAATAGCTTTGATCCAGCTGAGGCATGGCGGCTTGTCATTGTTCAAAACCCACCTTCACCCAACAAAGGAAATTATAATTGGTGTAGTATCGAAAATCTGTCTATCTGACGGTCAATCGGATCGGGGTCGCCCTAGCCACTTACCCGTCTCTGTGGTCTAGTGGTTAAGGCACCGGCGTTCAAAGCTGGGGGCCCGGGTTCGATTCCCGGCAGAGACATTTTTTCGGCATCACCAATTTTTCCAAAGGGTAGATAGCTCTGGGGAACCTTGATTTAAGCTACGCCTACCATTGTTCTCTTCATCCATTTCTTTACAATATTTAAATAAAAAGAGTTGCCAATGCTGTTGTACATGTATAACTTTACACATTTGTATACTTTCTCCCATACGTGTACTGTATCAAAGCAATAGCTTTGATCCAGCTGAGGCATGGCGGCTTGTCATTGTTCAAAACCCACCTTCACCCGACAAAAGAAATTATAATTGGTGTAGTATCGAAAATCTGTCTATCTGACGGTCAATCGGATCGGGGTCGCCCTAGCCACTTACCCGTCTCTGTGGTCTAGTGGTTAAGGCACCGGCGTTCAAAGCTGGGGGCCCGGGTTCGATTCCCGGCAGAGATATTTTTTCGGCATCACCAATTTTTCCAAAGGGTAGATAGCTCTGGGGAACCTTGATTTAAGCTACGCCTACCATTGTTCTCTTCATCCATTTCTTTACAATATTTAAATAAAAAGAGTTGCCAATGCTGTTGTACATGTATAACTTTACACATTTGTATACTTTCTCCCATACGTGTACTGTATCAAAGCAATAGCTTTGATCCAGCTGAGGCATGGCGGCTTGTCATTGTTCAAAACCCACCTTCACCCGACAAAGGAAATTATAATTGGTGTAGTATCGAAAATCTGTCTATCTGACGGTCAATCGGATCGGGGTCGCCCTAGCCACTTACCCGTCTCTGTGGTCTAGTGGTTAAGGCACCGGCGTTCAAAGCTGGGGGCCCGGGTTTGATTCCCGGCAGAGACATTTTTTCGGCATCACCAATTTTTCCAAAGGGTAGATAGCTCTGGGGAACCTTGATTTAAGCTACGCCTACCATTGTTCTCTTCATCCATTTCTTTACAATATTTAAATAAAAAGAGTTGCCAATGCTGTTGTACATGTATAACTTTACACATTTGTATACTTTCTCCCATACGTGTACTGTATCAAAGCAATAGCTTTGATCCAGCTGAGGCATGGCGGCTTGTCATTGTTCAAAACCCACCTTCACCCGACAAAGGAAATTATAATTGGTGTAGTATCGAAAATCTGTCTATCTGACGGTCAATCGGATCGGGGTCGCCCTAGCCACTTACCCGTCTCTGTGGTCTAGTGGTTAAGGCACCGGCGTTCAAAGCTGGGGGCCCGGGTTCGATTCCCGGCAGAGACATTTTTTCGGCATCACCAATTTTTCCAAAGGGTAGATAGCTCTGGGGAACCTTGATTTAAGCTACGCCTACCATTGTTCTCTTCATCCATTTCTTTACAATATTTAAATAAAAAGAGTTGCCAATGCTGTTGTACATGTATAACTTTACACATTTGTATACTTTCTCCCATACGTGTACTGTATCAAAGCAATAGCTTTGATCCAGCTGAGGCATGGCGGCTTGTCATTGTTCAAAACCCACCTTCACCCGACAAAGGAAATTATAATTGGTGTAGTATCGAAAATCTGTCTATCTGACGGTCAATCGGATCGGGGTCGCCCTAGCCACTTACCCGTCTCTGTGGTCTAGTGGTTAAGGCACCGGCGTTCAAAGCTGGGGGCCCGGGTTCGATTCCCGGCAGAGATATTTTTTCGGCATCACCAATTTTTCCAAAGGGTAGATAGCTCTGGGGAACCTTGATTTAAGCTACGCCTACCATTGTTCTCTTCATCCATTTCTTTACAATATTTAAATAAAAAGAGTTGCCAATGCTGTTGTACATGTATAACTTTACACATTTGTATACTTTCTCCCATACGTGTACTGTATCAAAGCAATAGCTTTGATCCAGCTGAGGCATGGCGGCTTGTCATTGTTCAAAACCCACCTTCACCCGACAAAGGAAATTATAATTGGTGTAGTATCGAAAATCTGTCTATCTGACGGTCAATCGGATCGGGGTCGCCCTAGCCACTTACCCGTCTCTGTGGTCTAGTGGTTAAGGCACCGGCGTTCAAAGCTGGGGGCCCGGGTTCGATTCCCGGCAGAGACATTTTTTCGGCATCACCAATTTTTCAAAAGGGTAGATAGCTCTGGGGAACCTTGATTTAAGCTACGCCTACCATTGTTCTCTTCATCCATTTCTTTACAATATTTAAATAAAAAGAGTTGCCAATGCTGTTGTACATGTATAACTTTACACATTTGTATACTTTCTCCCATACGTGTACTGTATCAAAGCAATAGCTTTGATCCAGCTGAGGCATGGCGGCTTGTCATTGTTCAAAACCCACCTTCACCCGACAAAGGAAATTATAATTGGTGTAGTATCGAAAATCTGTCTATCTGACGGTCAATCGGATCGGGGTCGCCCTAGCCACTTACCCGTCTCTGTGGTCTAGTGGTTAAGGCACCGGCGTTCAAAGCTGGGGGCCCGGGTTCGATTCCCGGCAGAGACATTTTTTCGGCATCACCAATTTTTCCAAAGGGTAGATAGCTCTGGGGAACCTTGATTTAAGCTACGCCTACCATTGTTCTCTTCATCCATTTCTTTACAATATTTAAATAAAAAGAGTTGCCAATGCTGTTGTACATGTATAACTTTACACATTTGTATACTTTCTCCCATACGTGTACTGTATCAAAGCAATAGCTTTGATCCAGCTGAGGCATGGCGGCTTGTCATTGTTCAAAACCCACCTTCACCCGACAAAGGAAATTATAATTGGTGTAGTATCGACAATCTGTCTATCTGACGGTAAATCGGATCGGGGTCGCCCTAGCCACTTACCCGTCTCTGTGGTCTAGTGGTTAAGGCACCGGCGTTCAAAGCTGGGGGCCCGGGTTCGATTCCCGGCAGAGACATTTTTTCGGCATCACCAATTTTTCCAAAGGGTAGATAGCTCTGGGGAACCTTGATTTAAGCTACGCCTACCATTGTTCTCTTCATCCATTTCTTTACAATATTTAAATAAAAAGAGTTGCCAATGCTGTTGTACATGTATAACTTTACACATTTGTATACTTTCTCCCATACGTGTACTGTATCAAAGCAATAGCTTTGATCCAGCTGAGGCATGGCGGCTTGTCATTGTTCAAAACCCACCTTCACCCGACAAAGGAAATTATAATTGGTGTAGTATCGAAAATCTGTCTATCTGACGGTCAATCGGATCGGGGTCGCCCTAGCCACTTACCCGTCTCTGTGGTCTAGTGGTTAAGGCACCGGCGTTCAAAGCTGGGGGCCCGGGTTCGATTCCCGGCAGAGACATTTTTTCGGCATCACCAATTTTTCCAAAGGGTAGATAGCTCTGGGGAACCTTGATTTAAGCTACGCCTACCATTGTTCTCTTCATCCATTTCTTTACAATATTTAAATAAAAAGAGTTGCCAATGCTGTTGTACATGTATAACTTTACACATTTGTATACTTTCTCCCATACGTGTACTGTATCAAAGCAATAGCTTTGATCCAGCTGAGGCATGGCGGCTTGTCATTGTTCAAAACCCACCTTCACCCGACAAAGGAAATTATAATTGGTGTTGTATCGAAAATCTGTCTATCTGACGGTCAATCGGATCGGGGTCGCCCTAGCCACTTACCCGTCTCTGTGGTCTAGTGGTTAAGGCACCGGCGTTCAAAGCTGGGGGCCCGGGTTCGATTCCCGGCAGAGACATTTTTTCGGCATCACCAATTTTTCCAAAGGGTAGATAGCTCTGGGGAACCCTGATTTAAGCTACGCCTACCATTGTTCTCTTCATCCATTTCTTTACAATATTTAAATAAAAAGAGTTGCCAATGCTGTTGTACATGTATAACTTTACACATTTGTATACTTTCTCCCATACGTGTACTGTATCAAAGCAATAGCTTTGATCCAGCTGAGGCATGGCGGCTTGTCATTGTTCAAAACCCACCTTCATCCGACAAAGGAAATTATAATTGGTGTAGTATCGAAAATCTGTCTATCTGACGGTCAATCGGATCGGGGTCGCCCTAGCCACTTACCCGTCTCTGTGGTCTAGTGGTTAAGGCACCGGCGTTCAAAGCTGGGGGCCCGGGTTCGATTCCCGGCAGAGACATTTTTTCGGCATCACCAATTTTTCCAAAGGGTAGATAGCTCTGGGGAACCTTGATTTAAGCTACGCCTACCATTGTTCTCTTCATCCATTTCTTTACAATATTTAAATAAAAAGAGTTGCCAATGCTGTTGTACATGTATAACTTTACACATTTGTATACTTTCTCCCATACGTGTACTGTATCAAAGCAATAGCTTTGATCCGGCTGAGGCATGGCGGCTTGTCATTGTTCAAAACCCACCTTCACCCGACAAAGGAAATTATAATTGGTGTTGTATCGAAAATCTGTCTATCTGACGGTCAATCGGATCGGGGTCGCCCTAGCCACTTACCCGTCTCTGTGGTCTAGTGGTTAAGGCACCGGCGTTCAAAGCTGGGGGCCCGGGTTCGATTCCCGGCAGAGACATTTTTTCGGCATCACCAATTTTTCCAAAGGGTAGATAGCTCTGGGGAACCTTGATTTAAGCTACGCCTACCATTGTTCTCTTCATCCATTTCTTTACAATATTTAAATAAAAAGAGTTGCCAATGCTGTTGTACATGTATAACTTTACACATTTGTATACTTTCTCCCATACGTGTACTGTATCAAAGCAATAGCTTTGATCCAGCTGAGGCATGGCGGCTTGTCATTGTTCAAAACCCACCTTCACCCGACAAAGGAAATTATAATTGGTGTAGTATCGAAAATCTGTCTATCTGACGGTCAATCGGATCGGGGTCGCCCTAGCCACTTACCCGTCTCTGTGGTCTAGTGGTTAAGGCACCGGCGTTCAAAGCTGGGGGCCCGGGTTCGATTCCCGGCAGAGACATTTTTTCGGCATCACCAATTTTTCCAAAGGGTAGATAGCTCTGGGGAACCTTGATTTAAGCTACGCCTACCATTGTTCTCTTCATCCATTTCTTTACAATATTTAAATAAAAAGAGTTGCCAATGCTGTTGTACATGTATAACTTTACACATTTGTATACTTTCTCCCATACGTGTACTGTATCAAAGCAATAGCTTTGATCCAGCTGAGGCATGGCGGCTTGTCATTGTTCAAAACCCACCTTCACCCAACAAAGGAAATTATAATTGGTGTAGTATCGAAAATCTGTCTATCTGACGGTCAATCGGATCGGGGTCGCCCTAGCCACTTACCCGTCTCTGTGGTCTAGTGGTTAAGGCACCGGCGTTCAAAGCTGGGGGCCCGGGTTCGATTCCCGGCAGAGACATTTTTTCGGCATCACCAATTTTTCCAAAGGGTAGATAGCTCTGGGGAACCTTGATTTAAGCTACGCCTACCATTGTTCTCTTCATCCATTTCTTTACAATATTTAAATAAAAAGAGTTGCCAATGCTGTTGTACATGTATAACTTTACACATTTGTATACTTTCTCCCATACGTGTACTGTATCAAAGCAATAGCTTTGATCCAGCTGAGGCATGGCGGCTTGTCATTGTTCAAAACCCACCTTCACCCGACAAAAGAAATTATAATTGGTGTAGTATCGAAAATCTGTCTATCTGACGGTCAATCGGATCGGGGTCGCCCTAGCCACTTACCCGTCTCTGTGGTCTAGTGGTTAAGGCACCGGCGTTCAAAGCTGGGGGCCCGGGTTCGATTCCCGGCAGAGATATTTTTTCGGCATCACCAATTTTTCCAAAGGGTAGATAGCTCTGGGGAACCTTGATTTAAGCTACGCCTACCATTGTTCTCTTCATCCATTTCTTTACAATATTTAAATAAAAAGAGTTGCCAATGCTGTTGTACATGTATAACTTTACACATTTGTATACTTTCTCCCATACGTGTACTGTATCAAAGCAATAGCTTTGATCCAGCTGAGGCATGGCGGCTTGTCATTGTTCAAAACCCACCTTCACCCGACAAAGGAAATTATAATTGGTGTAGTATCGAAAATCTGTCTATCTGACGGTCAATCGGATCGGGGTCGCCCTAGCCACTTACCCGTCTCTGTGGTCTAGTGGTTAAGGCACCGGCGTTCAAAGCTGGGGGCCCGGGTTCGATTCCCGGCAGAGACATTTTTTCGGCATCACCAATTTTTCCAAAGGGTAGATAGCTCTGGGGAACCTTGATTTAAGCTACGCCTACCATTGTTCTCTTCATCCATTTCTTTACAATATTTAAATAAAAAGAGTTGCCAATGCTGTTGTACATGTATAACTTTACACATTTGTATACTTTCTCCCATACGTGTACTGTATCAAAGCAATAGCTTTGATCCAGCTGAGGCATGGCGGCTTGTCATTGTTCAAAACCCACCTTCACCCGACAAAGGAAATTATAATTGGTGTAGTATCGAAAATCTGTCTATCTGACGGTCAATCGGATCGGGGTCGCCCTAGCCACTTACCCGTCTCTGTGGTCTAGTGGTTAAGGCACCGGCGTTCAAAGCTGGGGGCCCGGGTTCGATTCCCGGCAGAGACATTTTTTCGGCATCACCAATTTTTCCAAAGGGTAGATAGCTCTGGGGAACCTTGATTTAAGCTACGCCTACCATTGTTCTCTTCATCCATTTCTTTACAATATTTAAATAAAAAGAGTTGCCAATGCTGTTGTACATGTATAACTTTACACATTTGTATACTTTCTCCCATACGTGTACTGTATCAAAGCAATAGCTTTGATCCAGCTGAGGCATGGCGGCTTGTCATTGTTCAAAACCCACCTTCACCCGACAAAGGAAATTATAATTGGTGTAGTATCGACAATCTGTCTATCTGACGGTAAATCGGATCGGGGTCGCCCTAGCCACTTACCCGTCTCTGTGGTCTAGTGGTTAAGGCACCGGCGTTCAAAGCTGGGGGCCCGGGTTCGATTCCCGGCAGAGACATTTTTTCGGCATCACCAATTTTTCCAAAGGGTAGATAGCTCTGGGGAACCTTGATTTAAGCTACGCCTACCATTGTTCTCTTCATCCATTTCTTTACAATATTTAAATAAAAAGAGTTGCCAATGCTGTTGTACATGTATAACTTTACACATTTGTATACTTTCTCCCATACGTGTACTGTATCAAAGCAATAGCTTTGATCCAGCTGAGGCATGGCGGCTTGTCATTGTTCAAAACCCACCTTCACCCGACAAAGGAAATTATAATTGGTGTAGTATCGAAAATCTGTCTATCTGACGGTCAATCGGATCGGGGTCGCCCTAGCCACTTACCCGTCTCTGTGGTCTAGTGGTTAAGGCACCGGCGTTCAAAGCTGGGGGCCCGGGTTTGATTCCCGGCAGAGACATTTTTTCGGCATCACCAATTTTTCCAAAGGGTAGATAGCTCTGGGGAACCTTGATTTAAGCTACGCCTACCATTGTTCTCTTCATCCATTTCTTTACAATATTTAAATAAAAAGAGTTGCCAATGCTGTTGTACATGTATAACTTTACACATTTGTATACTTTCTCCCATACGTGTACTGTATCAAAGCAATAGCTTTGATCCAGCTGAGGCATGGCGGCTTGTCATTGTTCAAAACCCACCTTCACCCGACAAAGGAAATTATAATTGGTGTAGTATCGAAAATCTGTCTATCTGACGGTCAATCGGATCGGGGTCGCCCTAGCCACTTACCCGTCTCTGTGGTCTAGTGGTTAAGGCACCGGCGTTCAAAGCTGGGGGCCCGGGTTCGATTCCCGGCAGAGACATTTTTTCGGCATCACCAATTTTTCCAAAGGGTAGATAGCTCTGGGGAACCTTGATTTAAGCTACGCCTACCATTGTTCTCTTCATCCATTTCTTTACAATATTTAAATAAAAAGAGTTGCCAATGCTGTTGTACATGTATAACTTTACACATTTGTATACTTTCTCCCATACGTGTACTGTATCAAAGCAATAGCTTTGATCCAGCTGAGGCATGGCGGCTTGTCATTGTTCAAAACCCACCTTCACCCGACAAAGGAAATTATAATTGGTGTAGTATCGAAAATCTGTCTATCTGACGGTCAATCGGATCGGGGTCGCCCTAGCCACTTACCCGTCTCTGTGGTCTAGTGGTTAAGGCACCGGCGTTCAAAGCTGGGGGCCCGGGTTCGATTCCCGGCAGAGATATTTTTTCGGCATCACCAATTTTTCCAAAGGGTAGATAGCTCTGGGGAACCTTGATTTAAGCTACGCCTACCATTGTTCTCTTCATCCATTTCTTTACAATATTTAAATAAAAAGAGTTGCCAATGCTGTTGTACATGTATAACTTTACACATTTGTATACTTTCTCCCATACGTGTACTGTATCAAAGCAATAGCTTTGATCCAGCTGAGGCATGGCGGCTTGTCATTGTTCAAAACCCACCTTCACCCGACAAAGGAAATTATAATTGGTGTAGTATCGAAAATCTGTCTATCTGACGGTCAATCGGATCGGGGTCGCCCTAGCCACTTACCCGTCTCTGTGGTCTAGTGGTTAAGGCACCGGCGTTCAAAGCTGGGGGCCCGGGTTCGATTCCCGGCAGAGACATTTTTTCGGCATCACCAATTTTTCCAAAGGGTAGATAGCTCTGGGGAACCTTGATTTAAGCTACGCCTACCATTGTTCTCTTCATCCATTTCTTTACAATATTTAAATAAAAAGAGTTGCCAATGCTGTTGTACATGTATAACTTTACACATTTGTATACTTTCTCCCATACGTGTACTGTATCAAAGCAATAGCTTTGATCCAGCTGAGGCATGGCGGCTTGTCATTGTTCAAAACCCACCTTCACCCGACAAAGGAAATTATAATTGGTGTAGTATCGAAAATCTGTCTATCTGACGGTCAATCGGATCGGGGTCGCCCTAGCCACTTACCCGTCTCTGTGGTCTAGTGGTTAAGGCACCGGCGTTCAAAGCTGGGGGCCCGGGTTCGATTCCCGGCAGAGACATTTTTTCGGCATCACCAATTTTTCCAAAGGGTAGATAGCTCTGGGGAACCTTGATTTAAGCTACGCCTACCATTGTTCTCTTCATCCATTTCTTTACAATATTTAAATAAAAAGAGTTGCCAATGCTGTTGTACATGTATAACTTTACACATTTGTATACTTTCTCCCATACGTGTACTGTATCAAAGCAATAGCTTTGATCCAGCTGAGGCATGGCGGCTTGTCATTGTTCAAAACCCACCTTCACCCGACAAAGGAAATTATAATTGGTGTAGTATCGACAATCTGTCTATCTGACGGTAAATCGGATCGGGGTCGCCCTAGCCACTTACCCGTCTCTGTGGTCTAGTGGTTAAGGCACCGGCGTTCAAAGCTGGGGGCCCGGGTTCGATTCCCGGCAGAGACATTTTTTCGGCATCACCAATTTTTCCAAAGGGTAGATAGCTCTGGGGAACCTTGATTTAAGCTACGCCTACCATTGTTCTCTTCATCCATTTCTTTACAATATTTAAATAAAAAGAGTTGCCAATGCTGTTGTACATGTATAACTTTACACATTTGTATACTTTCTCCCATACGTGTACTGTATCAAAGCAATAGCTTTGATCCAGCTGAGGCATGGCGGCTTGTCATTGTTCAAAACCCACCTTCACCCGACAAAGGAAATTATAATTGGTGTAGTATCGAAAATCTGTCTATCTGACGGTCAATCGGATCGGGGTCGCCCTAGCCACTTACCCGTCTCTGTGGTCTAGTGGTTAAGGCACCGGCGTTCAAAGCTGGGGGCCCGGGTTCGATTCCCGGCAGAGACATTTTTTCGGCATCACCAATTTTTCCAAAGGGTAGATAGCTCTGGGGAACCTTGATTTAAGCTACGCCTACCATTGTTCTCTTCATCCATTTCTTTACAATATTTAAATAAAAAGAGTTGCCAATGCTGTTGTACATGTATAACTTTACACATTTGTATACTTTCTCCCATACGTGTACTGTATCAAAGCAATAGCTTTGATCCAGCTGAGGCATGGCGGCTTGTCATTGTTCAAAACCCACCTTCACCCGACAAAGGAAATTATAATTGGTGTTGTATCGAAAATCTGTCTATCTGACGGTCAATCGGATCGGGGTCGCCCTAGCCACTTACCCGTCTCTGTGGTCTAGTGGTTAAGGCACCGGCGTTCAAAGCTGGGGGCCCGGGTTCGATTCCCGGCAGAGACATTTTTTCGGCATCACCAATTTTTCCAAAGGGTAGATAGCTCTGGGGAACCCTGATTTAAGCTACGCCTACCATTGTTCTCTTCATCCATTTCTTTACAATATTTAAATAAAAAGAGTTGCCAATGCTGTTGTACATGTATAACTTTACACATTTGTATACTTTCTCCCATACGTGTACTGTATCAAAGCAATAGCTTTGATCCAGCTGAGGCATGGCGGCTTGTCATTGTTCAAAACCCACCTTCATCCGACAAAGGAAATTATAATTGGTGTAGTATCGAAAATCTGTCTATCTGACGGTCAATCGGATCGGGGTCGCCCTAGCCACTTACCCGTCTCTGTGGTCTAGTGGTTAAGGCACCGGCGTTCAAAGCTGGGGGCCCGGGTTCGATTCCCGGCAGAGACATTTTTTCGGCATCACCAATTTTTCCAAAGGGTAGATAGCTCTGGGGAACCTTGATTTAAGCTACGCCTACCATTGTTCTCTTCATCCATTTCTTTACAATATTTAAATAAAAAGAGTTGCCAATGCTGTTGTACATGTATAACTTTACACATTTGTATACTTTCTCCCATACGTGTACTGTATCAAAGCAATAGCTTTGATCCGGCTGAGGCATGGCGGCTTGTCATTGTTCAAAACCCACCTTCACCCGACAAAGGAAATTATAATTGGTGTTGTATCGAAAATCTGTCTATCTGACGGTCAATCGGATCGGGGTCGCCCTAGCCACTTACCCGTCTCTGTGGTCTAGTGGTTAAGGCACCGGCGTTCAAAGCTGGGGGCCCGGGTTCGATTCCCGGCAGAGACATTTTTTCGGCATCACCAATTTTTCCAAAGGGTAGATAGCTCTGGGGAACCTTGATTTAAGCTACGCCTACCATTGTTCTCTTCATCCATTTCTTTACAATATTTAAATAAAAAGAGTTGCCAATGCTGTTGTACATGTATAACTTTACACATTTGTATACTTTCTCCCATACGTGTACTGTATCAAAGCAATAGCTTTGATCCAGCTGAGGCATGGCGGCTTGTCATTGTTCAAAACCCACCTTCACCCGACAAAGGAAATTATAATTGGTGTAGTATCGAAAATCTGTCTATCTGACGGTCAATCGGATCGGGGTCGCCCTAGCCACTTACCCGTCTCTGTGGTCTAGTGGTTAAGGCACCGGCGTTCAAAGCTGGGGGCCCGGGTTCGATTCCCGGCAGAGACATTTTTTCGGCATCACCAATTTTTCCAAAGGGTAGATAGCTCTGGGGAACCTTGATTTAAGCTACGCCTACCATTGTTCTCTTCATCCATTTCTTTACAATATTTAAATAAAAAGAGTTGCCAATGCTGTTGTACATGTATAACTTTACACATTTGTATACTTTCTCCCATACGTGTACTGTATCAAAGCAATAGCTTTGATCCAGCTGAGGCATGGCGGCTTGTCATTGTTCAAAACCCACCTTCACCCAACAAAGGAAATTATAATTGGTGTAGTATCGAAAATCTGTCTATCTGACGGTCAATCGGATCGGGGTCGCCCTAGCCACTTACCCGTCTCTGTGGTCTAGTGGTTAAGGCACCGGCGTTCAAAGCTGGGGGCCCGGGTTCGATTCCCGGCAGAGACATTTTTTCGGCATCACCAATTTTTCCAAAGGGTAGATAGCTCTGGGGAACCTTGATTTAAGCTACGCCTACCATTGTTCTCTTCATCCATTTCTTTACAATATTTAAATAAAAAGAGTTGCCAATGCTGTTGTACATGTATAACTTTACACATTTGTATACTTTCTCCCATACGTGTACTGTATCAAAGCAATAGCTTTGATCCAGCTGAGGCATGGCGGCTTGTCATTGTTCAAAACCCACCTTCACCCGACAAAAGAAATTATAATTGGTGTAGTATCGAAAATCTGTCTATCTGACGGTCAATCGGATCGGGGTCGCCCTAGCCACTTACCCGTCTCTGTGGTCTAGTGGTTAAGGCACCGGCGTTCAAAGCTGGGGGCCCGGGTTCGATTCCCGGCAGAGATATTTTTTCGGCATCACCAATTTTTCCAAAGGGTAGATAGCTCTGGGGAACCTTGATTTAAGCTACGCCTACCATTGTTCTCTTCATCCATTTCTTTACAATATTTAAATAAAAAGAGTTGCCAATGCTGTTGTACATGTATAACTTTACACATTTGTATACTTTCTCCCATACGTGTACTGTATCAAAGCAATAGCTTTGATCCAGCTGAGGCATGGCGGCTTGTCATTGTTCAAAACCCACCTTCACCCGACAAAGGAAATTATAATTGGTGTAGTATCGAAAATCTGTCTATCTGACGGTCAATCGGATCGGGGTCGCCCTAGCCACTTACCCGTCTCTGTGGTCTAGTGGTTAAGGCACCGGCGTTCAAAGCTGGGGGCCCGGGTTCGATTCCCGGCAGAGACATTTTTTCGGCATCACCAATTTTTCCAAAGGGTAGATAGCTCTGGGGAACCTTGATTTAAGCTACGCCTACCATTGTTCTCTTCATCCATTTCTTTACAATATTTAAATAAAAAGAGTTGCCAATGCTGTTGTACATGTATAACTTTACACATTTGTATACTTTCTCCCATACGTGTACTGTATCAAAGCAATAGCTTTGATCCAGCTGAGGCATGGCGGCTTGTCATTGTTCAAAACCCACCTTCACCCGACAAAGGAAATTATAATTGGTGTAGTATCGAAAATCTGTCTATCTGACGGTCAATCGGATCGGGGTCGCCCTAGCCACTTACCCGTCTCTGTGGTCTAGTGGTTAAGGCACCGGCGTTCAAAGCTGGGGGCCCGGGTTCGATTCCCGGCAGAGACATTTTTTCGGCATCACCAATTTTTCCAAAGGGTAGATAGCTCTGGGGAACCTTGATTTAAGCTACGCCTACCATTGTTCTCTTCATCCATTTCTTTACAATATTTAAATAAAAAGAGTTGCCAATGCTGTTGTACATGTATAACTTTACACATTTGTATACTTTCTCCCATACGTGTACTGTATCAAAGCAATAGCTTTGATCCAGCTGAGGCATGGCGGCTTGTCATTGTTCAAAACCCACCTTCACCCGACAAAGGAAATTATAATTGGTGTAGTATCGACAATCTGTCTATCTGACGGTAAATCGGATCGGGGTCGCCCTAGCCACTTACCCGTCTCTGTGGTCTAGTGGTTAAGGCACCGGCGTTCAAAGCTGGGGGCCCGGGTTCGATTCCCGGCAGAGACATTTTTTCGGCATCACCAATTTTTCCAAAGGGTAGATAGCTCTGGGGAACCTTGATTTAAGCTACGCCTACCATTGTTCTCTTCATCCATTTCTTTACAATATTTAAATAAAAAGAGTTGCCAATGCTGTTGTACATGTATAACTTTACACATTTGTATACTTTCTCCCATACGTGTACTGTATCAAAGCAATAGCTTTGATCCAGCTGAGGCATGGCGGCTTGTCATTGTTCAAAACCCACCTTCACCCGACAAAGGAAATTATAATTGGTGTAGTATCGAAAATCTGTCTATCTGACGGTCAATCGGATCGGGGTCGCCCTAGCCACTTACCCGTCTCTGTGGTCTAGTGGTTAAGGCACCGGCGTTCAAAGCTGGGGGCCCGGGTTCGATTCCCGGCAGAGACATTTTTTCGGCATCACCAATTTTTCCAAAGGGTAGATAGCTCTGGGGAACCTTGATTTAAGCTACGCCTACCATTGTTCTCTTCATCCATTTCTTTACAATATTTAAATAAAAAGAGTTGCCAATGCTGTTGTACATGTATAACTTTACACATTTGTATACTTTCTCCCATACGTGTACTGTATCAAAGCAATAGCTTTGATCCGGCTGAGGCATGGCGGCTTGTCATTGTTCAAAACCCACCTTCACCCGACAAAGGAAATTATAATTGGTGTAGTATCGAAAATCTGTCTATCTGACGGTCAATCGGATCGGGGTCGCCCTAGCCACTTACCCGTCTCTGTGGTCTAGTGGTTAAGGCACCGGCGTTCAAAGCTGGGGGCACGGGTTCGATTCCCGGCAGAGACATTTTTTCGGCATCACCAATTTTTCCAAAGGGTAGATAGCTCTGGGGAACCTTGATTTAAGCTACGCCTACCATTGTTCTCTTCATCCATTTCTTTACAATATTTAAATAAAAAGAGTTGCCAATGCTGTTGTACATGTATAACTTTACACATTTGTATACTTTCTCCCATACGTGTACTGTATCAAAGCAATAGCTTTGATCCAGCTGAGGCATGGCGGCTTGTCATTGTTCAAAACCCACCTTCACCCGACAAAGGAAATTATAATTGGTGTAGTATCGACAATCTGTCTATCTGACGGTCAATCGGATCGGGGTCGCCCTAGCCACTTACCCGTCTCTGTGGTCTAGTGGTTAAGGCACCGGCGTTCAAAGCTGGGGGCCCGGGTTCGATTCCCGGCAGAGACATTTTTTCGGCATCACCAATTTTTTCCAAAGGGTAGATAGCTCTGGGGAACCTTGATTTAAGCTACGCCAACCATTGTTCTCTTCATCCATTTCTTTACAATATTTAAATAAAAAGAGTTGCCAATGCTGTTGTACATGTATAACTTTACACATTTGTATACTTTCTCCCATACGTGTACTGTATCAAAGCAATAGCTTTGATCCAGCTGAGGCATGGCGGCTTGTCATTGTTCAAAACCCACCTTCACCCGACAAAGGAAATTATAATTGGTGTAGTATCGAAAATCTGTCTATCTGACGGTCAATCGGATCGGGGTCGCCCTAGCCACTTACCCGTCTCTGTGGTCTAGTGGTTAAGGCACCGGCGTTCAAAGCTGGGGGCCCGGGTTCGATTCCCGGCAGAGACATTTTTTCGGCATCACCAATTTTTCCAAAGGGTAGATAGCTCTGGGGAACCTTGATTTAAGCTACGCCTACCATTGTTCTCTTCATCCATTTCTTTACAATATTTAAATAAAAAGAGTTGCCAATGCTGTTGTACATGTATAACTTTACACATTTGTATACTTTCTCCCATACGTGTACTGTATCAAAGCAATAGCTTTGATCCAGCTGAGGCATGGCGGCTTGTCATTGTTCAAAACCCACCTTCACCCGACAAAGGAAATTATAATTGGTGTAGTATCGAAAATCTGTCTATCTGACGGTCAATCGGATCGGGGTCGCCCTAGCCACTTACCCGTCTCTGTGGTCTAGTGGTTAAGGCACCGGCGTTCAAAGCTGGGGGCCCGGGTTCGATTCCCGGCAGAGACATTTTTTCGGCATCACCAATTTTTCCAAAGGGTAGATAGCTCTGGGGAACCTTGATTTAAGCTACGCCTACCATTGATCTCTTCATCCATTTCTTTACAATATTTAAATAAAAAGAGTTGCCAATGCTGTTGTACATGTATAACTTTACACATTTGTATACTTTCTCCCATACGTGTACTGTATCAAAGCAATAGCTTTGATCCAGCTGAGGCATGGCGGCTTGTCATTGTTCAAAACCCACCTTCACCCGACAAAGGAAATTATAATTGGTGTAGTATCGAAAATCTGTCTATCTGACGGTCAATCGGATCGGGGTCGCCCTAGCCACTTACCCGTCTATGTGGTCTAGTGGTTAAGGCACCGGCGTTCAAAGCTGGGGGCCCGGGTTCGATTCCCGGCAGAGACATTTTTTCGGCATCACCAATTTTTCCAATGGGTAGATAGCTCTGGGGAACCTTGATTTAAGCTACGCCTACCATTGTTCTCTTCATCCATTTCTTTACAATATTTAAATAAAAAGAGTTGCCAATGCTGTTGTACATGTATAACTTTACACATTTGTATACTTTCTCCCATACGTGTACTGTATCAAAGCAATAGCTTTGATCCAGCTGAGGCATGGCGGCTTGTCATTGTTCAAAACCCACCTTCACCCGACAAAGGAAATTATAATTGGTGTAGTATCAAAAAATCTGTCTATCTGACGGTCAATCGGATCGGGGTCGCCCTAGCCACTTACCCGTCTATGTGGTCTAGTGGTTAAGGCACCGGCGTTCAAAGCTGGGGGCCCGGGTTCGATTCCCGGCAGAGACATTTTTTCGGCATCACCAATTTTTCCAAAGGGTAGATAGCTCTGGGGAACCTTGATTTAAGCTACGCCTACCATTGTTCTCTTCATCCATTTCTTTACAATATTTAAATAAAAAGAGTTGCCAATGCTGTTATACATGTATAACTTTACACATTTGTATACTGTCTCCCATACGTGTACTGTATCAAAGCAATAGCTTTGATCCAGCTGAGGCATGGCGGCTTGTCATTGTTCAAAGCCCACCTTCACCCGACAAAGGAAATTATAATTGGTGTAGTATCGAAAATCTGTCTATCTGACGGTCAATCGGATCGGGGTCGCCCTAGCCACTTACCCGTCTCTGTGGTCTAGTGGTTAAGGCACCGGCGTTCAAAGCTGGGGGCCCGGGTTCGATTCCCGGCAGAGACATTTTTTCGGCATCACCAATTTTTCCAAAGGGTAGATAGCTCTGGGGAACCTTGATTAAAGCTACGCCTACCATTGTTCTCTTCATCCATTTCTTTACAATATTTAAATAAAAAGAGTTGCCAATGCTGTTGTACATGTATAACTTTACACATTTGTATACTTTCTCCCATACGTGTACTGAATCAAAGCAATAGCTTTGATCCAGCCGAGGCATGGCGGCTTGTCATTGTTCAAAACCCACCTTCACCCGACAAAGGAAATTATAATTGGTGTAGTATCGAAAATCTGTCTATCTGACGGTCAATCGGATCGGGGTCGCCCTAGCCACTTACCCGTCTCTGTGGTCTAGTGGTTAAGGCACCGGCGTTCAAAGCTGGGGGCCCGGGTTCGATTCCCGGCAGAGACATTTTTTCGGCATCACCAATTTTTCCAAAGGGTAGATAGCTCTGGGGAACCTTGATTTAAGCTACGCCTACCATTGTTCTCTTCATCCATTTCTTTACAATATTTAAATAAAAAGAGTTGCCAATGCTGTTGTACATGTATAACTTTACACATTTGTATACTTTCTCCCATACGTGTACTGTATCAAAGCAATAGCTTTGATCCGGCTGAGGCATGGCGGCTTGTCATTGTTCAAAACCCACCTTCACCCGACAAAGGAAATTATAATTGGTGTAGTATCGAAAATCTGTCTATCTGACGGTCAATCGGATCGGGGTCGCCCTAGCCACTTACCCGTCTCTGTGGTCTAGTGGTTAAGGCACCGGCGTTCAAAGCTGGGGGCCCGGGTTCGATTCCCGGCAGAGACATTTTTTCGGCATCACCAATTTTTCCAAAGGGTAGATAGCTCTGGGGAACCTTGATTTAAGCTACGCCTACCATTGTTCTCTTCATCCATTTCTTTACAATATTTAAATAAAAAGAGTTGCCAATGCTGTTGTACATGTATAACTTTACACATTTGTATACTTTCTCCCATACGTGTACTGTATCAAAGCAATAGCTTTGATCCAGCTGAGGCATGGCGGCTTGTCATTGTTCAAAACCCACCTTCACCCGACAAAGGAAATTATAATTGGTGTAGTATCGAAAATCTGTCTATCTGACGGTCAATCGGATCGGGGTCGCCCTAGCCACTTACCCGTCTCTGTGGTCTAGTGGTTAAGGCACCGGCGTTCAAAGCTGGGGGCCCGGGTTCGATTCCCGGCAGAGACATTTTTTCGGCATCACCAATTTTTCCAAAGGGTAGATAGCTCTGGGGAACCTTGATTTAAGCTACGCCTACCATTGTTCTCTTCATCCATTTCTTTACAATATTTAAATAAAAAGAGTTGCCAATGCTGTTGTACATGTATAACTTTACACATTTGTATACTTTCTCCCATACGTGTACTGTATCAAAGCAATAGCTTTGATCCAGCTGAGGCATGGCGGCTTGTCATTGTTCAAAACCCACCTTCACCCGACAAAGGAAATTATAATTGGTGTAGTATCGAAAATCTGTCTATCTGACGGTCAATCGGATCGGGGTCGCCCTAGCCACTTACCCGTCTCTGTGGTCTAGTGGTTAAGGCACCGGCGTTCAAAGCTGGGGGCCCGGGTTCGATTCCCGGCAGAGACATTTTTTCGGCATCACCAATTTTTCCAAAGGGTAGATAGCTCTGGGGAACCTTGATTTAAGCTACGCCTACCATTGATCTCTTCATCCATTTCTTTACAATATTTAAATAAAAAGAGTTGCCAATGCTGTTGTACATGTATAACTTTACACATTTGTATACTTTCTCCCATACGTGTACTGTATCAAAGCAATAGCTTTGATCCAGCTGAGGCATGGCGGCTTGTCATTGTTCAAAACCCACCTTCACCCGACAAAGGAAATTATAATTGGTGTAGTATCGAAAATCTGTCTATCTGACGGTCAATCGGATCGGGGTCGCCCTAGCCACTTACCCGTCTATGTGGTCTAGTGGTTAAGGCACCGGCGTTCAAAGCTGGGGGCCCGGGTTCGATTCCCGGCAGAGACATTTTTTCGGCATCACCAATTTTTCCAATGGGTAGATAGCTCTGGGGAACCTTGATTTAAGCTACGCCTACCATTGTTCTCTTCATCCATTTCTTTACAATATTTAAATAAAAAGAGTTGCCAATGCTGTTGTACATGTATAACTTTACACATTTGTATACTTTCTCCCATACGTGTACTGTATCAAAGCAATAGCTTTGATCCAGCTGAGGCATGGCGGCTTGTCATTGTTCAAAACCCACCTTCACCCGACAAAGGAAATTATAATTGGTGTAGTATCAAAAAATCTGTCTATCTGACGGTCAATCGGATCGGGGTCGCCCTAGCCACTTACCCGTCTATGTGGTCTAGTGGTTAAGGCACCGGCGTTCAAAGCTGGGGGCCCGGGTTCGATTCCCGGCAGAGACATTTTTTCGGCATCACCAATTTTTCCAAAGGGTAGATAGCTCTGGGGAACCTTGATTTAAGCTACGCCTACCATTGTTCTCTTCATCCATTTCTTTACAATATTTAAATAAAAAGAGTTGCCAATGCTGTTATACATGTATAACTTTACACATTTGTATACTTTCTCCCATACGTGTACTGTATCAAAGCAATAGCTTTGATCCAGCTGAGGCATGGCGGCTTGTCATTGTTCAAAGCCCACCTTCACCCGACAAAGGAAATTATAATTGGTGTAGTATCGAAAATCTGTCTATCTGACGGTCAATCGGATCGGGGTCGCCCTAGCCACTTACCCGTCTCTGTGGTCTAGTGGTTAAGGCACCGGCGTTCAAAGCTGGGGGCCCGGGTTCGATTCCCGGCAGAGACATTTTTTCGGCATCACCAATTTTTCCAAAGGGTAGATAGCTCTGGGGAACCTTGATTAAAGCTACGCCTACCATTGTTCTCTTCATCCATTTCTTTACAATATTTAAATAAAAAGAGTTGCCAATGCTGTTGTACATGTATAACTTTACACATTTGTATACTTTCTCCCATACGTGTACTGAATCAAAGCAATAGCTTTGATCCAGCCGAGGCATGGCGGCTTGTCATTGTTCAAAACCCACCTTCACCCGACAAAGGAAATTATAATTGGTGTAGTATCGAAAATCTGTCTATCTGACGGTCAATCGGATCGGGGTCGCCCTAGCCACTTACCCGTCTCTGTGGTCTAGTGGTTAAGGCACCGGCGTTCAAAGCTGGGGGCCCGGGTTCGATTCCCGGCAGAGACATTTTTTCGGCATCACCAATTTTTCCAAAGGGTAGATAGCTCTGGGGAACCTTGATTTAAGCTACGCCTACCATTGTTCTCTTCATCCATTTCTTTACAATATTTAAATAAAAAGAGTTGCCAATGCTGTTGTACATGTATAACTTTACACATTTGTATACTTTCTCCCATACGTGTACTGTATCAAAGCAATAGCTTTGATCCGGCTGAGGCATGGCGGCTTGTCATTGTTCAAAACCCACCTTCACCCGACAAAGGAAATTATAATTGGTGTAGTATCGAAAATCTGTCTATCTGACGGTCATTCGGATCGGGGTCGCCCTAGCCACTTACCCGTCTCTGTGGTCTAGTGGTTAAGGCACCGGCGTTCAAAGCTGGGGGCCCGGGTTCGATTCCCGGCAGAGACATTTTTTTCGGCATCACCAATTTTTCCAAAGGGTAGATAGCTCTGGGGAACCTTGATTTAAGCTACGCCTACCATTGTTCTCTTCATCCATTTCTTTACAATATTTAAATAAAAAGAGTTGCCAATGCTGTTGTACATGTATAACTTTACACATTTGTATACTTTCTCCCATACGTGTACTGTATCAAAGCAATAGCTTTGATCCAGCTGAGGCATGGCGGCTTGTCATTGTTCAAAACCCACCTTCACCCGACAAAGGAAATTATAATTGGTGTAGTATCGACAATCTGTCTATCTGACGGTCAATCGGATCGGGGTCGCCCTAGCCACTTACCCGTCTCTGTGGTCTAGTGGTTAAGGCACCGGCGTTCAAAGCTGGGGGCCCGGGTTCGATTCCCGGCAGAGACATTTTTTCGGCATCACCAATTTTTTCCAAAGGGTAGATAGCTCTGGGGAACCTTGATTTAAGCTACGCCAACCATTGTTCTCTTCATCCATTTCTTTACAATATTTAAATAAAAAGAGTTGCCAATGCTGTTGTACATGTATAACTTTACACATTTGTATACTTTCTCCCATACGTGTACTGTATCAAAGCAATAGCTTTGATCCAGCTGAGGCATGGCGGCTTGTCATTGTTCAAAACCCACCTTCACCCGACAAAGGAAATTATAATTGGTGTAGTATCGAAAATCTGTCTATCTGACGGTCAATCGGATCGGGGTCGCCCTAGCCACTTACCCGTCTCTGTGGTCTAGTGGTTAAGGCACCGGCGTTCAAAGCTGGGGGCCCGGGTTCGATTCCCGGCAGAGACATTTTTTCGGCATCACCAATTTTTCCAAAGGGTAGATAGCTCTGGGGAACCTTGATTTAAGCTACGCCTACCATTGTTCTCTTCATCCATTTCTTTACAATATTTAAATAAAAAGAGTTGCCAATGCTGTTGTACATGTATAACTTTACACATTTGTATACTTTCTCCCATACGTGTACTGTATCAAAGCAATAGCTTTGATCCAGCTGAGGCATGGCGGCTTGTCATTGTTCAAAACCCACCTTCACCCGACAAAGGAAATTATAATTGGTGTAGTATCGAAAATCTGTCTATCTGACGGTCAATCGGATCGGGGTCGCCCTAGCCACTTACCCGTCTCTGTGGTCTAGTGGTTAAGGCACCGGCGTTCAAAGCTGGGGGCCCGGGTTCGATTCCCGGCAGAGACATTTTTTCGGCATCACCAATTTTTCCAAAGGGTAGATAGCTCTGGGGAACCTTGATTTAAGCTACGCCTACCATTGTTCTCTTCATCCATTTCTTTACAATATTTAAATAAAAAGAGTTGCCAATGCTGTTGTACATGTATAACTTTACACATTTGTATACTTTCTCCCATACGTGTACTGTATCAAAGCAATAGCTTTGATCCAGCTGAGGCATGGCGGCTTGTCATTGTTCAAAACCCACCTTCACCCGACAAAGGAAATTATAATTGGTGTAGTATCGAAAATCTGTCTATCTGACGGTCAATCGGATCGGGGTCGCCCTAGCCACTTACCCGTCTATGTGGTCTAGTGGTTAAGGCACCGGCGTTCAAAGCTGGGGGCCCGGGTTCGATTCCCGGCAGAGACATTTTTTCGGCATCACCAATTTTTCCAATGGGTAGATAGCTCTGGGGAACCTTGATTTAAGCTACGCCTACCATTGTTCTCTTCATCCATTTCTTTACAATATTTAAATAAAAAGAGTTGCCAATGCTGTTGTACATGTATAACTTTACACATTTGTATACTTTCTCCCATACGTGTACTGTATCAAAGCAATAGCTTTGATCCAGCTGAGGCATGGCGGCTTGTCATTGTTCAAAACCCACCTTCACCCGACAAAGGAAATTATAATTGGTGTAGTATCAAAAAATCTGTCTATCTGACGGTCAATCGGATCGGGGTCGCCCTAGCCACTTACCCGTCTATGTGGTCTAGTGGTTAAGGCACCGGCGTTCAAAGCTGGGGGCCCGGGTTCGATTCCCGGCAGAGACATTTTTTCGGCATCACCAATTTTTCCAAAGGGTAGATAGCTCTGGGGAACCTTGATTTAAGCTACGCCTACCATTGTTCTCTTCATCCATTTCTTTACAATATTTAAATAAAAAGAGTTGCCAATGCTGTTATACATGTATAACTTTACACATTTGTATACTTTCTCCCATACGTGTACTGTATCAAAGCAATAGCTTTGATCCAGCTGAGGCATGGCGGCTTGTCATTGTTCAAAGCCCACCTTCACCCGACAAAGGAAATTATAATTGGTGTAGTATCGAAAATCTGTCTATCTGACGGTCAATCGGATCGGGGTCGCCCTAGCCACTTACCCGTCTCTGTGGTCTAGTGGTTAAGGCACCGGCGTTCAAAGCTGGGGGCCCGGGTTCGATTCCCGGCAGAGACATTTTTTCGGCATCACCAATTTTTCCAAAGGGTAGATAGCTCTGGGGAACCTTGATTAAAGCTACGCCTACCATTGTTCTCTTCATCCATTTCTTTACAATATTTAAATAAAAAGAGTTGCCAATGCTGTTGTACATGTATAACTTTACACATTTGTATACTTTCTCCCATACGTGTACTGAATCAAAGCAATAGCTTTGATTCAGCTGAGGCATGGCGGCTTGTCATTGTTCAAAACCCACCTTCACCCGACAAAGGAAATTATAATTGGTGTAGTATCGAAAATCTGTCTATCTGACGGTCAATCGGATCGGGGTCGCCCTAGCCACTTACCCGTCTATGTGGTCTAGTGGTTAAGGCACCGGCGTTCAAAGCTGGGGGCCCGGGTTCGATTCCCGGCAGAGACATTTTTTCGGCATCACCAATTTTTCCAATGGGTAGATAGCTCTGGGGAACCTTGATTTAAGCTACGCCTACCATTGTTCTCTTCATCCATTTCTTTACAATATTTAAATAAAAAGAGTTGCCAATGCTGTTATACATGTATAACTTGACACATTTGTATACTTTCTCCCATACGTGTACTGTATCAAAGCAATAGCTTTGATCCAGCTGAGGCATGGCGGCTTGTCATTGTTCAAAGCCCACCTTCACCCGACAAAGGAAATTATAATTGGTGTAGTATCGAAAATCTGTCTATCTGACGGTCAATCGGATCGGGGTCGCCCTAGCCACTTACCCGTCTCTGTGGTCTAGTGGTTAAGGCACCGGCGTTCAAAGCTGGGGGCCCGGGTTCGATTCCCGGCAGAGACATTTTTTCGGCATCACCAATTTTTCCAAAGGGTAGATAGCTCTGGGGAACCTTGATTTAAGCTACGCCTACCATTGTTCTCTTCATCCATTTCTTTACAATATTTAAATGAAAAGAGTTGCCAATGCTGTTGTACATGTATAACTTTACACATTTGTATACTTTCTCCCATACGTGTACTGTATCAAAGCAATAGCTTTGATCCAGCTGAGGCATGGCGGCTTGTCATTGTTCAAAACCCACCTTCACCCGACAAAGGAAATTATAATTGGTGTAGTATCGACAATCTGTCTATCTGACGGTCAATCGGATCGGGGTCGCCCTAGCCACTTACCCGTCTCTGTGGTCTAGTGGTTAAGGCACCGGCGTTCAAAGCTGGGGGCCCGGGTTCGATTCCCGGCAGAGACATTTTTTCGGCATCACCAATTTTTCCAAAGGGTAGATAGCTCTGGGGAACCTTGATTTAAGCTACGCCAACCATTGTTCTCTTCATCCATTTCTTTACAATATTTAAATAAAAAGAGTTGCCAATGCTGTTGTACATGTATAACTTTACACATTTGTATACTTTCTCCCATACGTGTACTGTATCAAAGCAATAGCTTTGATCCAGCTGAGGCATGGCGGCTTGTCATTGTTCAAAACCCACCTTCACCCGACAAAGGAAATTATAATTGGTGTAGTATCGAAAATCTGTCTATCTGACGGTCAATCGGATCGGGGTCGCCCTAGCCACTTACCCGTCTCTGTGGTCTAGTGGTTAAGGCACCGGCGTTCAAAGCTGGGGGCCCGGGTTCGATTCCCGGCAGAGACATTTTTTCGGCATCACCAATTTTTCCAAAGGGTAGATAGCTCTGGGGAACCTTGATTTAAGCTACGCCTACCATTGTTCTCTTCATCCATTTCTTTACAATATTTAAATAAAAATAGTTGCCAATGCTGTTGTACATGTATAACTTTACACATTTGTATACTTTCTCCCATACGTGTACTGTATCAAAGCAATAGCTTTGATCCGGCTGAGGCATGGCGGCTTGTCATTGTTCAAAACCCACCTTCACCCGACAAAGGAAATTATAATTGGTGTAGTATCGAAAATCTGTCTATCTGACGGTCAATCGGATCGGGGTCGCCCTAGCCACTTACCCGTCTCTGTGGTCTAGTGGTTAAGGCACCGGCGTTCAAAGCTGGGGGCCCGGGTTCGATTCCCGGCAGAGACATTTTTTCGGCATCACCAATTTTTCCAAAGGGTAGATAGCTCTGGGGAACCTTGATTTAAGCTACGCCTACCATTGTTCTCTTCATCCATTTCTTTACAATATTTAAATAAAAAGAGTTGCCAATGCTGTTGTACATGTATAACTTTACACATTTGTATACTTTCTCCCATACGTGTACTGTATCAAAGCAATAGCTTTGATCCAGCTGAGGCATGGCGGCTTGTCATTGTTCAAAACCCACCTTCACCCGACAAAGGAAATTATAATTGGTGTAGTATCGAAAATCTGTCTATCTGACGGTCAATCGGATCGGGGTCGCCCTAGCCACTTACCCGTCTATGTGGTCTAGTGGTTAAGGCACCGGCGTTCAAAGCTGGGGGCCCGGGTTCGATTCCCGGCAGAGACATTTTTTCGGCATCACCAATTTTTCCAATGGGTAGATAGCTCTGGGGAACCTTGATTTAAGCTACGCCTACCATTGTTCTCTTTATCCATTTCTTTACAATATTTAAATAAAAAGAGTTGCCAATGCTGTTGTACATGTATAACTTTACACATTTGTATACTTTCTCCCATACGTGTACTGTATCAAAGCAATAGCTTTGATCCAGCTGAGGCATGGCGGCTTGTCATTGTTCAAAACCCACCTTCACCCGACAAAGGAAATTATAATTGGTGTAGTATCAAAAAATCTGTCTATCTGACGGTCAATCGGATCGGGGTCGCCCTAGCCACTTACCCGTCTATGTGGTCTAGTGGTTAAGGCACCGGCGTTCAAAGCTGGGGGCCCGGGTTCGATTCCCGGCAGAGACATTTTTTCGGCATCACCAATTTTTCCAAAGGGTAGATAGCTCTGGGGAACCTTGATTTAAGCTACGCCTACCATTGTTCTCTTCATCCATTTCTTTACAATATTTAAAGAAAAAGAGTTGCCAATGCTGTTATACATGTATAACTTTACACATTTGTATACTTTCTTCCATACGTGTACTGTATCAAAGCAATAGCTTTGATCCAGCTGAGGCATGGCGGCTTGTCATTGTTCAAAGCCCACCTTCACCCGACAAAGGAAATTATAATTGGTGTAGTATCGAAAATCTGTCTATCTGACGGTCAATCGGATCGGGGTCGCCCTAGCCACTTACCCGTCTCTGTGGTCTAGTGGTTAAGGCACCGGCGTTCAAAGCTGGGGGCCCGGGTTCGATTCCCGGCAGAGACATTTTTTCGGCATCACCAATTTTTCCAAAGGGTAGATAGCTCTGGGGAACCTTGATTAAAGCTACGCCTACCATTGTTCTCTTCATCCATTTCTTTACAATATTTAAATAAAAAGAGTTGCCAATGCTGTTGTACATGTATAACTTTACACATTTGTATACTTTCTCCCATACGTGTACTGAATCAAAGCAATAGCTTTGATTCAGCTGAGGCATGGCGGCTTGTCATTGTTCAAAACCCACCTTCACCCGACAAAGGAAATTATAATTGGTGTAGTATCGAAAATCTGTCTATCTGACGGTCAATCGGATCGGGGTCGCCCTAGCCACTTACCCGTCTATGTGGTCTAGTGGTTAAGGCACCGGCGTTCAAAGCTGGGGGCCCGGGTTCGATTCCCGGCAGAGACATTTTTTCGGCATCACCAATTTTTCCAATGGGTAGATAGCTCTGGGGAACCTTGATTTAAGCTACGCCTACCATTGTTCTCTTCATCCATTTCTTTACAATATTTAAATAAAAAGAGTTGCCAATGCTGTTATACATGTATAACTTTACACATTTGTATACTTTCTCCCATACGTGTACTGTATCAAAGCAATAGCTTTGATCCAGCTGAGGCATGGCGGCTTGTCATTGTTCAAAGCCCACCTTCACCCGACAAAGGAAATTATAATTGGTGTAGTATCGAAAATCTGTCTATCTGACGGTCAATCGGATCGGGGTCGCCCTAGCCACTTACCCGTCTCTGTGGTCTAGTGGTTAAGGCACCGGCGTTCAAAGCTGGGGGCCCGGGTTCGATTCCCGGCAGAGACATTTTTTCGGCATCACCAATTTTTCCAAAGGGTAGATAGCTCTGGGGAACCTTGATTTAAGCTACGCCTACCATTGTTCTCTTCATCCATTTCTTTACAATATTTAAATAAAAAGAGTTGCCAATGCTGTTGTACATGTATAACTTTACACATTTGTATACTTTCTCCCATACGTGTACTGTATCAAAGCAATAGCTTTGATCCAGCTGAGGCATGGCGGCTTGTCATTGTTCAAAACCCACCTTCACCCGACAAAGGAAGTTATAATTGGTGTAGTATCGAAAATCTGTCTATCTGACGGTCAATCGGATCGGGGTCGCCCTAGCCACTTACCCGTCTCTGTGGTCTAGTGGTTAAGGCACCGGCGTTCAAAGCTGGGGGCCCGGGTTTGATTCCCGGCAGAGACATTTTTTCGGCATCACCAATTTTTCCAAAGGGTAGATAGCTCTGGGGAACCTTGATTTAAGCTACGCCTACCATTGTTCTCTTCATCCATTTCTTTACAATATTTAAATAAAAAGAGTTGCCAATGCTGTTGTACATGTATAACTTTACACATTTGTATACTTTCTCCCATACGTGTACTGTATCAAAGCAATAGCTTTGATCCAGCTGAGGCATGGCGGCTTGTCATTGTTCAAAACCCACCTTCACCCGACAAAGGAAATTATAATTGGTGTAGTATCGAAAATCTGTCTATCTGACGGTCAATCGGATCGGGGTCGCCCTAGCCACTTACCCGTCTCTGTGGTCTAGTGGTTAAGGCACCGGCGTTCAAAGCTGGGGGCCCGGGTTCGATTCCCGGCAGAGACATTTTTTCGGCATCACCAATTTTTCCAAAGGGTAGATAGCTCTGGGGAACCTTGATTTAAGCTACGCCTACCATTGTTCTCTTCATCCATTTCTTTACAATATTTAAATAAAAAGAGTTGCCAATGCTGTTGTACATGTATAACTTTACACATTTGTATACTTTCTCCCATACGTGTACTGTATCAAAGCAATAGCTTTGATCCAGCTGAGGCATGGCGGCTTGTCATTGTTCAAAACCCACCTTCACCCGACAAAGGAAATTATAATTAATGTAGTATCGAAAATCTGTCTATCTGACGGTCAATCGGATCGGGGTCGCCCTAGCCACTTACCCGTCTCTGTGGTCTAGTGGTTAAGGCACCGGCGTTCAAAGCTGGGGGCCCGGGTTCGATTCCCGGCAGAGACATTTTTTCGACATCACCAATTTTTCCAAAGGGTAGATAGCTCTGGGGAACCTTGATTTAAGCTACGCCTACCATTGTTCTCTTCATCCATTTCTTTACAATATTTAAATAAAAAGAGTTGCCAATGCTGTTGTACATGTATAACTTTACACATTTGTATACTTTCTCCCATACGTGTACTGTATCAAAGCAATAGCTTTGATCCAGCTGAGGCATGGCGGCTTGTCATTGTTCAAAACCCACCTTCACCCGACAAAGGAAATTATAATTAATGTAGTATCGAAAATCTGTCTATCTGACGGTCAATCGGATCGGGGTCGCCCTAGCCACTTACCAGTATCTGTGGTCTAGTGGTTAAGGCACCGGCGTTCAAAGCTGGGGGCCCGGGTTCGATTCCCGGCAGAGACATTTTTTCGGCATCACCAATTTTTCCAAAGGGTAGATAGCTCTGGGGAACCTTGATTTAAGCTACGCCTACCATTGTTCTCTTCATCCATTTCTTTACAATATTTAAATAAAAAGAGTTGCCAATGCTGTTGTACATGTATAACTTTACACATTTGTATACTTTCTCCCATACGTGTACTGTATCAAAGCAATAGCTTTGATCCGGCTGAGGCATGGCGGCTTGTCATTGTTCAAAACCCACCTTCACCCGACAAAGGAAATTATAATTGGTGTAGTATCGAAAATCTGTCTATCTGACGGTCAATCGGATCGGGGTCGCCCTAGCCACTTACCCGTCTCTGTGGTCTAGTGGTTAAGGCACCGGCGTTCAAAGCTGGGGGCCCGGGTTCGATTCCCGGCAGAGACATTTTTTCGGCATCACCAATTTTTCCAAAGGGTAGATAGCTCTGGGGAACCTTGATTTAAGCTACGCCTACCATTGTTCTCTTCATCCATTTCTTTACAATATTTAAATAAAAAGAGTTGCCAATGCTGTTGTACATGTATAACTTTACACATTTGTATACTTTCTCCCATACGTGTACTGTATCAAAGCAATAGCTTTGATCCAGCTGAGGCATGGCGGCTTGTCATTGTTCAAAACCCACCTTCACCCGACAAAGGAAATTATAATTGGTGTAGTATCGAAAATCTGTCTATCTGACGGTCAATCGGATCGGGGTCGCCCTAGCCACTTACCCGTCTCTGTGGTCTAGTGGTTAAGGCACCGGCGTTCAAAGCTGGGGGCCCGGGTTCGATTCCCGGCAGAGACATTTTTTCGGCATCACCAATTTTTCCAAAGGGTAGATAGCTCTGGGGAACCTTGATTTAAGCTACGCCTACCATTGTTCTCTTCATCCATTTCTTTACAATATTTAAATAAAAAGAGTTGCCAATGCTGTTGTACATGTATAACTTTACACATTTGTATACTTTCTCCCATACGTGTACTGTATCAAAGCAATAGCTTTGATCCAGCTGAGGCATGGCGGCTTGTCATTGTTCAAAACCCACCTTCACCCGACAAAGGAAATTATAATTGGTGTAGTATCGAAAATCTGTCTATCTGACGGTCAATCGGATCGGGGTCGCCCTAGCCACTTACCCGTCTATGTGGTCTAGTGGTTAAGGCACCGGCGTTCAAAGCTGGGGGCCCGGGTTCGATTCCCGGCAGAGACATTTTTTCGGCATCACCAATTTTTCCAATGGGTAGATAGCTCTGGGGAACCTTGATTTAAGCTACGCCTACCATTGTTCTCTTTATCCATTTCTTTACAATATTTAAATAAAAAGAGTTGCCAATGCTGTTGTACATGTATAACTTTACACATTTGTATACTTTCTCCCATACGTGTACTGTATCAAAGCAATAGCTTTGATCCAGCTGAGGCATGGCGGCTTGTCATTGTTCAAAACCCACCTTCACCCGACAAAGGAAATTATAATTGGTGTAGTATCAAAAAATCTGTCTATCTGACGGTCAATCGGATCGGGGTCGCCCTAGCCACTTACCCGTCTATGTGGTCTAGTGGTTAAGGCACCGGCGTTCAAAGCTGGGGGCCCGGGTTCGATTCCCGGCAGAGACATTTTTTCGGCATCACCAATTTTTCCAAAGGGTAGATAGCTCTGGGGAACCTTGATTTAAGCTACGCCTACCATTGTTCTCTTCATCCATTTCTTTACAATATTTAAATAAAAAGAGTTGCCAATGCTGTTATACATGTATAACTTTACACATTTGTATACTTTCTCCCATACGTGTACTGTATCAAAGCAATAGCTTTGATCCAGCTGAGGCATGGCGGCTTGTCATTGTTCAAAGCCCACCTTCACCCGACAAAGGAAATTATAATTGGTGTAGTATCGAAAATCTGTCTATCTGACGGTCAATCGGATCGGGGTCGCCCTAGCCACTTACCCGTCTCTGTGGTCTAGTGGTTAAGGCACCGGCGTTCAAAGCTGGGGGCCCGGGTTCGATTCCCGGCAGAGACATTTTTTCGGCATCACCAATTTTTCCAAAGGGTAGATAGCTCTGGGGAACCTTGATTAAAGCTACGCCTACCATTGTTCTCTTCATCCATTTCTTTACAATATTTAAATAAAAAGAGTTGCCAATGCTGTTGTACATGTATAACTTTACACATTTGTATACTTTCTCCCATACGTGTACTGAATCAAAGCAATAGCTTTGATTCAGCTGAGGCATGGCGGCTTGTCATTGTTCAAAACCCACCTTCACCCGACAAAGGAAATTATAATTGGTGTAGTATCGAAAATCTGTCTATCTGACGGTCAATCGGATCGGGGTCGCCCTAGCCACTTACCCGTCTATGTGGTCTAGTGGTTAAGGCACCGGCGTTCAAAGCTGGGGGCCCGGGTTCGATTCCCGGCAGAGACATTTTTTCGGCATCACCAATTTTTCCAATGGGTAGATAGCTCTGGGGAACCTTGATTTAAGCTACGCCTACCATTGTTCTCTTCATCCATTTCTTTACAATATTTAAATAAAAAGAGTTGCCAATGCTGTTATACATGTATAACTTTACACATTTGTATACTTTCTCCCATACGTGTACTGTATCAAAGCAATAGCTTTGATCCAGCTGAGGCATGGCGGCTTGTCATTGTTCAAAGCCCACCTTCACCCGACAAAGGAAATTATAATTGGTGTAGTATCGAAAATCTGTCTATCTGACGGTCAATCGGATCGGGGTCGCCCTAGCCACTTACCCGTCTCTGTGGTCTAGTGGTTAAGGCACCGGCGTTCAAAGCTGGGGGCCCGGGTTCGATTCCCGGCAGAGACATTTTTTCGGCATCACCAATTTTTCCAAAGGGTAGATAGCTCTGGGGAACCTTGATTTAAGCTACGCCTACCATTGTTCTCTTCATCCATTTCTTTACAATATTTAAATAAAAAGAGTTGCCAATGCTGTTGTACATGTATAACTTTACACATTTGTATACTTTCTCCCATACGTGTACTGTATCAAAGCAATAGCTTTGATCCAGCTGAGGCATGGCGGCTTGTCATTGTTCAAAACCCACCTTCACCCGACAAAGGAAGTTATAATTGGTGTAGTATCGAAAATCTGTCTATCTGACGGTCAATCGGATCGGGGTCGCCCTAGCCACTTACCCGTCTCTGTGGTCTAGTGGTTAAGGCACCGGCGTTCAAAGCTGGGGGCCCGGGTTTGATTCCCGGCAGAGACATTTTTTCGGCATCACCAATTTTTCCAAAGGGTAGATAGCTCTGGGGAACCTTGATTTAAGCTACGCCTACCATTGTTCTCTTCATCCATTTCTTTACAATATTTAAATAAAAAGAGTTGCCAATGCTGTTGTACATGTATAACTTTACACATTTGTATACTTTCTCCCATACGTGTACTGTATCAAAGCAATAGCTTTGATCCAGCTGAGGCATGGCGGCTTGTCATTGTTCAAAACCCACCTTCACCCGACAAAGGAAATTATAATTGGTGTAGTATCGAAAATCTGTCTATCTGACGGTCAATCGGATCGGGGTCGCCCTAGCCACTTACCCGTCTCTGTGGTCTAGTGGTTAAGGCACCGGCGTTCAAAGCTGGGGGCCCGGGTTCGATTCCCGGCAGAGACATTTTTTCGGCATCACCAATTTTTCCAAAGGGTAGATAGCTCTGGGGAACCTTGATTTAAGCTACGCCTACCATTGTTCTCTTCATCCATTTCTTTACAATATTTAAATAAAAAGAGTTGCCAATGCTGTTGTACATGTATAACTTTACACATTTGTATACTTTCTCCCATACGTGTACTGTATCAAAGCAATAGCTTTGATCCAGCTGAGGCATGGCGGCTTGTCATTGTTCAAAACCCACCTTCACCCGACAAAGGAAATTATAATTAATGTAGTATCGAAAATCTGTCTATCTGACGGTCAATCGGATCGGGGTCGCCCTAGCCACTTACCCGTCTCTGTGGTCTAGTGGTTAAGGCACCGGCGTTCAAAGCTGGGGGCCCGGGTTCGATTCCCGGCAGAGACATTTTTTCGACATCACCAATTTTTCCAAAGGGTAGATAGCTCTGGGGAACCTTGATTTAAGCTACGCCTACCATTGTTCTCTTCATCCATTTCTTTACAATATTTAAATAAAAAGAGTTGCCAATGCTGTTGTACATGTATAACTTTACACATTTGTATACTTTCTCCCATACGTGTACTGTATCAAAGCAATAGCTTTGATCCAGCTGAGGCATGGCGGCTTGTCATTGTTCAAAACCCACCTTCACCCGACAAAGGAAATTATAATTAATGTAGTATCGAAAATCTGTCTATCTGACGGTCAATCGGATCGGGGTCGCCCTAGCCACTTACCAGTATCTGTGGTCTAGTGGTTAAGGCACCGGCGTTCAAAGCTGGGGGCCCGGGTTCGATTCCCGGCAGAGACATTTTTTCGGCATCACCAATTTTTCCAAAGGGTAGATAGCTCTGGGGAACCTTGATTTAAGCTACGCCTACCATTGTTCTCTTCATCCATTTCTTTACAATATTTAAATAAAAAGAGTTGCCAATGCTGTTGTACATGTATAACTTTACACATTTGTATACTTTCTCCCATACGTGTACTGTATCAAAGCAATAGCTTTGATCCGGCTGAGGCATGGCGGCTTGTCATTGTTCAAAACCCACCTTCACCCGACAAAGGAAATTATAATTGGTGTAGTATCGAAAATCTGTCTATCTGACGGTCAATCGGATCGGGGTCGCCCTAGCCACTTACCCGTCTCTGTGGTCTAGTGGTTAAGGCACCGGCGTTCAAAGCTGGGGGCCCGGGTTCGATTCCCGGCAGAGACATTTTTTCGGCATCACCAATTTTTCCAAAGGGTAGATAGCTCTGGGGAACCTTGATTTAAGCTACGCCTACCATTGTTCTCTTCATCCATTTCTTTACAATATTTAAATAAAAAGAGTTGCCAATGCTGTTGTACATGTATAACTTTACACATTTGTATACTTTCTCCCATACGTGTACTGTATCAAAGCAATAGCTTTGATCCAGCTGAGGCATGGCGGCTTGTCATTGTTCAAAACCCACCTTCACCCGACAAAGGAAATTATAATTGGTGTAGTATCGAAAATCTGTCTATCTGACGGTCAATCGGATCGGGGTCGCCCTAGCCACTTACCCGTCTCTGTGGTCTAGTGGTTAAGGCACCGGCGTTCAAAGCTGGGGGCCCGGGTTCGATTCCCGGCAGAGACATTTTTTCGGCATCACCAATTTTTCCAAAGGGTAGATAGCTCTGGGGAACCTTGATTTAAGCTACGCCTACCATTGTTCTCTTCATCCATTTCTTTACAATATTTAAATAAAAAGAGTTGCCAATGCTGTTGTACATGTATAACTTTACACATTTGTATACTTTCTCCCATACGTGTACTGTATCAAAGCAATAGCTTTGATCCAGCTGAGGCATGGCGGCTTGTCATTGTTCAAAACCCACCTTCACCCGACAAAGGAAATTATAATTGGTGTAGTATCGAAAATCTGTCTATCTGACGGTCAATCGGATCGGGGTCGCCCTAGCCACTTACCCGTCTATGTGGTCTAGTGGTTAAGGCACCGGCGTTCAAAGCTGGGGGCCCGGGTTCGATTCCCGGCAGAGACATTTTTTCGGCATCACCAATTTTTCCAATGGGTAGATAGCTCTGGGGAACCTTGATTTAAGCTACGCCTACCATTGTTCTCTTTATCCATTTCTTTACAATATTTAAATAAAAAGAGTTGCCAATGCTGTTGTACATGTATAACTTTACACATTTGTATACTTTCTCCCATACGTGTACTGTATCAAAGCAATAGCTTTGATCCAGCTGAGGCATGGCGGCTTGTCATTGTTCAAAACCCACCTTCACCCGACAAAGGAAATTATAATTGGTGTAGTATCAAAAAATCTGTCTATCTGACGGTCAATCGGATCGGGGTCGCCCTAGCCACTTACCCGTCTATGTGGTCTAGTGGTTAAGGCACCGGCGTTCAAAGCTGGGGGCCCGGGTTCGATTCCCGGCAGAGACATTTTTTCGGCATCACCAATTTTTCCAAAGGGTAGATAGCTCTGGGGAACCTTGATTTAAGCTACGCCTACCATTGTTCTCTTCATCCATTTCTTTACAATATTTAAATAAAAAGAGTTGCCAATGCTGTTATACATGTATAACTTTACACATTTGTATACTTTCTCCCATACGTGTACTGTATCAAAGCAATAGCTTTGATCCAGCTGAGGCATGGCGGCTTGTCATTGTTCAAAGCCCACCTTCACCCGACAAAGGAAATTATAATTGGTGTAGTATCGAAAATCTGTCTATCTGACGGTCAATCGGATCGGGGTCGCCCTAGCCACTTACCCGTCTCTGTGGTCTAGTGGTTAAGGCACCGGCGTTCAAAGCTGGGGGCCCGGGTTCGATTCCCGGCAGAGACATTTTTTCGGCATCACCAATTTTTCCAAAGGGTAGATAGCTCTGGGGAACCTTGATTAAAGCTACGCCTACCATTGTTCTCTTCATCCATTTCTTTACAATATTTAAATAAAAAGAGTTGCCAATGCTGTTGTACATGTATAACTTTACACATTTGTATACTTTCTCCCATACGTGTACTGAATCAAAGCAATAGCTTTGATTCAGCTGAGGCATGGCGGCTTGTCATTGTTCAAAACCCACCTTCACCCGACAAAGGAAATTATAATTGGTGTAGTATCGAAAATCTGTCTATCTGACGGTCAATCGGATCGGGGTCGCCCTAGCCACTTACCCGTCTATGTGGTCTAGTGGTTAAGGCACCGGCGTTCAAAGCTGGGGGCCCGGGTTCGATTCCCGGCAGAGACATTTTTTCGGCATCACCAATTTTTCCAATGGGTAGATAGCTCTGGTGAACCTTGATTTAAGCTACGCCTACCATTGTTCTCTTCATCCATTTCTTTACAATATTTAAATAAAAAGAGTTGCCAATGCTGTTATACATGTATAACTTTACACATTTGTATACTTTCTCCCATACGTGTACTGTATCAAAGCAATAGCTTTGATCCAGCTGAGGCATGGCGGCTTGTCATTGTTCAAAGCCCACCTTCACCCGACAAAGGAAATTATAATTGGTGTAGTATCGAAAATCTGTCTATCTGACGGTCAATCGGATCGGGGTCGCCCTAGCCACTTACCCGTCTCTGTGGTCTAGTGGTTAAGGCACCGGCGTTCAAAGCTGGGGGCCCGGGTTCGATTCCCGGCAGAGACATTTTTTCGGCATCACCAATTTTTCCAAAGGGTAGATAGCTCTGGGGAACCTTGATTTAAGCTACGCCTACCATTGTTCTCTTCATCCATTTCTTTACAATATTTAAATAAAAAGAGTTGCCAATGCTGTTGTACATGTATAACTTTACACATTTGTATACTTTCTCCCATACGTGTACTGTATCAAAGCAATAGCTTTGATCCAGCTGAGGCATGGCGGCTTGTCATTGTTCAAAACCCACCTTCACCCGACAAAGGAAGTTATAATTGGTGTAGTATCGAAAATCTGTCTATCTGACGGTCAATCGGATCGGGGTCGCCCTAGCCACTTACCCGTCTCTGTGGTCTAGTGGTTAAGGCACCGGCGTTCAAAGCTGGGGGCCCGGGTTTGATTCCCGGCAGAGACATTTTTTCGGCATCACCAATTTTTCCAAAGGGTAGATAGCTCTGGGGAACCTTGATTTAAGCTACGCCTACCATTGTTCTCTTCATCCATTTCTTTACAATATTTAAATAAAAAGAGTTGCCAATGCTGTTGTACATGTATAACTTTACACATTTGTATACTTTCTCCCATACGTGTACTGTATCAAAGCAATAGCTTTGATCCAGCTGAGGCATGGCGGCTTGTCATTGTTCAAAACCCACCTTCACCCGACAAAGGAAATTATAATTAATGTAGTATCGAAAATCTGTCTATCTGACGGTCAATCGGATCGGGGTCGCCCTAGCCACTTACCCGTCTCTGTGGTCTAGTGGTTAAGGCACCGGCGTTCAAAGCTGGGGGCCCGGGTTCGATTCCCGGCAGAGACATTTTTTCGGCATCACCAATTTTTCCAAAGGGTAGATAGCTCTGGGGAACCTTGATTTAAGCTACGCCTACCATTGTTCTCTTCATCCATTTCTTTACAATATTTAAATAAAAAGAGTTGCCAATGCTGTTGTACATGTATAACTTTACACATTTGTATACTTTCTCCCATACGTGTACTGTATCAAAGCAATAGCTTTGATCCAGCTGAGGCATGGCGGCTTGTCATTGTTCAAAACCCACCTTCACCCGACAAAGGAAATTATAATTGGTGTAGTATCGAAAATCTGTCTATCTGACGGTCAATCGGATCGGGGTCGCCCTAGCCACTTACCCGTCTCTGTGGTCTAGTGGTTAAGGCACCGGCGTTCAAAGCTGGGGGCCCGGGTTCGATTCCCGGCAGAGACATTTTTTCGACATCACCAATTTTTCCAAAGGGTAGATAGCTCTGGGGAACCTTGATTTAAGCTACGCCTACCATTGTTCTCTTCATCCATTTCTTTACAATATTTAAATAAAAAGAGTTGCCAATGCTGTTGTACATGTATAACTTTACACATTTGTATACTTTCTCCCATACGTGTACTGTATCAAAGCAATAGCTTTGATCCAGCTGAGGCATGGCGGCTTGTCATTGTTCAAAACCCACCTTCACCCGACAAAGGAAATTATAATTAATGTAGTATCGAAAATCTGTCTATCTGACGGTCAATCGGATCGGGGTCGCCCTAGCCACTTACCAGTATCTGTGGTCTAGTGGTTAAGGCACCGGCGTTCAAAGCTGGGGGCCCGGGTTCGATTCCCGGCAGAGACATTTTTTCGGCATCACCAATTTTTCCAAAGGGTAGATAGCTCTGGGGAACCTTGATTTAAGCTACGCCTACCATTGTTCTCTTCATCCATTTCTTTACAATATTTAAATAAAAAGAGTTGCCAATGCTGTTGTACATGTATAACTTTACACATTTGTATACTTTCTCCCATACGTGTACTGTATCAAAGCAATAGCTTTGATCCAGCTGAGGCATGGCGGCTTGTCATTGTTCAAAACCCACCTTCACCCGACAAAGGAAATTATAATTAATGTAGTATCGAAAATCTGTCTATCTGACGGTCAATCGGATCGGGGTCGCCCTAGCCACTTACCCGTCTCTGTGGTCTAGTGGTTAAGGCACCGGCGTTCAAAGCTGGGGGCCCGGGTTCGATTCCCGGCAGAGACATTTTTTCGGCATCACCAATTTTTCCAAAGGGTAGATAGCTCTGGGGAACCTTGATTTAAGCTACGCCTACCATTGTTCTCTTCATCCATTTCTTTACAATATTTAAATAAAAAGAGTTGCCAATGCTGTTGTACATGTATAACTTTACACATTTGTATACTTTCTCCCATACGTGTACTGTATCAAAGCAATAGCTTTGATCCAGCTGAGGCATGGCGGCTTGTCATTGTTCAAAACCCACCTTCACCCGACAAAGGAAATTATAATTGGTGTAGTATCAAAAAATCTGTCTATCTGACGGTCAATCGGATCGGGGTCGCCCTAGCCACTTACCCGTATCTGTGGTCTAGTGGTTAAGGCACCGGCGTTCAAAGCTGGGGGCCCGGGTTCGATTCCCGGCAGAGACATTTTTTCGGCATCACCAATTTTTCCAAAGGGTAGATAGCTCTGGGGAACCTTGATTTAAGCTACGCCTACCATTGTTCTCTTCATCCATTTCTTTACAATATTTAAATAAAAAGAGTTGCCAATGCTGTTGTACATGTATAACTTTACACATTTGTATACTTTCTCCCATACGTGTACTGTATCAAAGCAATAGCTTTGATCCAGCTGAGGCATGGCGGCTTGTCATTGTTCAAAACCCACCTTCACCCGACAAAGGAAATTATAATTAATGTAGTATCGAAAATCTGTCTATCTGACGGTCAATCGGATCGGGGTCGCCCTAGCCACTTACCCGTCTCTGTGGTCTAGTGGTTAAGGCACCGGCGTTCAAAGCTGGGGGCCCGGGTTCGATTCCCGGCAGAGACATTTTTTCGGCATCACCAATTTTTCCAAAGGGTAGATAGCTCTGGGGAACCTTGATTTAAGCTACGCCTACCATTGTTCTCTTCATCCATTTCTTTACAATATTTAAATAAAAAGAGTTGCCAATGCTGTTGTACATGTATAACTTTACACATTTGTATACTTTCTCCCATACGTGTACTGTATCAAAGCAATAGCTTTGATCCAGCTGAGGCATGGCGGCTTGTCATTGTTCAAAACCCACCTTCACCCGACAAAGGAAATTATAATTGGTGTAGTATCGAAAATCTGTCTATCTGACGGTCAATCGGATCGGGGTCGCCCTAGCCACTTACCCGTCTCTGTGGTCTAGTGGTTAAGGCACCGGCGTTCAAAGCTGGGGGCCCGGGTTCGATTCCCGGCAGAGACATTTTTTCGGCATCACCAATTTTTCCAAAGGGTAGATAGCTCTGGGGAACCTTGATTAAAGCTACGCCTACCATTGTTCTCTTCATCCATTTCTTTACAATATTTAAATAAAAAGAGTTGCCAATGCTGTTGTACATGTATAACTTTACACATTTGTATACTTTCTCCCATACGTGTACTGTATCAAAGCAATAGCTTTGATCCAGCTGAGGCATGGCGGCTTGTCATTGTTCAAAACCCACCTTCACCCGACAAAGGAAATTATAATTGGTGTAGTATCGAAAATCTGTCTATCTGACGGTCAATCGGATCGGGGTCGCCCTAGCCACTTACCCGTCTCTGTGGTCTAGTGGTTAAGGCACCGGCGTTCAAAGCTGGGGGCCCGGGTTCGATTCCCGGCAGAGACATTTTTTCGGCATCACCAATTTTTCCAAAGGGTAGATAGCTCTGGGGAACCTTGATTTAAGCTACGCCTACCATTGTTCTCTTCATCCATTTCTTTACAATATTTAAATAAAAAGAGTTGCCAATGCTGTTGTACATGTATAACTTTACACATTTGTATACTTTCTCCCATACGTGTACTGTATCAAAGCAATAGCTTTGATCCAGCTGAGGCATGGCGGCTTGTCATTGTTCAAAACCCACCTTCACCCGACAAAGGAAATTATAATTGGTGTAGTATCGAAAATCTGTCTATCTGACGGTCAATCGGATCGGGGTCGCCCTAGCCACTTACCCGTCTCTGTGGTCTAGTGGTTAAGGCACCGGCGTTCAAAGCTGGGGGCCCGGGTTCGATTCCCGGCAGAGACATTTTTTCGGCATCACCAATTTTTCCAAAGGGTAGATAGCTCTGGGGAACCTTGATTTAAGCTACGCCTACCATTGTTCTCTTCATCCATTTCTTTACAATATTTAAATAAAAAGAGTTGCCAATGCTGTTGTACATGTATAACTTTACACATTTGTATACTTTCTCCCATACGTGTACTGTATCAAAGCAATAGCTTTGATCCAGCTGAGGCATGGCGGCTTGTCATTGTTCAAAACCCACCTTCACCCGACAAAGGAAATTATAATTGGTGTAGTATCGAAAATCTGTCTATCTGACGGTCAATCGGATCGGGGTCGCCCTAGCCACTTACCCGTCTCTGTGGTCTAGTGGTTAAGGCACCGGCGTTCAAAGCTGGGGGCCCGGGTTCGATTCCCGGCAGAGACATTTTTTCGGCATCACCAATTTTTCCAAAGGGTAGATAGCTCTGGGGAACCTTGATTTAAGCTACGCCTACCATTGTTCTCTTCATCCATTTCTTTACAATATTTAAATAAAAAGAGTTGCCAATGCTGTTGTACATGTATAACTTTACACATTTGTATACTTTCTCCCATACGTGTACTGAATCAAAGCAATAGCTTTGATCCAGCTGAGGCATGGCGGCTTGTCATTGTTCAAAACCCACCTTCACCCGACAAAGGAAATTATAATTGGTGTAGTATCGAAAATCTGTCTATCTGACGGTCAATCGGATCGGGGTCGCCCTAGCCACTTACCCGTCTATGTGGTCTAGTGGTTAAGGCACCGGCGTTCAAAGCTGGGGGCCCGGGTTCGATTCCCGGCAGAGACATTTTTTCGGCATCACCAATTTTTCCAATGGGTAGATAGCTCTGGGGAACCTTGATTTAAGCTACGCCTACCATTGTTCTCTTCATCCATTTCTTTACAATATTTAAATAAAAAGAGTTGCCAATGCTGTTGTACATGTATAACTTTACACATTTGTATACTTTCTCCCATACGTGTACTGTATCAAAGCAATAGCTTTGATCCAGCTGAGGCATGGCGGCTTGTCATTGTTCAAAACCCACCTTCACCCGACAAAGGAAATTATAATTGGTGTAGTATCAAAAAATCTGTCTATCTGACGGTCAATCGGATCGGGGTCGCCCTAGCCACTTACCCGTCTCTGTGGTCTAGTGGTTAAGGCACCGGCGTTCAAAGCTGGGGGCCCGGGTTCGATTCCCGGCAGAGACATTTTTTCGGCATCACCAATTTTTCCAAAGGGTAGATAGCTCTGGGGAACCTTGATTTAAGCTACGCCTACCATTGTTCTCTTCATCCATTTCTTTACAATATTTAAATAAAAAGAGTTGCCAATGCTGTTATACATGTATAACTTTACACATTTGTATACTTTCTCCCATACGTGTACTGTATCAAAGCAATAGCTTTGATCCAGCTGAGGCATGGCGGCTTGTCATTGTTCAAAGCCCACCTTCACCCGACAAAGGAAATTATAATTGGTGTAGTATCGAAAATCTGTCTATCTGACGGTCAATCGGATCGGGGTCGCCCTAACCACTTACCCGTCTCTGTGGTCTAGTGGTTAAGGCACCGGCGTTCAAAGCTGGGGGCCCGGGTTCGATTCCCGGCAGAGACATTTTTTCGGCATCACCAATTTTTCCAAAGGGTAGATAGCTCTGGGGAACCTTGATTTAAGCTACGCCTACCATTGTTCTCTTCATCCATTTCTTTACAATATTTAAATAAAAAGAGTTGCCAATGCTGTTGTACATGTATAACTTTACACATTTGTATACTTTCTCCCATACGTGTACTGTATCAAAGCAATAGCTTTGATCCAGCTGAGGCATGGCGGCTTGTCATTGTTCAAAACCCACCTTCACCCGACAAAGGAAATTATAATTGGTGTAGTATCAAAAAATCTGTCTATCTGACGGTCAATCGGATCGGGGTCGCCCTAGCCACTTACCCGTCTCTGTGGTCTAGTGGTTAAGGCACCGGCGTTCAAAGCTGGGGGCCCGGGTTCGATTCCCGGCAGAGACATTTTTTCGGCATCACCAATTTTTCCAAAGGGTAGATAGCTCTGGGGAACCTTGATTTAAGCTACGCCTACCATTGTTCTCTTCATCCATTTCTTTACAATATTTAAATAAAAAGAGTTGCCAATGCTGTTATACATGTATAACTTTACACATTTGTATACTTTCTCCGATACGTGTACTGTATCAAAGCAATAGCTTTGATCCAGCTGAGGCATGGCGGCTTGTCATTGTTCAAAGCCCACCTTCACCCGACAAAGGAAATTATAATTGGTGTAGTATCGAAAATCTGTCTATCTGACGGTCAATCGGATCGGGGTCGCCCTAGCCACTTACCCGTCTCTGTGGTCTAGTGGTTAAGGCACCGGCGTTCAAAGCTGGGGGCCCGGGTTCGATTCCCGGCAGAGACATTTTTTCGGCATCACCAATTTTTCCAAAGGGTAGATAGCTCTGGGGAACCTTGATTTAAGCTACGCCTACCATTGTTCTCTTCATCCATTTCTTTACAATATTTAAATAAAAAGAGTTGCCAATGCTGTTGTACATGTATAACTTTACACATTTGTATACTTTCTCCCATACGTGTACTGTATCAAAGCAATAGCTTTGATCCAGCTGAGGCATGGCGGCTTGTCATTGTTCAAAACCCACCTTCACCCGACAAAGGAAATTATAATTAATGTAGTATCGAAAATCTGTCTATCTGACGGTCAATCGGATCGGGGTCGCCCTAGCCACTTACCCGTCTCTGTGGTCTAGTGGTTAAGGCACCGGCGTTCAAAGCTGGGGGCCCGGGTTCGATTCCCGGCAGAGACATTTTTTCGGCATCACCAATTTTTCCAAAGGGTAGATAGCTCTGGGGAACCTTGATTTAAGCTACGCCTACCATTGTTCTCTTCATCCATTTCTTTACAATATTTAAATAAAAAGAGTTGCCAATGCTGTTGTACATGTATAACTTTACACATTTGTATACTTTCTCCCATACGTGTACTGTATCAAAGCAATAGCTTTGATCCAGCTGAGGCATGGCGGCTTGTCATTGTTCAAAACCCACCTTCACCCGACAAAGGAAATTATAATTGGTGTAGTATCGAAAATCTGTCTATCTGACGGTCAATCGGATCGGGGTCGCCCTAGCCACTTACCCGTCTCTGTGGTCTAGTGGTTAAGGCACCGGCGTTCAAAGCTGGGGGCCCGGGTTCGATTCCCGGCAGAGACATTTTTTCGGCATCACCAATTTTTCCAAAGGGTAGATAGCTCTGGGGAACCTTGATTTAAGCTACGCCTACCATTGTTCTCTTCATCCATTTCTTTACAATATTTAAATAAAAAGAGTTGCCAATGCTGTTGTACATGTATAACTTTACACATTTGTATACTTTCTCCCATACGTGTACTGTATCAAAGCAATAGCTTTGATCCAGCTGAGGCATGGCGGCTTGTCATTGTTCAAAACCCACCTTCACCCGACAAAGGAAATTATAATTGGTGTAGTATCGAAAATCTGTCTATCTGACGGTCAATCGGATCGGGGTCGCCCTAGCCACTTACCCGTCTCTGTGGTCTAGTGGTTAAGGCACCGGCGTTCAAAGCTGGGGGCCCGGGTTCGATTCCCGGCAGAGACCTTTTTTCGGCATCACCAATTTTTCCAAAGGGTAGATAGCTCTGGGGAACCTTGATTTAAGCTACGCCTACCATTGTTCTCTTCATCCATTTATTTACAATATTTAAATAAAAAGAGTTGCCAATGCTGTTGTACATGTATAACTTTACACATTTGTATACTTTCTCCCATACGTGTACTGTATCAAAGCAATAGCTTTGATCCAGCTGAGGCATGGCGGCTTGTCATTGTTCAAAACCCACCTTCACCCGACAAAGGAAATTATAATTGGTGTAGTATCGAAAATCTGTCTATCTGACGGTCAATCGGATCGGGGTCGCCCTAGCCACTTACCCGTCTCTGTGGTCTAGTGGTTAAGGCACCGGCATTCAAAGCTGGGGGCCCGGGTTCGATTCCCGGCAGAGACATTTTTTCGGCATCACCAATTTTTCCAAAGGGTAGATAGCTCTGGGGAACCTTGATTTAAGCTACGCCTACCATTGTTCTCTTCATCCATTTCTTTACAATATTTAAATAAAAAGAGTTGCCAATGCTGTTGTACATGTATAACTTTACACATTTGTATACTTTCTCCCATACGTGTACTGTATCAAAGCAATAGCTTTGATCCAGCTGAGGCATGGCGGCTTGTCATTGTTCAAAACCCACCTTCACCCGACAAAGGAAATTATAATTGGTGTAGTATCGAAAATCTGTCTATCTGACGGTCAATCGGATCGGGGTCGCCCTAGCCACTTACCCGTCTCTGTGGTCTAGTGGTTAGGGCACCGGCGTTCAAAGCTGGGGGCCCGGGTTCGATTCCCGGCAGAGACATTTTTTCGGCATCACCAATTTTTCCAAAGGGTAGATAGCTCTGGGGAACCTTGATTTAAGCTACGCCTTCCATTGTTCTCTTCATCCATTTCTTTACAATATTTAAATAAAAAGAGTTGCCAATGCTGTTGTACATGTATAACTTTACACATTTGTATACTTTCTCCCATACGTGTACTGTATCAAAGCAATAGCTTTGATCCAGCTGAGGCATGGCGGCTTGTCATTGTTCAAAACCCACCTTCACCCGACAAAGGAAATTATAATTGGTGTAGTATCGAAAATCTGTCTATCTGACGGTCAATCGGATCGGGGTCGCCCTAGCCACTTACCCGTCTCTGTGGTCTAGTGGTTAAGGCACCGGCGTTCAAAGCTGGGGGCCAGGGTTCGATTCCCGGCAGAGACATTTTTTCGGCATCACCAATTTTTCCAAAGGGTAGATAGCTCTGGGGAACCTTGATTTAAGCTACGCCTACCATTGTTCTCTTCATCCATTTCTTTACAATATTTAAATAAAAAGAGTTGCCAATGCTGTTGTACATGTATAACTTTACACATTTGTATACTTTCTCCCATACGTGTACTGAATCAAAGCAATAGCTTTGATCCAGCTGAGGCATGGCGGCTTGTCATTGTTCAAAACCCACCTTCACCCGACAAAGGAAATTATAATTGGTGTAGTATCGAAAATCTGTCTATCTGACGGTCAATCGGATCGGGGTCGCCCTAGCCACTTACCCGTCTATGTGGTCTAGTGGTTAAGGCACCGGCGTTCAAAGCTGGGGGCCCGGGTTCGATTCCCGGCAGAGACATTTTTTCGGCATCACCAATTTTTCCAAAGGGTAGATAGCTCTGGGGAACCTTGATTTAAGCTACGCCTACCATTGTTCTCTTCATCCATTTCTTTACAATATTTAAATAAAAAGAGTTGCCAATGCTGTTGTACATGTATAACTTTACACATTTGTATACTTTCTCCCATACGTGTACTGTATCAAAGCAATAGCTTTGATCCAGCTGAGGCATGGCGGCTTGTCATTGTTCAAAACCCACCTTCACCCGACAAAGGAAATTATAATTGGTGTAGTATCAAAAAATCTGTTTATCTGACGGTCAATCGGATCGGGGTCGCCCTAGCCACTTACCCGTCTCTGTGGTCTAGTGGTTAAGGCACCGGCGTTCAAAGCTGGGGGCCCGGGTTCGATTCCCGGCAGAGACATTTTTTCGGCATCACCAATTTTTCCAAAGGGTAGATAGCTCTGGGGAACCTTGATTTAAGCTACGCCTACCATTGTTCTCTTCATCCATTTCTTTACAATATTTAAATAAAAAGAGTTGCCAATGCTGTTGTACATGTATAACTTTACACATTTGTATACTTTCTCCCATACGTGTACTGAATCAAAGCAATAGCTTTGATCCAGCTGAGGCATGGCGGCTTGTCATTGTTCAAAACCCACCTTCACCCGACAAAGGAAATTATAATTGGTGTAGTATAGAAAATCTGTCTATCTGACGGTCAATCGGATCGGGGTCGCCCTAGCCACTTACCCGTCTCTGTGGTCTAGTGGTTAAGGCACCGGCGTTCAAAGCTGGGGGCCCGGGTTCGATTCCCGGCAGAGACATTTTTTCGGCATCACCAATTTTTCCAAAGGGTAGATAGCTCTGGGGAACCTTGATTTAAGCTACGCCTACCATTGTTCTCTTCATCCATTTCTTTACAATATTTAAATAAAAAGAGTTGCCAATGCTGTTGTACATGTATAACTTTACACATTTGTATACTTTCTCCCATACGTGTACTGTATCAAAGCAATAGCTTTGATCCAGCTGAGGCATGGCGGCTTGTCATTGTTCAAAACCCACCTTCACCCGACAAAGGAAATTATAATTGGTGTAGTATCGAAAATCTGTCTATCTGACGGTCAATCGGATCGGGGTCGCCCTAACCACTTACCCGTCTCTGTGGTCTAGTGGTTAAGGCACCGGCGTTCAAAGCTGGGGGCCCGGGTTCGATTCCCGGCAGAGACATTTTTTCGGCATCACCAATTTTTCCAAAGGGTAGATAGCTCTGGGGGACCTTGATTTAAGCTACGCCTACCATTGTTCTCTTCATCCATTTCTTTACAATATTTAAATAAAAAGAGTTGCCAATGCTGTTGTACATGTATAACTTTACACATTTGTATACTTTCTCCCATACGTGTACTGTATCAAAGCAATAGCTTTGATCCAGCTGAGGCATGGCGGCTTGTCATTGTTCAAAACCCACCTTCACCCGACAAAGGAAATTATAATTGGTGTAGTATCGAAAATCTGTCTATCTGACGGTCAATCGGATCGGGGTCGCCCTAGCCACTTACCCGTCTCTGTGGTCTAGTGGTTAAGGCACCGGCGTTCAAAGCTGGGGGCCCGGGTTCGATTCCCGGCAGAGACATTTTTTCGGCATCACCAATTTTTCCAAAGGGTAGATAGCTCTGGGGAACCTTGATTTAAGCTACGCCTACCATTGTTCTCTTCATCCATTTCTTTACAATATTTAAATAAAAAGAGTTGCCAATGCTGTTGTACATGTATAACTTTACACATTTGTATACTTTCTCCCATACGTGTACTGAATCAAAGCAATAGCTTTGATCCAGCTGAGGCATGGCGGCTTGTCATTGTTCAAAACCCACCTTCACCCGACAAAGGAAATTATAATTGGTGTAGTATCGAAAATCTGTCTATCTGACGGTCAATCGGATCGGGGTTGCCCTAGCCACTTACCCGTCTATGTGGTCTAGTGGTTAAGGCACCGGCGTTCAAAGCTGGGGGCCCTGGTTCGATTCCCGGCAGAGACATTTTTTCGGCATCACCAATTTTTCCAAAGGGTAGATAGCTCTGGGGAACCTTGATTTAAGCTACGCCTACCATTGTTCTCTTCATCCATTTCTTTACAATATTTAAATAAAAAGAGTTGCCAATGCTGTTGTACATGTATAACTTTACACATTTGTATACTTTCTCCCATACGTGTACTGTATCAAAGCAATAGCTTTGATCCAGCTGAGGCATGGCGGCTTGTCATTGTTCAAAACCCACCTTCACCCGACAAAGGAAATTATAATTGGTGTAGTATCAAAAAATCTGTCTATCTGACGGTCAATCGGATCGGGGTCGCCCTAGCCACTTACCCGTCTCTGTGGTCTAGTGGTTAAGGCACCGGCGTTCAAAGCTGGGGGCCCGGGTTCGATTCCCGGCAGAGACATTTTTTCGGCATCACCAATTTTTCCAAAGGGTAGATAGCTCTGGGGAACCTTGATTTAAGCTACGCCTACCATTGTTCTCTTCATCCATTTCTTTACAATATTTAAATAAAAAGAGTTGCCAATGCTGTTGTACATGTATAACTTTACACATTTGTATACTTTCTCCCATACGTGTACTGAATCAAAGCAATAGCTTTGATCCAGCTGAGGCATGGCGGCTTGTCATTGTTCAAAACCCACCTTCACCCGACAAAGGAAATTATAATTGGTGTAGTATCGAAAATCTGTCTATCTGACGGTCAATCGGATCGGGGTCGCCCTAGCCACTTACCCGTCTCTGTGGTCTAGTGGTTAAGGCACCGGCGTTCAAAGCTGGGGGCCCGGGTTCGATTCCCGGCAGAGACATTTTTTCGGCATCACCAATTTTTCCAAAGGGTAGATAGCTCTGGGGAACCTTGATTTAAGCTACGCCTACCATTGTTCTCTTCATCCATTTCTTTACAATATTTAAATAAAAAGAGTTGCCAATGCTGTTGTACATGTATAACTTTACACATTTGTATACTTTCTCCCATACGTGTACTGTATCAAAGCAATAGCTTTGATCCAGCTGAGGCATGGCGGCTTGTCATTGTTCAAAACCCACCTTCACCCGACAAAGGAAATTATAATTGGTGTAGTATCGAAAATCTGTCTATCTGACGGTCAATCGGATCGGGGTCGCCCTAGCCACTTACCCGTCTCTGTGGTCTAGTGGTTAAGGCACCGGCGTTCAAAGCTGGGGGCCCGGGTTCGATTCCCGGCAGAGACATTTTTTCGGCATCACCAATTTTTCCAAAGGGTAGATAGCTCTGGGGAACCTTGATTTAAGCTACGCCTACCATTGTTCTCTTCATCCATTTATTTACAATATTTAAATAAAAAGAGTTGCCAATGCTGTTGTACATGTATAACTTTACACATTTGTATACTTTCTCCCATACGTGTACTGTATCAAAGCAATAGCTTTGATCCAGCTGAGGCATGGCGGCTTGTCATTGTTCAAAACCCACCTTCACCCGACAAAGGAAATTATAATTGGTGTAGTATCGAAAATCTGTCTATCTGACGGTCAATCGGATCGGGGTCGCCCTAGCCACTTACCCGTCTCTGTGGTCTAGTGGTTAAGGCACCGGCGTTCAAAGCTGGGGGCCCGGGTTCGATTCCCGGCAGAGACATTTTTTCGGCATCACCAATTTTTCCAAAGGGTAGATAGCTCTGGGGAACCTTGATTTAAGCTACGCCTACCATTGTTCTCTTCATCCATTTCTTTACAATATTTAAATAAAAAGAGTTGCCAATGCTGTTGTACATGTATAACTTTACACATTTGTATACTTTCTCCCATACATGTACTGTATCAAAGCAATAGCTTTGATCCAGCTGAGGCATGGCGGCTTGTCATTGTTCAAAACCCACCTTCACCCGACAAAGGAAATTATAATTGGTGTAGTATCGAAAATCTGTCTATCTGACGGTCAATCGGATCGGGGTCGCCCTAGCCACTTACCCGTCTCTGTGGTCTAGTGGTTAAGGCACCGGCGTTCAAAGCTGGGGGCCCGGGTTCGATTCCCGGCAGAGACATTTTTTCGGCATCACCAATTTTTCCAAAGGGTAGATAGCTCTGGGGAACCTTGATTTAAGCTACGCCTACCATTGTTCTCTTCATCCATTTCTTTACAATATTTAAATAAAAAGAGTTGCCAATGCTGTTGTACATGTATAACTTTACACATTTGTATACTTTCTCCCATACGTGTACTGAATCAAAGCAATAGCTTTGATCCAGCTGAGGCATGGCGGCTTGTCATTGTTCAAAACCCACCTTCACCCGACAAAGGAAATTATAATTGGTGTAGTATCGAAAATCTGTCTATCTGACGGTCAATCGGATCGGGGTCGCCCTAGCCACTTACCCGTCTATGTGGTCTAGTGGTTAAGGCACCGGCGTTCAAAGCTGGGGGCCCGGGTTCGATTCCCGGCAGAGACATTTTTTCGGCATCACCAATTTTTCCAAAGGGTAGATAGCTCTGGGGAACCTTGATTTAAGCTACGCCTACCATTGTTCTCTTCATCCATTTCTTTACAATATTTAAATAAAAAGAGTTGCCAATGCTGTTGTACATGTATAACTTTACACATTTGTATACTTTCTCCCATACGTGTACTGTATCAAAGCAATAGCTTTGATCCAGCTGAGGCATGGCGGCTTGTCATTGTTCAAAACCCACCTTCACCCGACAAAGGAAATTATAATTGGTGTAGTATCAAAAAATCTGTCTATCTGACGGTCAATCGGATCGGGGTCGCCCTAGCCACTTACCCGTCTCTGTGGTCTAGTGGTTAAGGCACCGGCGTTCAAAGCTGGGGGCCCGGGTTCGATTCCCGGCAGAGACATTTTTTCGGCATCACCAATTTTTCCAAAGGGTAGATAGCTCTGGGGAACCTTGATTTAAGCTACGCCTACCATTGTTCTCTTCATCCATTTCTTTACAATATTTAAATAAAAAGAGTTGCCAATGCTGTTGTACATGTATAACTTTACACATTTGTATACTTTCTCCCATACGTGTACTGTATCAAAGCAATAGCTTTGATCCAGCCGAGGCATGGCGGCTTGTCATTGTTCAAAACCCACCTTCACCCGACAAAGGAAATTATAATTGGTGTAGTATCGAAAATCTGTCTATCTGACGGTCAATCGGATCGGGGTCGCCCTAGCCACTTACCCGTCTCTGTGGTCTAGTGGTTAAGGCACCGGCGTTCAAAGCTGGGGGCCCGGGTTCGATTCCCGGCAGAGACATTTTTTCGGCATCACCAATTTTTCCAAAGGGTAGATAGCTCTGGGGAACCTTGATTTAAGCTACGCCTACCATTGTTCTCTTCATCCATTTCTTTACAATATTTAAATAAAAAGAGTTGCCAATGCTGTTGTACATGTATAACTTTACACATTTGTATACTTTCTCCCATACGTGTACTGAATCAAAGCAATAGCTTTGATCCAGCTGAGGCATGGCGGCTTGTCATTGTTCAAAACCCACCTTCACCCGACAAAGGAAATTATAATTGGTGTAGTATCGAAAATCTGTCTATCTGACGGTCAATCGGATCGGGGTCGCCCTAGCCACTTACCCGTCTCTGTGGTCTAGTGGTTAAGGCACCGGCGTTCAAAGCTGGGGGCCCGGGTTCGATTCCCGGCAGAGACATTTTTTCGGCATCACCAATTTTTCCAAAGGGTAGATAGCTCTGGGGAACCTTGATTTAAGCTACGCCTACCATTGTTCTCTTCATCCATTTCTTTACAATATTTAAATAAAAAGAGTTGCCAATGCTGTTGTACATGTATAACTTTACACATTTGTATACTTTCTCCCATACATGTACTGTATCAAAGCAATAGCTTTGATCCAGCTGAGGCATGGCGGCTTGTCATTGTTCAAAACCCACCTTCACCCGACAAAGGAAATTATAATTGGTGTAGTATCGAAAATCTGTCTATCTGACGGTCAATCGGATCGGGGTCGCCCTAGCCACTTACCCGTCTCTGTGGTCTAGTGGTTAAGGCACCGGCGTTCAAAGCTGGGGGCCCGGGTTCGATTCCCGGCAGAGACATTTTTTCGGCATCACCAATTTTTCCAAAGGGTAGATAGCTCTGGGGAACCTTGATTTAAGCTACGCCTACCATTGTTCTCTTCATCCATTTCTTTACAATATTTAAATAAAAAGAGTTGCCAATGCTGTTGTACATGTATAACTTTACACATTTGTATACTTTCTCCCATACGTGTACTGAATCAAAGCAATAGCTTTGATCCAGCTGAGGCATGGCGGCTTGTCATTGTTCAAAACCCACCTTCACCCGACAAAGGAAATTATAATTGGTGTAGTATCGAAAATCTGTCTATCTGACGGTCAATCGGATCGGGGTCGCCCTAGCCACTTACCCGTCTATGTGGTCTAGTGGTTAAGGCACCGGCGTTGAAAGCTGGGGGCCCGGGTTCGATTCCCGGCAGAGACATTTTTTCGGCATCACCAATTTTTCCAAAGGGTAGATAGCTCTGGGGAACCTTGATTTAAGCTACGCCTACCATTGTTCTCTTCATCCATTTCTTTACAATATTTAAATAAAAAGAGTTGCCAATGCTGTTGTACATGTATAACTTTACACATTTGTATACTTTCTCCCATACGTGTACTGTATCAAAGCAATAGCTTTGATCCAGCTGAGGCATGGCGGCTTGTCATTGTTCAAAACCCACCTTCACCCGACAAAGGAAATTATAATTGGTGTAGTATCAAAAAATCTGTCTATCTGACGGTCAATCGGATCGGGGTCGCCCTAGCCACTTACCCGTCTCTGTGGTCTAGTGGTTAAGGCACCGGCGTTCAAAGCTGGGGGCCCGGGTTCGATTCCCGGCAGAGACATTTTTTCGGCATCACCAATTTTTCCAAAGGGTAGATAGCTCTTGGGAACCTTGATTTAAGCTACGCCTACCATTGTTCTCTTCATCCATTTCTTTACAATATTTAAATAAAAAGAGTTGCCAATGCTGTTGTACATGTATAACTTTACACATTTGTATACTTTCTCCCATACGTGTACTGTATCAAAGCAATAGCTTTGATCCAGCCGAGGCATGGCGGCTTGTCATTGTTCAAAACCCACCTTCACCCGACAAAGGAAATTATAATTGGTGTAGTATCGAAAATCTGTCTATCTGACGGTCAATCGGATCGGGGTCGCCCTAGCCACTTACCCGTCTCTGTGGTCTAGTGGTTAAGGCACCGGCGTTCAAAGCTGGGGGCCCGGGTTCGATTCCCGGCAGAGACATTTTTTCGGCATCACCAATTTTTCCAAAGGGTAGATAGCTCTGGGGAACCTTGATTTAAGCTACGCCTACCATTGTTCTCTTCATCCATTTCTTTACAATATTCAAATAAAAAGAGTTGCCAATGCTGTTATACATGTATAACTTTACACATTTGTATACTTTCTCCCATACGTGTACTGTATCAAAGCAATAGCTTTGATCCAGCTGAGGCATGGCGGCTTGTCATTGTTCAAAGCCCACCTTCACCCGACAAAGGAAATTATAATTGGTGTAGTATCGAAAATCTGTCTATCTGACGGTCAATCGGATCGGGGTCGCCCTAGCCACTTACCCGTCTCTGTGGTCTAGTGGTTAAGGCACCGGCGTTCAAAGCTGGGGGCCCGGGTTCGATTCCCGGCAGAGACATTTTTTCGGCATCACCAATTTTTCCAAAGGGTAGATAGCTCTGGGGAACCTTGATTTAAGCTACGCCTACCATTGTTCTCTTCATCCATTTCTTTACAATATTCAAATAAAAAGAGTTGCCAATGCTGTTATACATGTATAACTTTACACATTTGTATACTTTCTCCCATACGTGTACTGTATCAAAGCAATAGCTTTGATCCAGCTGAGGCATGGCGGCTTGTCATTGTTCAAAGCCCACCTTCACCCGACAAAGGAAATTATAATTGGTGTAGTATCGAAAATCTGTCTATCTGACGGTCAATCGGATCGGGGTCGCCCTAGCCACTTACCCGTCTCTGTGGTCTAGTGGTTAAGGCACCGGCGTTCAAAGCTGGGGGCCCGGGTTCGATTCCCGGCAGAGACATTTTTTCGGCATCACCAATTTTTCCAAAGGGTAGATAGCTCTGGGGAACCTTGATTTAAGCTACGCCTACCATTGTTCTCTTCATCCATTTCTTTACAATATTTAAATAAAAAGAGTTGCCAATGCTGTTGTACATGTATAACTTTACACATTTGTATACTTTCTCCCATACGTGTACTGTATCAAAGCAATAGCTTTGATCCAGCTGAGGCATGGCGGCTTGTCATTGTTCAAAACCCACCTTCACCCGACAAAGGAAATTATAATTGGTGTAGTATCGAAAATCTGTCTATCTGACGGTCAATCGGATCGGGGTCGCCCTAGCCACTTACCCGTCTATGTGGTCTAGTGGTTAAGGCACCGGCGTTCAAAGCTGGGGGCCCGGGTTCGATTCCCGGCAGAGACATTTTTTCGGCATCACCAATTTTTCCAAAGGGTAGATAGCTCTGGGGAACCTTGATTTAAGCTACGCCTACCATTGTTCTCTTCATCCATTTCTTTACAATATTTAAATAAAAAGAGTTGCCAATGCTGTTGTACATGTATAACTTTACACATTTGTATACTTTCTCCCATACGTGTACTGTATCAAAGCAATAGCTTTGATCCAGCTGAGGCATGGCGGCTTGTCATTGTTCAAAACCCACCTTCACCCGACAAAGGAAATTATAATTGGTGTAGTATCAAAAAATCTGTCTATCTGACGGTCAATCGGATCGGGGTCGCCCTAGCAACTTACCCGTCTCTGTGGTCTAGTGGTTAAGGCACCGGCGTTCAAAGCTGGGGGCCCGGGTTCGATTCCCGGCAGAGACATTTTTTCGGCATCACCAATTTTTCCAAAGGGTAGATAGCTCTGGGGAACCTTGATTTAAGCTACGCCTACCATTGTTCTCTTCATCCATTTCTTTACAATATTTAAATAAAAAGAGTTGCCAATGCTGTTGTACATGTATAACTTTACACATTTGTATACTTTCTCCCATACGTGTACTGTATCAAAGCAATAGCTTTGATCCAGCCGAGGCATGGCGGCTTGTCATTGTTCAAAACCCACCTTCACCCGACAAAGGAAATTATAATTGGTGTAGTATCGAAAATCTGTCTATCTGACGGTCAATCGGATCGGGGTCGCCCTAGCCACTTACCCGTCTCTGTGGTCTAGTGGTTAAGGCACCGGCGTTCAAAGCTGGGGGCCCGGGTTCGATTCCCGGCAGAGACATTTTTTCGGCATCACCAATTTTTCCAAAGGGTAGATAGCTCTGGGGAACCTTGATTTAAGCTACGCCTACCATTGTTCTCTTCATCCATTTCTTTACAATATTCAAATAAAAAGAGTTGCCAATGCTGTTATACATGTATAACTTTACACATTTGTATACTTTCTCCCATACGTGTACTGTATCAAAGCAATAGCTTTGATCCAGCTGATGCATGGCGGCTTGTCATTGTTCAAAGCCCACCTTCACCCGACAAAGGAAATTATAATTGGTGTAGTATCGAAAATCTGTCTATCTGACGGTCAATCGGATCGGGGTCGCCCTAGCCACTTACCCGTCTCTGTGGTCTAGTGGTTAAGGCACCGGCGTTCAAAGCTGGGGGCCCGGGTTCGATTCCCGGCAGAGACATTTTTTCGGCATCACCAATTTTTCCAAAGGGTAGATAGCTCTGGGGAACCTTGATTTAAGCTACGCCTACCATTGTTCTCTTCATCCATTTCTTTACAATATTTAAATAAAAAGAGTTGCCAATGCTGTTGTACATGTATATCTTTACACATTTGTATACTTTCTCCCATACATGTACTGTATCAAAGCAATAGCTTTGATCCAGCTGAGGCATGGCGGCTTGTCATTGTTCAAAACCCACCTTCACCCGACAAAGGAAATTATAATTGGTGTAGTATCGAAAATCTGTCTATCTGACGGTCAATCGGATCGGGGTCGCCCTAGCCACTTACCCGTCTCTGTGGTCTAGTGGTTAAGGCACCGGCGTTCAAAGCTGGGGGCCCGGGTTCGATTCCCGGCAGAGACATTTTTTCGGCATCACCAATTTTTCCAAAGGGTAGATAGCTCTGGGGAACCTTGATTTAAGCTACGCCTACCATTGTTCTCTTCATCCATTTCTTTACAATATTTAAATAAAAAGAGTTGCCAATGCTGTTGTACATGTATAACTTTACACATTTGTATACTTTCTCCCATACGTGTACTGAATCAAAGCAATAGCTTTGATCCAGCTGAGGCATGGCGGCTTGTCATTGTTCAAAACCCACCTTCACCCGACAAAGGAAATTATAATTGGTGTAGTATCGAAAATCTGTCTATCTGACGGTCAATCGGATCGGGGTCGCCCTAGCCACTTACCCGTCTATGTGGTCTAGTGGTTAAGGCACCGGCGTTGAAAGCTGGGGGCCCGGGTTCGATTCCCGGCAGAGACATTTTTTCGGCATCACCAATTTTTCCAAAGGGTAGATAGCTCTGGGGAACCTTGATTTAAGCTACGCCTACCATTGTTCTCTTCATCCATTTCTTTACAATATTTAAATAAAAAGAGTTGCCAATGCTGTTGTACATGTATAACTTTACACATTTGTATACTTTCTCCCATACGTGTACTGTATCAAAGCAATAGCTTTGATCCAGCTGAGGCATGGCGGCTTGTCATTGTTCAAAACCCACCTTCACCCGACAAAGGAAATTATAATTGGTGTAGTATCAAAAAATCTGTCTATCTGACGGTCAATCGGATCGGGGTCGCCCTAGCCACTTACCCGTCTCTGTGGTCTAGTGGTTAAGGCACCGGCGTTCAAAGCTGGGGGCCCGGGTTCGATTCCCGGCAGAGACATTTTTTCGGCATCACCAATTTTTCCAAAGGGTAGATAGCTCTTGGGAACCTTGATTTAAGCTACGCCTACCATTGTTCTCTTCATCCATTTCTTTACAATATTTAAATAAAAAGAGTTGCCAATGCTGTTGTACATGTATAACTTTACACATTTGTATACTTTCTCCCATACGTGTACTGTATCAAAGCAATAGCTTTGATCCAGCCGAGGCATGGCGGCTTGTCATTGTTCAAAACCCACCTTCACCCGACAAAGGAAATTATAATTGGTGTAGTATCGAAAATCTGTCTATCTGACGGTCAATCGGATCGGGGTCGCCCTAGCCACTTACCCGTCTCTGTGGTCTAGTGGTTAAGGCACCGGCGTTCAAAGCTGGGGGCCCGGGTTCGATTCCCGGCAGAGACATTTTTTCGGCATCACCAATTTTTCCAAAGGGTAGATAGCTCTGGGGAACCTTGATTTAAGCTACGCCTACCATTGTTCTCTTCATCCATTTCTTTACAATATTCAAATAAAAAGAGTTGCCAATGCTGTTATACATGTATAACTTTACACATTTGTATACTTTCTCCCATACGTGTACTGTATCAAAGCAATAGCTTTGATCCAGCTGAGGCATGGCGGCTTGTCATTGTTCAAAGCCCACCTTCACCCGACAAAGGAAATTATAATTGGTGTAGTATCGAAAATCTGTCTATCTGACGGTCAATCGGATCGGGGTCGCCCTAGCCACTTACCCGTCTCTGTGGTCTAGTGGTTAAGGCACCGGCGTTCAAAGCTGGGGGCCCGGGTTCGATTCCCGGCAGAGACATTTTTTCGGCATCACCAATTTTTCCAAAGGGTAGATAGCTCTGGGGAACCTTGATTTAAGCTACGCCTACCATTGTTCTCTTCATCCATTTCTTTACAATATTTAAATAAAAAGAGTTGCCAATGCTGTTGTACATGTATAACTTTACACATTTGTATACTTTCTCCCATACGTGTACTGTATCAAAGCAATAGCTTTGATCCAGCTGAGGCATGGCGGCTTGTCATTGTTCAAAACCCACCTTCACCCGACAAAGGAAATTATAATTGGTGTAGTATCGAAAATCTGTCTATCTGACGGTCAATCGGATCGGGGTCGCCCTAGCCACTTACCCGTCTATGTGGTCTAGTGGTTAAGGCACCGGCGTTCAAAGCTGGGGGCCCGGGTTCGATTCCCGGCAGAGACATTTTTTCGGCATCACCAATTTTTCCAAAGGGTAGATAGCTCTGGGGAACCTTGATTTAAGCTACGCCTACCATTGTTCTCTTCATCCATTTCTTTACAATATTCAAATAAAAAGAGTTGCCAATGCTGTTATACATGTATAACTTTACACATTTGTATACTTTCTCCCATACGTGTACTGTATCAAAGCAATAGCTTTGATCCAGCTGATGCATGGCGGCTTGTCATTGTTCAAAGCCCACCTTCACCCGACAAAGGAAATTATAATTGGTGTAGTATCGAAAATCTGTCTATCTGACGGTCAATCGGATCGGGGTCGCCCTAGCCACTTACCCGTCTCTGTGGTCTAGTGGTTAAGGCACCGGCGTTCAAAGCTGGGGGCCCGGGTTCGATTCCCGGCAGAGACATTTTTTCGGCATCACCAATTTTTCCAAAGGGTAGATAGCTCTGGGGAACCTTGATTTAAGCTACGCCTACCATTGTTCTCTTCATCCATTTCTTTACAATATTCAAATAAAAAGAGTTGCCAATGCTGTTATACATGTATAACTTTACACATTTGTATACTTTCTCCCATACGTGTACTGTATCAAAGCAATAGCTTTGATCCAGCTGATGCATGGCGGCTTGTCATTGTTCAAAGCCCACCTTCACCCGACAAAGGAAATTATAATTGGTGTAGTATCGAAAATCTGTCTATCTGACGGTCAATCGGATCGGGGTCGCCCTAGCCACTTACCCGTCTCTGTGGTCTAGTGGTTAAGGCACCGGCGTTCAAAGCTGGGGGCCCGGGTTCGATTCCCGGCAGAGACATTTTTTCGGCATCACCAATTTTTCCAAAGGGTAGATAGCTCTGGGGAACCTTGATTTAAGCTACGCCTACCATTGTTCTCTTCATCCATTTCTTTACAATATTTAAATAAAAAGAGTTGCCAATGCTGTTGTACATGTATAACTTTACACATTTGTATACTTTCTCCCATACGTGTACTGTATCAAAGCAATAGCTTTGATCCAGCTGAGGCATGGCGGCTTGTCATTGTTCAAAACCCACCTTCACCCGACAAAGGAAATTATAATTGGTGTAGTATCGAAAATCTGTCTATCTGACGGTCAATCGGATCGGGGTCGCCCTAGCCACTTACCCGTCTATGTGGTCTAGTGGTTAAGGCACCGGCGTTCAAAGCTGGGGGCCCGGGTTCGATTCCCGGCAGAGACATTTTTTCGGCATCACCAATTTTTCCAAAGGGTAGATAGCTCTGGGGAACCTTGATTTAAGCTACGCCTACCATTGTTCTCTTCATCCATTTCTTTACAATATTTAAATAAAAAGAGTTGCCAATGCTGTTGTACATGTATAACTTTACACATTTGTATACTTTCTCCCATACGTGTACTGTATCAAAGCAATAGCTTTGATCCAGCTGAGGCATGGCGGCTTGTCATTGTTCAAAACCCACCTTCACCCTACAAAGGAAATTATAATTGGTGTAGTATCAAAAAATCTGTCTATCTGACGGTCAATCGGATCGGGGTCGCCCTAGCCACTTACCCGTCTCTGTGGTCTAGTGGTTAAGGCACCGGCGTTCAAAGCTGGGGGCCCGGGTTCGATTCCCGGCAGAGACATTTTTTCGGCATCACCAATTTTTCCAAAGGGTAGATAGCTCTGGGGAACCTTGATTTAAGCTACGCCTACCATTGTTCTCTTCATCCATTTCTTTACAATATTTAAATAAAAAGAGTTGCCAATGCTGTTGTACATGTATAACTTTACACATTTGTATACTTTCTCCCATACGTGTACTGTATCAAAGCAATAGCTTTGATCCAGCTGAGGCATGGCGGCTTGTCATTGTTCAAAACCCACCTTCACCCGACAAAGGAAATTATAATTGGTGTAGTATCGAAAATCTGTCTATCTGACGGTCAATCGGATCGGGGTCGCCCTAGCCACTTACCCGTCTATGTGGTCTAGTGGTTAAGGCACCGGCGTTCAAAGCTGGGGGCCCGGGTTCGATTCCCGGCAGAGACATTTTTTCGGCATCACCAATTTTTCCAAAGGGTAGATAGCTCTGGGGAACCTTGATTTAAGCTACGCCTACCATTGTTCTCTTCATCCATTTCTTTACAATATTTAAATAAAAAGAGTTGCCAATGCTGTTGTACATGTATAACTTTACACATTTGTATACTTTCTCCCATACGTGTACTGTATCAAAGCAATAGCTTTGATCCAGCTGAGGCATGGCGGCTTGTCATTGTTCAAAACCCACCTTCACCCTACAAAGGAAATTATAATTGGTGTAGTATCAAAAAATCTGTCTATCTGACGGTCAATCGGATCGGGGTCGCCCTAGCCACTTACCCGTCTCTGTGGTCTAGTGGTTAAGGCACCGGCGTTCAAAGCTGGGGGCCCGGGTTCGATTCCCGGCAGAGACATTTTTTCGGCATCACCAATTTTTCCAAAGGGTAGATAGCTCTGGGGAACCTTGATTTAAGCTACGCCTACCATTGTTCTCTTCATCCATTTCTTTACAATATTTAAATAAAAAGAGTTGCCAATGCTGTTGTACATGTATAACTTTACACATTTGTATACTTTCTCCCATACGTGTACTGTATCAAAGCAATAGCTTTGATCCAGCCGAGGCATGGCGGCTTGTCATTGTTCAAAACCCACCTTCACCCGACAAAGGAAATTATAATTGGTGTAGTATCGAAAATCTGTCTATCTGACGGTCAATCGGATCGGGGTCGCCCTAGCCACTTACCCGTCTCTGTGGTCTAGTGGTTAAGGCACCGGCGTTCAAAGCTGGGGGCCCGGGTTCGATTCCCGGCAGAGTCATTTTTTCGGCATCACCAATTTTTCCAAAGGGTAGATAGCTCTGGGGAACCTTGATTTAAGCTACGCCTACCATTGTTCTCTTCATCCATTTCTTTACAATATTCAAATAAAAAGAGTTGCCAATGCTGTTATACATGTATAACTTTACACATTTGTATACTTTCTCCCATACGTGTACTGTATCAAAGCAATAGCTTTGATCCAGCTGAGGCATGGCGGCTTGTCATTGTTCAAAGCCCACCTTCACCCGACAAAGGAAATTATAATTGGTGTAGTATCGAAAATCTGTCTATCTGACGGTCAATCGGATCGGGGTCGCCCTAGCCACTTACCCGTCTCTGTGGTCTAGTGGTTAAGGCACCGGCGTTCAAAGCTGGGGGCCCGGGTTCGATTCCCGGCAGAGACATTTTTTCGGCATCACCAATTTTTCCAAAGGGTAGATAGCTCTGGGGAACCTTGATTTAAGCTACGCCTACCATTGTTCTCTTCATCCATTTCTTTACAATATTTAAATAAAAAGAGTTGCCAATGCTGTTGTACATGTATAACTTTACACATTTGTATACTTTCTCCCATACGTGTACTGTATCAAAGCAATAGCTTTGATCCAGCTGAGGCATGGCGGCTTGTCATTGTTCAAAACCCACCTTCACCCGACAAAGGAAATTATAATTAATGTAGTATCGAAAATCTGTCAATCTGACGGTCAATCGGATCGGGGTCGCCCTAGCCACTTACCCGTCTCTGTGGTCTAGTGGTTAAGGCACCGGCGTTCAAAGCTGGGGGCCCGGGTTCGATTCCCGGCAGAGACATTTTTTCGGCATCACCAATTTTTCCAAAGGGTAGATAGCTCTGGGGAACCTTGATTTAAGCTACGCCTACCATTGTTCTCTTCATCCATTTCTTTACAATATTTAAATAAAAAGAGTTGCCAATGCTGTTGTACATGTATAACTTTACACATTTGTATACTTTCTCCCATACGTGTACTGTATCAAAGCAATAGCTTTGATCCAGCTGAGGCATGGCGGCTTGTCATTGTTCAAAACCCACCTTCACCCGACAAAGGAAATTATAATTGGTGTAGTATCGAAAATCTGTCTATCTGACGGTCAATCGGATCGGGGTCGCCCTAGCCACTTACCCGTCTCTGTGGTCTAGTGGTTAAGGCACCGGCGTTCAAAGCTGGGGGCCCGGGTTCGATTCCCGGCAGAGACATTTTTTCGGCATCACCAATTTTTCCAAAGGGTAGATAGCTCTGGGGAACCTTGATTTAAGCTACGCCTACCATTGTTCTCTTCATCCATTTCTTTACAATATTTAAATAAAAAGAGTTGCCAATGCTGTTGTACATGTATATCTTTACACATTTGTATACTTTCTCCCATACATGTACTGTATCAAAGCAATAGCTTTGATCCAGCTGAGGCATGGCGGCTTGTCATTGTTCAAAACCCACCTTCACCCGACAAAGGAAATTATAATTGGTGTAGTATCGAAAATCTGTCTATCTGACGGTCAATCGGATCGGGGTCGCCCTAGCCACTTACCCGTCTCTGTGGTCTAGTGGTTAAGGCACCGGCGTTCAAAGCTGGGGGCCCGGGTTCGATTCCCGGCAGAGACATTTTTTCGGCATCACCAATTTTTCCAAAGGGTAGATAGCTCTGGGGAACCTTGATTTAAGCTACGCCTACCATTGTTCTCTTCATCCATTTCTTTACAATATTTAAATAAAAAGAGTTGCCAATGCTGTTGTACATGTATAACTTTACACATTTGTATACTTTCTCCCATACGTGTACTGAATCAAAGCAATAGCTTTGATCCAGCTGAGGCATGGCGGCTTGTCATTGTTCAAAACCCACCTTCACCCGACAAAGGAAATTATAATTGGTGTAGTATCGAAAATCTGTCTATCTGACGGTCAATCGGATCGGGGTCGCCCTAGCCACTTACCCGTCTATGTGGTCTAGTGGTTAAGGCACCGGCGTTGAAAGCTGGGGGCCCGGGTTCGATTCCCGGCAGAGACATTTTTTCGGCATCACCAATTTTTCCAAAGGGTAGATAGCTCTGGGGAACCTTGATTTAAGCTACGCCTACCATTGTTCTCTTCATCCATTTCTTTACAATATTTAAATAAAAAGAGTTGCCAATGCTGTTGTACATGTATAACTTTACACATTTGTATACTTTCTCCCATACGTGTACTGTATCAAAGCAATAGCTTTGATCCAGCTGAGGCATGGCGGCTTGTCATTGTTCAAAACCCACCTTCACCCGACAAAGGAAATTATAATTGGTGTAGTATCAAAAAATCTGTCTATCTGACGGTCAATCGGATCGGGGTCGCCCTAGCCACTTACCCGTCTCTGTGGTCTAGTGGTTAAGGCACCGGCGTTCAAAGCTGGGGGCCCGGGTTCGATTCCCGGCAGAGACATTTTTTCGGCATCACCAATTTTTCCAAAGGGTAGATAGCTCTTGGGAACCTTGATTTAAGCTACGCCTACCATTGTTCTCTTCATCCATTTCTTTACAATATTTAAATAAAAAGAGTTGCCAATGCTGTTGTACATGTATAACTTTACACATTTGTATACTTTCTCCCATACGTGTACTGTATCAAAGCAATAGCTTTGATCCAGCCGAGGCATGGCGGCTTGTCATTGTTCAAAACCCACCTTCACCCGACAAAGGAAATTATAATTGGTGTAGTATCGAAAATCTGTCTATCTGACGGTCAATCGGATCGGGGTCGCCCTAGCCACTTACCCGTCTCTGTGGTCTAGTGGTTAAGGCACCGGCGTTCAAAGCTGGGGGCCCGGGTTCGATTCCCGGCAGAGACATTTTTTCGGCATCACCAATTTTTCCAAAGGGTAGATAGCTCTGGGGAACCTTGATTTAAGCTACGCCTACCATTGTTCTCTTCATCCATTTCTTTACAATATTCAAATAAAAAGAGTTGCCAATGCTGTTATACATGTATAACTTTACACATTTGTATACTTTCTCCCATACGTGTACTGTATCAAAGCAATAGCTTTGATCCAGCTGAGGCATGGCGGCTTGTCATTGTTCAAAGCCCACCTTCACCCGACAAAGGAAATTATAATTGGTGTAGTATCGAAAATCTGTCTATCTGACGGTCAATCGGATCGGGGTCGCCCTAGCCACTTACCCGTCTCTGTGGTCTAGTGGTTAAGGCACCGGCGTTCAAAGCTGGGGGCCCGGGTTCGATTCCCGGCAGAGACATTTTTTCGGCATCACCAATTTTTCCAAAGGGTAGATAGCTCTGGGGAACCTTGATTTAAGCTACGCCTACCATTGTTCTCTTCATCCATTTCTTTACAATATTTAAATAAAAAGAGTTGCCAATGCTGTTGTACATGTATAACTTTACACATTTGTATACTTTCTCCCATACGTGTACTGTATCAAAGCAATAGCTTTGATCCAGCTGAGGCATGGCGGCTTGTCATTGTTCAAAACCCACCTTCACCCGACAAAGGAAATTATAATTGGTGTAGTATCGAAAATCTGTCTATCTGACGGTCAATCGGATCGGGGTCGCCCTAGCCACTTACCCGTCTATGTGGTCTAGTGGTTAAGGCACCGGCGTTCAAAGCTGGGGGCCCGGGTTCGATTCCCGGCAGAGACATTTTTTCGGCATCACCAATTTTTCCAAAGGGTAGATAGCTCTGGGGAACCTTGATTTAAGCTACGCCTACCATTGTTCTCTTCATCCATTTCTTTACAATATTCAAATAAAAAGAGTTGCCAATGCTGTTATACATGTATAACTTTACACATTTGTATACTTTCTCCCATACGTGTACTGTATCAAAGCAATAGCTTTGATCCAGCTGATGCATGGCGGCTTGTCATTGTTCAAAGCCCACCTTCACCCGACAAAGGAAATTATAATTGGTGTAGTATCGAAAATCTGTCTATCTGACGGTCAATCGGATCGGGGTCGCCCTAGCCACTTACCCGTCTCTGTGGTCTAGTGGTTAAGGCACCGGCGTTCAAAGCTGGGGGCCCGGGTTCGATTCCCGGCAGAGACATTTTTTCGGCATCACCAATTTTTCCAAAGGGTAGATAGCTCTGGGGAACCTTGATTTAAGCTACGCCTACCATTGTTCTCTTCATCCATTTCTTTACAATATTCAAATAAAAAGAGTTGCCAATGCTGTTATACATGTATAACTTTACACATTTGTATACTTTCTCCCATACGTGTACTGTATCAAAGCAATAGCTTTGATCCAGCTGATGCATGGCGGCTTGTCATTGTTCAAAGCCCACCTTCACCCGACAAAGGAAATTATAATTGGTGTAGTATCGAAAATCTGTCTATCTGACGGTCAATCGGATCGGGGTCGCCCTAGCCACTTACCCGTCTCTGTGGTCTAGTGGTTAAGGCACCGGCGTTCAAAGCTGGGGGCCCGGGTTCGATTCCCGGCAGAGACATTTTTTCGGCATCACCAATTTTTCCAAAGGGTAGATAGCTCTGGGGAACCTTGATTTAAGCTACGCCTACCATTGTTCTCTTCATCCATTTCTTTACAATATTTAAATAAAAAGAGTTGCCAATGCTGTTGTACATGTATAACTTTACACATTTGTATACTTTCTCCCATACGTGTACTGTATCAAAGCAATAGCTTTGATCCAGCTGAGGCATGGCGGCTTGTCATTGTTCAAAACCCACCTTCACCCGACAAAGGAAATTATAATTGGTGTAGTATCGAAAATCTGTCTATCTGACGGTCAATCGGATCGGGGTCGCCCTAGCCACTTACCCGTCTATGTGGTCTAGTGGTTAAGGCACCGGCGTTCAAAGCTGGGGGCCCGGGTTCGATTCCCGGCAGAGACATTTTTTCGGCATCACCAATTTTTCCAAAGGGTAGATAGCTCTGGGGAACCTTGATTTAAGCTACGCCTACCATTGTTCTCTTCATCCATTTCTTTACAATATTTAAATAAAAAGAGTTGCCAATGCTGTTGTACATGTATAACTTTACACATTTGTATACTTTCTCCCATACGTGTACTGTATCAAAGCAATAGCTTTGATCCAGCTGAGGCATGGCGGCTTGTCATTGTTCAAAACCCACCTTCACCCTACAAAGGAAATTATAATTGGTGTAGTATCAAAAAATCTGTCTATCTGACGGTCAATCGGATCGGGGTCGCCCTAGCCACTTACCCGTCTCTGTGGTCTAGTGGTTAAGGCACCGGCGTTCAAAGCTGGGGGCCCGGGTTCGATTCCCGGCAGAGACATTTTTTCGGCATCACCAATTTTTCCAAAGGGTAGATAGCTCTGGGGAACCTTGATTTAAGCTACGCCTACCATTGTTCTCTTCATCCATTTCTTTACAATATTTAAATAAAAAGAGTTGCCAATGCTGTTGTACATGTATAACTTTACACATTTGTATACTTTCTCCCATACGTGTACTGTATCAAAGCAATAGCTTTGATCCAGCTGAGGCATGGCGGCTTGTCATTGTTCAAAACCCACCTTCACCCGACAAAGGAAATTATAATTGGTGTAGTATCGAAAATCTGTCTATCTGACGGTCAATCGGATCGGGGTCGCCCTAGCCACTTACCCGTCTATGTGGTCTAGTGGTTAAGGCACCGGCGTTCAAAGCTGGGGGCCCGGGTTCGATTCCCGGCAGAGACATTTTTTCGGCATCACCAATTTTTCCAAAGGGTAGATAGCTCTGGGGAACCTTGATTTAAGCTACGCCTACCATTGTTCTCTTCATCCATTTCTTTACAATATTTAAATAAAAAGAGTTGCCAATGCTGTTGTACATGTATAACTTTACACATTTGTATACTTTCTCCCATACGTGTACTGTATCAAAGCAATAGCTTTGATCCAGCTGAGGCATGGCGGCTTGTCATTGTTCAAAACCCACCTTCACCCTACAAAGGAAATTATAATTGGTGTAGTATCAAAAAATCTGTCTATCTGACGGTCAATCGGATCGGGGTCGCCCTAGCCACTTACCCGTCTCTGTGGTCTAGTGGTTAAGGCACCGGCGTTCAAAGCTGGGGGCCCGGGTTCGATTCCCGGCAGAGACATTTTTTCGGCATCACCAATTTTTCCAAAGGGTAGATAGCTCTGGGGAACCTTGATTTAAGCTACGCCTACCATTGTTCTCTTCATCCATTTCTTTACAATATTTAAATAAAAAGAGTTGCCAATGCTGTTGTACATGTATAACTTTACACATTTGTATACTTTCTCCCATACGTGTACTGTATCAAAGCAATAGCTTTGATCCAGCCGAGGCATGGCGGCTTGTCATTGTTCAAAACCCACCTTCACCCGACAAAGGAAATTATAATTGGTGTAGTATCGAAAATCTGTCTATCTGACGGTCAATCGGATCGGGGTCGCCCTAGCCACTTACCCGTCTCTGTGGTCTAGTGGTTAAGGCACCGGCGTTCAAAGCTGGGGGCCCGGGTTCGATTCCCGGCAGAGTCATTTTTTCGGCATCACCAATTTTTCCAAAGGGTAGATAGCTCTGGGGAACCTTGATTTAAGCTACGCCTACCATTGTTCTCTTCATCCATTTCTTTACAATATTTAAATAAAAAGAGTTGCCAATGCTGTTATACATGTATAACTTTACACATTTGTATACTTTCTCCCATACGTGTACTGTATCAAAGCAATAGCTTTGATCCAGCTGAGGCATGGCGGCTTGTCATTGTTCAAAGCCCACCTTCACCCGACAAAGGAAATTATAATTGGTGTAGTATCGAAAATCTGTCTATCTGACGGTCAATCGGATCGGGGTCGCCCTAGCCACTTACCCGTCTCTGTGGTCTAGTGGTTAAGGCACCGGCGTTCAAAGCTGGGGGCCCGGGTTCGATTCCCGGCAGAGACATTTTTTCGGCATCACCAATTTTTCCAAAGGGTAGATAGCTCTGGGGAACCTTGATTTAAGCTACGCCTACCATTGTTCTCTTCATCCATTTCTTTACAATATTTAAATAAAAAGAGTTGCCAATGCTGTTGTACATGTATAACTTTACACATTTGTATACTTTCTCCCATACGTGTACTGTATCAAAGCAATAGCTTTGATCCAGCTGAGGCATGGCGGCTTGTCATTGTTCAAAACCCACCTTCACCCGACAAAGGAAATTATAATTAATGTAGTATCGAAAATCTGTCAATCTGACGGTCAATCGGATCGGGGTCGCCCTAGCCACTTACCCGTCTCTGTGGTCTAGTGGTTAAGGCACCGGCGTTCAAAGCTGGGGGCCCGGGTTCGATTCCCGGCAGAGACATTTTTTCGGCATCACCAATTTTTCCAAAGGGTAGATAGCTCTGGGGAACCTTGATTTAAGCTACGCCTACCATTGTTCTCTTCATCCATTTCTTTACAATATTTAAATAAAAAGAGTTGCCAATGCTGTTGTACATGTATAACTTTACACATTTGTATACTTTCTCCCATACGTGTACTGTATCAAAGCAATAGCTTTGATCCAGCTGAGGCATGGCGGCTTGTCATTGTTCAAAACCCACCTTCACCCGACAAAGGAAATTATAATTGGTGTAGTATCGAAAATCTGTCTATCTGACGGTCAATCGGATCGGGGTCGCCCTAGCCACTTACCCGTCTCTGTGGTCTAGTGGTTAAGGCACCGGCGTTCAAAGCTGGGGGCCCGGGTTCGATTCCCGGCAGAGACATTTTTTCGGCATCACCAATTTTTCCAAAGGGTAGATAGCTCTGGGGAACCTTGATTTAAGCTACGCCTACCATTGTTCTCTTCATCCATTTCTTTACAATATTTAAATAAAAAGAGTTGCCAATGCTGTTGTACATGTATAACTTTACACATTTGTATACTTTCTCCCATACGTGTACTGAATCAAAGCAATAGCTTTGATCCAGCTGAGGCATGGCGGCTTGTCATTGTTCAAAACCCACCTTCACCCGACAAAGGAAATTATAATTGGTGTAGTATCGAAAATCTGTCTATCTGACGGTCAATCGGATCGGGGTCGCCCTAGCCACTTACCCGTCTATGTGGTCTAGTGGTTAAGGCACCGGCGTTCAAAGCTGGGGGCCCGGGTTCGATTCCCGGCAGAGACATTTTTTCGGCATCACCAATTTTTCCAAAGGGTAGATAGCTCTGGGGAACCTTGATTTAAGCTACGCCTACCATTGTTCTCTTCATCCATTTCTTTACAATATTTAAATAAAAAGAGTTGCCAATGCTGTTGTACATGTATAACTTTACACATTTGTATACTTTCTCCCATACGTGTACTGTATCAAAGCAATAGCTTTGATCCAGCTGAGGCATGGCGGCTTGTCATTGTTCAAAACCCACCTTCACCCGACAAAGGAAATTATAATTGGTGTAGTATCAAAAAATCTGTCTATCTGACGGTCAATCGGATCGGGGTCGCCCTAGCCACTTACCCGTCTCTGTGGTCTAGTGGTTAAGGCACCGGCGTTCAAAGCTGGGGGCCCGGGTTCGATTCCCGGCAGAGACATTTTTTCGGCATCACCAATTTTTCCAAAGGGTAGATAGCTCTGGGGAACCTTGATTTAAGCTACGCCTACCATTGTTCTCTTCATCCATTTCTTTACAATATTTAAATAAAAAGAGTTGCCAATGCTGTTGTACATGTATAACTTTACACATTTGTATACTTTCTCCCATACGTGTACTGTATCAAAGCAATAGCTTTGATCCAGCTGAGGCATGGCGGCTTGTCATTGTTCAAAACCCACCTTCACCCGACAAAGGAAATTATAATTGGTGTAGTATCGAAAATCTGTCTATCTGACGGTCAATCGGATCGGGGTCGCCCTAGCCACTTACCCGTCTCTGTGGTCTAGTGGTTAAGGCACCGGCGTTCAAAGCTGGGGGCCCGGGTTCGATTCCCGGCAGAGTCATTTTTTCGGCATCACCAATTTTTCCAAAGGGTAGATAGCTCTGGGGAACCTTGATTTAAGCTACGCCTACCATTGTTCTCTTCATCCATTTCTTTACAATATTCAAATAAAAAGAGTTGCCAATGCTGTTATACATGTATAACTTTACACATTTGTATACTTTCTCCCATACGTGTACTGTATCAAAGCAATAGCTTTGATCCAGCTGAGGCATGGCGGCTTGTCATTGTTCAAAGCCCACCTTCACCCGACAAAGGAAATTATAATTAATGTAGTATCGAAAATCTGTCTATCTGACGGTCAATCGGATCGGGGTCGCCCTAGCCACTTACCCGTCTCTGTGGTCTAGTGGTTAAGGCACCGGCGTTCAAAGCTGGGGGCCCGGGTTCGATTCCCGGCAGAGACATTTTTTCGGCATCACCAATTTTTCCAAAGGGTAGATAGCTCTGGGGAACCTTGATTTAAGCTACGCCTACCATTGTTCTCTTCATCCATTTCTTTACAATATTTAAATAAAAAGAGTTGCCAATGCTGTTGTACATGTATAACTTTACACATTTGTATACTTTCTCCCATACGTGTACTGTATCAAAGCAATAGCTTTGATCCAGCTGAGGCATGGCGGCTTGTCATTGTTCAAAACCCACCTTCACCCGACAAAGGAAATTATAATTGGTGTAGTATCGAAAATCTGTCTATCTGACGGTCAATCGGATCGGGGTCGCCCTAGCCACTTACCCGTCTCTGTGGTCTAGTGGTTAAGGCACCGGCGTTCAAAGCTGGGGGCCCGGGTTCGATTCCCGGCAGAGACATTTTTTCGGCATCACCAATTTTTCCAAAGGGTAGATAGCTCTGGGGAACCTTGATTTAAGCTACGCCTACCATTGTTCTCTTCATCCATTTCTTTACAATATTTAAATAAAAAGAGTTGCCAATGCTGTTGTACATGTATAACTTTACACATTTGTATACTTTCTCCCATACGTGTACTGTATCAAAGCAATAGCTTTGATCCAGCTGAGGCATGGCGGCTTGTCATTGTTCAAAACCCACCTTCACCCGACAAAGGAAATTATAATTGGTGTAGTATCGAAAATCTGTCTATCTGACGGTCAATCGGATCGGGGTCGCCCTAGCCACTTACCCGTCTCTGTGGTCTAGTGGTTAAGGCACCGGCGTTCAAAGCTGGGGGCCCGGGTTCGATTCCCGGCAGAGACATTTTTTCGGCATCACCAATTTTTCCAAAGGGTAGATAGCTCTGGGGAACCTTGATTTAAGCTACGCCTACCATTGTTCTCTTCATCCATTTCTTTACAATATTTAAATAAAAAGAGTTGCCAATGCTGTTGTACATGTATAACTTTACACATTTGTATACTTTCTCCCATACGTGTACTGTATCAAAGCAATAGCTTTGATCCAGCTGAGGCATGGCGGCTTGTCATTGTTCAAAACCCACCTTCACCCGACAAAGGAAATTATAATTAATGTAGTATCGAAAATCTGTCTATCTGACGGTCAATCGGATCGGGGTCGCCCTAGCCACTTACCCGTCTCTGTGGTCTAGTGGTTAAGGCACCGGCGTTCAAAGCTGGGGGTCCGGGTTCGATTCCCGGCAGAGACATTTTTTCGGCATCACCAATTTTTCCAAAGGGTAGATAGCTCTGGGGAACCTTGATTTAAGCTACGCCTACCATTGTTCTCTTCATCCATTTCTTTACAATATTTAAATAAAAAGAGTTGCCAATGCTGTTGTACATGTATAACTTTACACATTTGTATACTTTCTCCCATACGTGTACTGTATCAAAGCAATAGCTTTGATCCAGCTGAGGCATGCGGCTTGTCATTGTTCAAAACCCACCTTCACCCGACAAAGGAAATTATAATTGGTGTAGTATCGAAAATCTGTCTATCTGACGGTCAATCGGATCGGGGTCGCCCTAGCCACTTACCCGTCTCTGTGGTCTAGTGGTTAAGGCACCGGCGTTCAAAGCTGGGGGCCCGGGTTCGATTCCCGGCAGAGACATTTTTTCGGCATCACCAATTTTTCCAAAGGGTAGATAGCTCTGGGGAACCTTAATTTAAGCTACGCCTACCATTGTTCTCTTCATCCATTTCTTTACAATATTTAAATAAAAAGAGTTGCCAATGCTGTTGTACATGTATAACTTTACACATTTGTATACTTTCTCCCATACGTGTACTGTATCAAAGCAATAGCTTTGATCCAGCTGAGGCATGGCGGCTTGTCATTGTTCAAAACCCACCTTCACCCGACAAAGGAAATTATAATTGGTGTAGTATCGAAAATCTGTCTATCTGACGGTCAATCGGATCGGGGTCGCCCTAGCCACTTACCCGTCTCTGTGGTCTAGTGGTTAAGGCACCGGCGTTCAAAGCTGGGGGCCCGGGTTCGATTCCCGGCAGAGACATTTTTTCGGCATCACCAATTTTTCCAAAGGGTAGATAGCTCTGGGGAACCTTGATTTAAGCTACGCCTACCATTGTTCTCTTCATCCATTTCTTTACAATATTTAAATAAAAAGAGTTGCCAATGCTGTTGTACATGTATAACTTTACACATTTGTATACTTTCTCCCATACGTGTACTGTATCAAAGCAATAGCTTTGATCCAGCTGAGGCATGGCGGCTTGTCATTGTTCAAAACCCACCTTCACCCGACAAAGGAAATTATAATTGGTGTAGTATCGAAAATCTGTCTATTTGACGGTCAATCGGATCGGGGTCGCCCTAGCCACTTACCCGTCTCTGTGGTCTAGTGGTTAAGGCACCGGCGTTCAAAGCTGGGGGTCCGGGTTCGATTCCCGGCAGAGACATTTTTTCGGCATCACCAATTTTTCCAAAGGGTAGATAGCTCTGGGGAACCTTGATTTAAGCTACGCCTACCATTGTTCTCTTCATCCATTTCTTTACAATATTTAAATAAAAAGAGTTGCCAATGCTGTTGTACATGTATAACATTACACATTTGTATACTTTCTCCCATACGTGTACTGTATCAAAACAATAGCTTTGATCCAGCTGAGGCATGGCGGCTTGTCATTGTTCAAAACCCACCTTCATCCGACAAAGGAAATTATAATTGGTGTAGTATCGAAAATCTGTCTATCTGACGGTCAATCGGATCGGGGTCGCCCTAGCCACTTACCCGTCTCTGTGGTCTAGTGGTTAAGGCACCGGCGTTCAAAGCTGGGGGCCCGGGTTCGATTCCCGGCAGAGACATTTTTTCGGCATCACCAATTTTTCCAAAGGGTAGATAGCTCTGGGGAACCTTGATTTAAGCTACGCCTAACATTGTTCTCTTCATCCATTTCTTTACAATATTTAAATAAAAAGAGTTGCCAATGCTGTTGTACATGTATAACTTTACACATTTGTATACTTTCTCCCATACGTGTACTGTATCAAAGCAATAGCTTTGATCCGGCTGAGGCATGGCGGCTTGTCATTGTTCAAAACCCACCTTCACCCGACAAAGGAAATTATAATTGGTGTAGTATCGAAAATCTGTCTATCTGACGGTCAATCGGATCGGGGTCGCCCTAGCCACTTACCCGTCTCTGTGGTCTAGTGGTTAAGGCACCGGCGTTCAAAGCTGGGGGCCCGGGTTCGATTCCCGGCAGAGACATTTTTTCGGCATCACCAATTTTTCCAAAGGGTAGATAGCTCTGGGGAACCTTGATTTAAGCTACGCCTACCATTGTTCTCTTCATCCATTTCTTTACAATATTTAAATAAAAAGAGTTGCCAATGCTGTTGTACATGTATAACTTTACACATTTGTATACTTTCTCCCATACGTGTACTGTATCAAAGCAATAGCTTTGATCCAGCTGAGGCATGGCGGCTTGTCATTGTTCAAAACCCACCTTCACCCGACAAAGGAAATTATAATTGGTGTAGTATCGAAAATCTGTCTATCTGACGGTCAATCGGATCGGGGTCGCCCTAGCCACTTACCCGTCTCTGTGGTCTAGTGGTTAAGGCACCGGCGTTCAAAGCTGGGGGCCCGGGTTCGATTCCCGGCAGAGACATTTTTTCGGCATCACCAATTTTTCCAAAGGGTAGATAGCTCTGGGGAACCCTGATTTAAGCTACGCCTACCATTGTTCTCTTCATCCATTTCTTTACAATATTTAAATAAAAAGAGTTGCCAATGCTGTTGTACATGTATAACTTTACACATTTGTATACTTTCTCCCATACGTGTACTGTATCAAAGCAATAGCTTTGATCCAGCTGAGGCATGGCGGCTTGTCATTGTTCAAAACCCACCTTCACCCGACAAAGGAAATTATAATTGGTGTAGTATCGAAAATCTGTCTATCTGACGGTCAATCGGATCGGGGTCGCCCTAGCCACTTACCCGTCTCTGTGGTCTAGTGGTTAAGGCACCGGCGTTCAAAGCTGGGGGCCCGGGTTCGATTCCCGGCAGAGACATTTTTTCGGCATCACCAATTTTTCCAAAGGGTAGATAGCTCTGGGGAACCCTGATTTAAGCTACGCCTACCATTGTTCTCTTCATCCATTTCTTTACAATATTTAAATAAAAAGAGTTGCCAATGCTGTTGTACATGTATAACTTTACACATTTGTATACTTTCTCCCATACGTGTACTGTATCAAAGCAATAGCTTTGATCCAGCTGAGGCATGGCGGCTTGTCATTGTTTAAAACCCACCTTCATCCGACAAAGAAAATTATAATTGGTGTAGTATCGAAAATCTGTCTATCTGACGGTCAATCGGATCGGGGTCGCCCTAGCCACTTACCCGTCTCTGTGGTCTAGTGGTTAAGGCACCGGCGTTCAAAGCTGGGGGCCCGGGTTCGATTCCCGGCAGAGACATTTTTTCGGCATCACCAATTTTTCCAAAGGGTAGATAGCTCTGGGGAACCTTGATTTAAGCTACGCCTAACATTGTTCTCTTCATCCATTTCTTTACAATATTTAAATAAAAAGAGTTGCCAATGCTGTTGTACATGTATAACTTTACACATTTGTATACTTTCTCCCATACGTGTACTGTATCAAAGCAATAGCTTTGATCCGGCTGAGGCATGGCGGCTTGTCATTGTTCAAAACCCACCTTCACCCGACAAAGGAAATTATAATTGGTGTAGTATCGAAAATCTGTCTATCTGACGGTCAATCGGATCGGGGTCGCCCTAGCCACTTACCCGTCTCTGTGGTCTAGTGGTTAAGGCACCGGCGTTCAAAGCTGGGGGCCCGGGTTCGATTCCCGGCAGAGACATTTTTTCGGCATCACCAATTTTTCCAAAGGGTAGATAGCTCTGGGGAACCTTGATTTAAGCTACGCCTAACATTGTTCTCTTCATCCATTTCTTTACAATATTTAAATAAAAAGAGTTGCCAATGCTGTTGTACATGTATAACTTTACACATTTGTATACTTTCTCCCATACGTGTACTGTATCAAAGCAATAGCTTTGATCCGGCTGAGGCATGGCGGCTTGTCATTGTTCAAAACCCACCTTCACCCGACAAAGGAAATTATAATTGGTGTAGTATCGAAAATCTGTCTATCTGACGGTCAATCGGATTGGGGTCGCCCTAGCCACTTACCCGTCTCTGTGGTCTAGTGGTTAAGGCACCGGCGTTCAAAGCTGGGGGCCCGGGTTCGATTCCCGGCAGAGACATTTTTTCGGCATCACCAATTTTTCCAAAGGGTAGATAGCTCTGGGGAACCTTGATTTAAGCTACGCCTAACATTGTTCTCTTCATCCATTTCTTTACAATATTTAAATAAAAAGAGTTGCCAATGCTGTTGTACATGTATAACTTTACACATTTGTATACTTTCTCCCATACGTGTACTGTATCAAAGCAATAGCTTTGATCCGGCTGAGGCATGGCGGCTTGTCATTGTTCAAAACCCACCTTCACCCGACAAAGGAAATTATAATTGGTGTAGTATCGAAAATCTGTCTATCTGACGGTCAATCGGATCGGGGTCGCCCTAGCCACTTACCCGTCTCTGTGGTCTAGTGGTTAAGGCACCGGCGTTCAAAGCTGGGGGCCCGGGTTCGATTCCCGGCAGAGACATTTTTTCGGCATCACCAATTTTTCCAAAGGGTAGATAGCTCTGGGGAACCTTGATTTAAGCTACGCCTAACATTGTTCTCTTCATCCATTTCTTTACAATATTTAAATAAAAAGAGTTGCCAATGCTGTTGTACATGTATAACTTTACACATTTGTATACTTTCTCCCATACGTGTACTGTATCAAAGCAATAGCTTTGATCCGGCTGAGGCATGGCGGCTTGTCATTGTTCAAAACCCACCTTCACCCGACAAAGGAAATTATAATTGGTGTAGTATCGAAAATCTGTCTATCTGACGGTCAATCGGATTGGGGTCGCCCTAGCCACTTACCCGTCTCTGTGGTCTAGTGGTTAAGGCACCGGCGTTCAAAGCTGGGGGCCCGGGTTCGATTCCCGGCAGAGACATTTTTTCGGCATCACCAATTTTTCCAAAGGGTAGATAGCTCTGGGGAACCTTGATTTAAGCTACGCCTTCCATTGTTCTCTTCATCCATTTCTTTACAATATTTAAATAAAAAGAGTTGCCAATGCTGTTGTACATGTATAACTTTACACATTTGTATACTTTCTCCCATACGTGTACTGTATCAAAGCAATAGCTTTGATCCAGCTGAGGCATGGCGGCTTGTCATTGTTCAAAACCCACCTTCACCCGACAAAGGAAATCATAATTGGTGTAGTATCGAAAATCTGTCTATCTGACGGTCAATCGGATCGGGGTCGCCCTAGCCACTTACCCGTCTCTGTGGTCTAGTGGTTAAGGCACCGGCGTTCAAAGCTGGGGGCCCGGGTTCGATTCCCGGCAGAGACATTTTTTCGGCATCACCAATTTTTCCAAAGGGTAGATAGCTCTGGGGAACCCTGATTTAAGCTACGCCTACCATTGTTCTCTTCATCCATTTCTTTACAATATTTAAATAAAAAGAGTTGCCAATGCTGTTGTACATGTATAACTTTACACATTTGTATACTTTCTCCCATACGTGTACTGTATCAAAGCAATAGCTTTGATCCAGCTGAGGCATGGCGGCTTGTCATTGTTCAAAACCCACCTTCATCCGACGAAGGAAATTATAATTGGTGTAGTATCGAAAATCTGTCTATCTGACGGTCAATCGGATCGGGGTCGCCCTAGCCACTTACCCGTCTCTGTGGTCTAGTGGTTAAGGCACCGGCGTTCAAAGCTGGGGGCCCGGGTTCGATTCCCGGCAGAGACATTTTTTCGGCATCACCAATTTTTCCAAAGGGTAGATAGCTCTGGGGAACCCTGATTTAAGCTACGCCTACCATTGTTCTCTTCATCCATTTCTTTACAATATTTAAATAAAAAGAGTTGCCAATGCTGTTGTACATGTATAACTTTACACATTTGTATACTTTCTCCCATACGTGTACTATATCAAAGCAATAGCTTTGATCCAGCTGAGGCATGGCGGCTTGTCATTGTTCAAAACCAACCTTCATCCGACAAAGGAAATTATAATTGGTGTAGTATCGAAAATCTGTCTATCTGACGGTCAATCGGATCGGGGTCGCCCTAGCCACTTACCCGTCTCTGTGGTCTAGTGGTTAAGGCACCGGCGTTCAAAGCTGGGGGCCCGGGTTCGATTCCCGGCAGAGACATTTTTTCGGCATCACCAATTTTTCCAAAGGGTAGATAGCTCTGGGGAACCCTGATTTAAGCTACGCCTACCATTGTTCTCTTCATCCATTTCTTTACAATATTTAAATAAAAAGAGTTGCCAATGCTGTTGTACATGTATAACTTTACACATTTGTATACTTTCTCCCATACGTGTACTGTATCAAAGCAATAGCTTTGATCCAGCTGAGGCATGGCGGCTTGTCATTGTTCAAAACCCACCTTCATCCGACAAAGAAAATTATAATTGGTGTAGTATCGAAAATCTGTCTATCTGACGGTCAATCGGATCGGGGTCGCCCTAGCCACTTACCCGTCTCTGTGGTCTAGTGGTTAAGGCACCGGCGTTCAAAGCTGGGGGCCCGGGTTCGATTCCCGGCAGAGACATTTTTTCGGCATCACCAATTTTTCCAAAGGGTAGATAGCTCTGGGGAACCTTGATTTAAGCTACGCCTTCCATTGTTCTCTTCATCCATTTCTTTACAATATTTAAATAAAAAGAGTTGCCAATGCTGTTGTACATGTATAACTTTACACATTTGTATACTTTCTCCCATACGTGTACTGTATCAAAGCAATAGCTTTGATCCAGCTGAGGCATGGCGGCTTGTCATTGTTCAAAACCCACCTTCACCCGACAAAGGAAATTATAATTGGTGTAGTATCGAAAATCTGTCTATCTGACGGTCAATCGGATCGGGGTCGCCCTAGCCACTTACCCGTCTCTGTGGTCTAGTGGTTAAGGCACCGGCGTTCAAAGCTGGGGGCCCGGGTTCGATTCCCGGCAGAGACATTTTTTCGGCATCACCAATTTTTCCAAAGGGTAGATAGCTCTGGGGAACCCTGATTTAAGCTACGCCTACCATTGTTCTCTTCATCCATTTCTTTACAATATTTAAATAAAAAGAGTTGCCAATGCTGTTGTACATGTATAACTTTACACATTTGTATACTTTCTCCCATACGTGTACTGTATCAAAGCAATAGCTTTGATCCAGCTGAGGCATGGCGGCTTGTCATTGTTTAAAACCCACCTTCATCCGACAAAGAAAATTATAATTGGTGTAGTATCGAAAATCTGTCTATCTGACGGTCAATCGGATCGGGGTCGCCCTAGCCACTTACCCGTCTCTGTGGTCTAGTGGTTAAGGCACCGGCGTTCAAAGCTGGGGGCCCGGGTTCGATTCCCGGCAGAGACATTTTTTCGGCATCACCAATTTTTCCAAAGGGTAGATAGCTCTGGGGAACCTTGATTTAAGCTACGCCTAACATTGTTCTCTTCATCCATTTCTTTACAATATTTAAATAAAAAGAGTTGCCAATGCTGTTGTACATGTATAACTTTACACATTTGTATACTTTCTCCCATACGTGTACTGTATCAAAGCAATAGCTTTGATCCGGCTGAGGCATGGCGGCTTGTCATTGTTCAAAACCCACCTTCACCCGACAAAGGAAATTATAATTGGTGTAGTATCGAAAATCTGTCTATCTGACGGTCAATCGGATTGGGGTCGCCCTAGCCACTTACCCGTCTCTGTGGTCTAGTGGTTAAGGCACCGGCGTTCAAAGCTGGGGGCCCGGGTTCGATTCCCGGCAGAGACATTTTTTCGGCATCACCAATTTTTCCAAAGGGTAGATAGCTCTGGGGAACCTTGATTTAAGCTACGCCTTCCATTGTTCTCTTCATCCATTTCTTTACAATATTTAAATAAAAAGAGTTGCCAATGCTGTTGTACATGTATAACTTTACACATTTGTATACTTTCTCCCATACGTGTACTGTATCAAAGCAATAGCTTTGATCCAGCTGAGGCATGGCGGCTTGTCATTGTTCAAAACCCACCTTCACCCGACAAAGGAAATCATAATTGGTGTAGTATCGAAAATCTGTCTATCTGACGGTCAATCGGATCGGGGTCGCCCTAGCCACTTACCCGTCTCTGTGGTCTAGTGGTTAAGGCACCGGCGTTCAAAGCTGGGGGCCCGGGTTCGATTCCCGGCAGAGACATTTTTTCGGCATCACCAATTTTTCCAAAGGGTAGATAGCTCTGGGGAACCCTGATTTAAGCTACGCCTACCATTGTTCTCTTCATCCATTTCTTTACAATATTTAAATAAAAAGAGTTGCCAATGCTGTTGTACATGTATAACTTTACACATTTGTATACTTTCTCCCATACGTGTACTGTATCAAAGCAATAGCTTTGATCCAGCTGAGGCATGGCGGCTTGTCATTGTTCAAAACCCACCTTCATCCGACGAAGGAAATTATAATTGGTGTAGTATCGAAAATCTGTCTATCTGACGGTCAATCGGATCGGGGTCGCCCTAGCCACTTACCCGTCTCTGTGGTCTAGTGGTTAAGGCACCGGCGTTCAAAGCTGGGGGCCCGGGTTCGATTCCCGGCAGAGACATTTTTTCGGCATCACCAATTTTTCCAAAGGGTAGATAGCTCTGGGGAACCCTGATTTAAGCTACGCCTACCATTGTTCTCTTCATCCATTTCTTTACAATATTTAAATAAAAAGAGTTGCCAATGCTGTTGTACATGTATAACTTTACACATTTGTATACTTTCTCCCATACGTGTACTATATCAAAGCAATAGCTTTGATCCAGCTGAGGCATGGCGGCTTGTCATTGTTCAAAACCAACCTTCATCCGACAAAGGAAATTATAATTGGTGTAGTATCGAAAATCTGTCTATCTGACGGTCAATCGGATCGGGGTCGCCCTAGCCACTTACCCGTCTCTGTGGTCTAGTGGTTAAGGCACCGGCGTTCAAAGCTGGGGGCCCGGGTTCGATTCCCGGCAGAGACATTTTTTCGGCATCACCAATTTTTCCAAAGGGTAGATAGCTCTGGGGAACCCTGATTTAAGCTACGCCTACCATTGTTCTCTTCATCCATTTCTTTACAATATTTAAATAAAAAGAGTTGCCAATGCTGTTGTACATGTATAACTTTACACATTTGTATACTTTCTCCCATACGTGTACTGTATCAAAGCAATAGCTTTGATCCAGCTGAGGCATGGCGGCTTGTCATTGTTCAAAACCCACCTTCATCCGACAAAGAAAATTATAATTGGTGTAGTATCGAAAATCTGTCTATCTGACGGTCAATCGGATCGGGGTCGCCCTAGCCACTTACCCGTCTCTGTGGTCTAGTGGTTAAGGCACCGGCGTTCAAAGCTGGGGGCCCGGGTTCGATTCCCGGCAGAGACATTTTTTCGGCATCACCAATTTTTCCAAAGGGTAGATAGCTCTGGGGAACCTTGATTTAAGCTACGCCTTCCATTGTTCTCTTCATCCATTTCTTTACAATATTTAAATAAAAAGAGTTGCCAATGCTGTTGTACATGTATAACTTTACACATTTGTATACTTTCTCCCATACGTGTACTGTATCAAAGCAATAGCTTTGATCCAGCTGAGGCATGGCGGCTTGTCATTGTTCAAAACCCACCTTCACCCGACAAAGGAAATTATAATTGGTGTAGTATCGAAAATCTGTCTATCTGACGGTCAATCGGATCGGGGTCGCCCTAGCCACTTACCCGTCTCTGTGGTCTAGTGGTTAAGGCACCGGCGTTCAAAGCTGGGGGCCCGGGTTCGATTCCCGGCAGAGACATTTTTTCGGCATCACCAATTTTTCCAAAGGGTAGATAGCTCTGGGGAACCCTGATTTAAGCTACGCCTACCATTGTTCTCTTCATCCATTTCTTTACAATATTTAAATAAAAAGAGTTGCCAATGCTGTTGTACATGTATAACTTTACACATTTGTATACTTTCTCCCATACGTGTACTGTATCAAAGCAATAGCTTTGATCCAGCTGAGGCATGGCGGCTTGTCATTGTTCAAAACCCACCTTCATCCGACAAAGAAAATTATAATTGGTGTAGTATCGAAAATCTGTCTATCTGACGGTCAATCGGATCGGGGTCGCCCTAGCCACTTACCCGTCTCTGTGGTCTAGTGGTTAAGGCACCGGCGTTCAAAGCTGGGGGCCCGGGTTCGATTCCCGGCAGAGACATTTTTTCGGCATCACCAATTTTTCCAAAGGGTAGATAGCTCTGGGGAACCTTGATTTAAGCTACGCCTTCCATTGTTCTCTTCATCCATTTCTTTACAATATTTAAATAAAAAGAGTTGCCAATGCTGTTGTACATGTATAACTTTACACATTTGTATACTTTCTCCCATACGTGTACTGTATCAAAGCAATAGCTTTGATCCAGCTGAGGCATGGCGGCTTGTCATTGTTCAAAACCCACCTTCACCCGACAAAGGAAATTATAATTGGTGTAGTATCGAAAATCTGTCTATCTGACGGTCAATCGGATCGGGGTCGCCCTAGCCACTTACCCGTCTCTGTGGTCTAGTGGTTAAGGCACCGGCGTTCAAAGCTGGGGGCCCGGGTTCGATTCCCGGCAGAGACATTTTTTCGGCATCACCAATTTTTCCAAAGGGTAGATAGCTCTGGGGAACCCTGATTTAAGCTACGCCTACCATTGTTCTCTTCATCCATTTCTTTACAATATTTAAATAAAAAGAGTTGCCAATGCTGTTGTACATGTATAACTTTACACATTTGTATACTTTCTCCCATACGTGTACTGTATCAAAGCAATAGCTTTGATCCGGCTGAGGCATGGCGGCTTGTCATTGTTCAAAACCCACCTTCACCCGACAAAGGAAATTATAATTGGTGTAGTATCGAAAATCTGTCTATCTGACGGTCAATCGGATCGGGGTCGCCCTAGCCACTTACCCGTCTCTGTGGTCTAGTGGTTAAGGCACCGGCGTTCAAAGCTGGGGGCCCGGGTTCGATTCCCGGCAGAGACATTTTTTCGGCATCACCAATTTTTCCAAAGGGTAGATAGCTCTGGGGAACCTTGATTTAAGCTACGCCTTCCATTGTTCTCTTCATCCATTTCTTTACAATATTTAAATAAAAAGAGTTGCCAATGCTGTTGTACATGTATAACTTTACACATTTGTATACTTTCTCCCATACGTGTACTGTATCAAAGCAATAGCTTTGATCCAGCTGAGGCATGGCGGCTTGTCATTGTTCAAAACCCACCTTCACCCGACAAAGGAAATCATAATTGGTGTAGTATCGAAAATCTGTCTATCTGACGGTCAATCGGATCGGGGTCGCCCTAGCCACTTACCCGTCTCTGTGGTCTAGTGGTTAAGGCACCGGCGTTCAAAGCTGGGGGCCCGGGTTCGATTCCCGGCAGAGACATTTTTTCGGCATCACCAATTTTTCCAAAGGGTAGATAGCTCTGGGGAACCCTGATTTAAGCTACGCCTACCATTGTTCTCTTCATCCATTTCTTTACAATATTTAAATAAAAAGAGTTGCCAATGCTGTTGTACATGTATAACTTTACACATTTGTATACTTTCTCCCATACGTGTACTATATCAAAGCAATAGCTTTGATCCAGCTGAGGCATGGCGGCTTGTCATTGTTCAAAACCAACCTTCATCCGACAAAGGAAATTATAATTGGTGTAGTATCGAAAATCTGTCTATCTGACGGTCAATCGGATCGGGGTCGCCCTAGCCACTTACCCGTCTCTGTGGTCTAGTGGTTAAGGCACCGGCGTTCAAAGCTGGGGGCCCGGGTTCGATTCCCGGCAGAGACATTTTTTCGGCATCACCAATTTTTCCAAAGGGTAGATAGCTCTGGGGAACCCTGATTTAAGCTACGCCTACCATTGTTCTCTTCATCCATTTCTTTACAATATTTAAATAAAAAGAGTTGCCAATGCTGTTGTACATGTATAACTTTACACATTTGTATACTTTCTCCCATACGTGTACTGTATCAAAGCAATAGCTTTGATCCAGCTGAGGCATGGCGGCTTGTCATTGTTCAAAACCCACCTTCATCCGACAAAGAAAATTATAATTGGTGTAGTATCGAAAATCTGTCTATCTGACGGTCAATCGGATCGGGGTCGCCCTAGCCACTTACCCGTCTCTGTGGTCTAGTGGTTAAGGCACCGGCGTTCAAAGCTGGGGGCCCGGGTTCGATTCCCGGCAGAGACATTTTTTCGGCATCACCAATTTTTCCAAAGGGTAGATAGCTCTGGGGAACCTTGATTTAAGCTACGCCTTCCATTGTTCTCTTCATCCATTTCTTTACAATATTTAAATAAAAAGAGTTGCCAATGCTGTTGTACATGTATAACTTTACACATTTGTATACTTTCTCCCATACGTGTACTGTATCAAAGCAATAGCTTTGATCCAGCTGAGGCATGGCGGCTTGTCATTGTTCAAAACCCACCTTCACCCGACAAAGGAAATTATAATTGGTGTAGTATCGAAAATCTGTCTATCTGACGGTCAATCGGATTGGGGTCGCCCTAGCCACTTACCCGTCTCTGTGGTCTAGTGGTTAAGGCACCGGCGTTCAAAGCTGGGGGCCCGGGTTCGATTCCCGGCAGAGACATTTTTTCGGCATCACCAATTTTTCCAAAGGGTAGATAGCTCTGGGGAACCTTGATTTAAGCTACGCCTTCCATTGTTCTCTTCATCCATTTCTTTACAATATTTAAATAAAAAGAGTTGCCAATGCTGTTGTACATGTATAACTTTACACATTTGTATACTTTCTCCCATACGTGTACTGTATCAAAGCAATAGCTTTGATCCAGCTGAGGCATGGCGGCTTGTCATTGTTCAAAACCCACCTTCACCCGACAAAGGAAATCATAATTGGTGTAGTATCGAAAATCTGTCTATCTGACGGTCAATCGGATCGGGGTCGCCCTAGCCACTTACCCGTCTCTGTGGTCTAGTGGTTAAGGCACCGGCGTTCAAAGCTGGGGGCCCGGGTTCGATTCCCGGCAGAGACATTTTTTCGGCATCACCAATTTTTCCAAAGGGTAGATAGCTCTGGGGAACCCTGATTTAAGCTACGCCTACCATTGTTCTCTTCATCCATTTCTTTACAATATTTAAATAAAAAGAGTTGCCAATGCTGTTGTACATGTATAACTTTACACATTTGTATACTTTCTCCCATACGTGTACTGTATCAAAGCAATAGCTTTGATCCAGCTGAGGCATGGCGGCTTGTCATTGTTCAAAACCCACCTTCATCCGACGAAGGAAATTATAATTGGTGTAGTATCGAAAATCTGTCTATCTGACGGTCAATCGGATCGGGGTCGCCCTAGCCACTTACCCGTCTCTGTGGTCTAGTGGTTAAGGCACCGGCGTTCAAAGCTGGGGGCCCGGGTTCGATTCCCGGCAGAGACATTTTTTCGGCATCACCAATTTTTCCAAAGGGTAGATAGCTCTGGGGAACCCTGATTTAAGCTACGCCTACCATTGTTCTCTTCATCCATTTCTTTACAATATTTAAATAAAAAGAGTTGCCAATGCTGTTGTACATGTATAACTTTACACATTTGTATACTTTCTCCCATACGTGTACTATATCAAAGCAATAGCTTTGATCCAGCTGAGGCATGGCGGCTTGTCATTGTTCAAAACCAACCTTCATCCGACAAAGGAAATTATAATTGGTGTAGTATCGAAAATCTGTCTATCTGACGGTCAATCGGATCGGGGTCGCCCTAGCCACTTACCCGTCTCTGTGGTCTAGTGGTTAAGGCACCGGCGTTCAAAGCTGGGGGCCCGGGTTCGATTCCCGGCAGAGACATTTTTTCGGCATCACCAATTTTTCCAAAGGGTAGATAGCTCTGGGGAACCCTGATTTAAGCTACGCCTACCATTGTTCTCTTCATCCATTTCTTTACAATATTTAAATAAAAAGAGTTGCCAATGCTGTTGTACATGTATAACTTTACACATTTGTATACTTTCTCCCATACGTGTACTGTATCAAAGCAATAGCTTTGATCCAGCTGAGGCATGGCGGCTTGTCATTGTTCAAAACCCACCTTCATCCGACAAAGAAAATTATAATTGGTGTAGTATCGAAAATCTGTCTATCTGACGGTCAATCGGATCGGGGTCGCCCTAGCCACTTACCCGTCTCTGTGGTCTAGTGGTTAAGGCACCGGCGTTCAAAGCTGGGGGCCCGGGTTCGATTCCCGGCAGAGACATTTTTTCGGCATCACCAATTTTTCCAAAGGGTAGATAGCTCTGGGGAACCTTGATTTAAGCTACGCCTTCCATTGTTCTCTTCATCCATTTCTTTACAATATTTAAATAAAAAGAGTTGCCAATGCTGTTGTACATGTATAACTTTACACATTTGTATACTTTCTCCCATACGTGTACTGTATCAAAGCAATAGCTTTGATCCAGCTGAGGCATGGCGGCTTGTCATTGTTCAAAACCCACCTTCACCCGACAAAGGAAATTATAATTGGTGTAGTATCGAAAATCTGTCTATCTGACGGTCAATCGGATCGGGGTCGCCCTAGCCACTTACCCGTCTCTGTGGTCTAGTGGTTAAGGCACCGGCGTTCAAAGCTGGGGGCCCGGGTTCGATTCCCGGCAGAGACATTTTTTCGGCATCACCAATTTTTCCAAAGGGTAGATAGCTCTGGGGAACCCTGATTTAAGCTACGCCTACCATTGTTCTCTTCATCCATTTCTTTACAATATTTAAATAAAAAGAGTTGCCAATGCTGTTGTACATGTATAACTTTACACATTTGTATACTTTCTCCCATACGTGTACTGTATCAAAGCAATAGCTTTGATCCGGCTGAGGCATGGCGGCTTGTCATTGTTCAAAACCCACCTTCACCCGACAAAGGAAATTATAATTGGTGTAGTATCGAAAATCTGTCTATCTGACGGTCAATCGGATCGGGGTCGCCCTAGCCACTTACCCGTCTCTGTGGTCTAGTGGTTAAGGCACCGGCGTTCAAAGCTGGGGGCCCGGGTTCGATTCCCGGCAGAGACATTTTTTCGGCATCACCAATTTTTCCAAAGGGTAGATAGCTCTGGGGAACCTTGATTTAAGCTACGCCTTCCATTGTTCTCTTCATCCATTTCTTTACAATATTTAAATAAAAAGAGTTGCCAATGCTGTTGTACATGTATAACTTTACACATTTGTATACTTTCTCCCATACGTGTACTGTATCAAAGCAATAGCTTTGATCCAGCTGAGGCATGGCGGCTTGTCATTGTTCAAAACCCACCTTCACCCGACAAAGGAAATCATAATTGGTGTAGTATCGAAAATCTGTCTATCTGACGGTCAATCGGATCGGGGTCGCCCTAGCCACTTACCCGTCTCTGTGGTCTAGTGGTTAAGGCACCGGCGTTCAAAGCTGGGGGCCCGGGTTCGATTCCCGGCAGAGACATTTTTTCGGCATCACCAATTTTTCCAAAGGGTAGATAGCTCTGGGGAACCCTGATTTAAGCTACGCCTACCATTGTTCTCTTCATCCATTTCTTTACAATATTTAAATAAAAAGAGTTGCCAATGCTGTTGTACATGTATAACTTTACACATTTGTATACTTTCTCCCATACGTGTACTATATCAAAGCAATAGCTTTGATCCAGCTGAGGCATGGCGGCTTGTCATTGTTCAAAACCAACCTTCATCCGACAAAGGAAATTATAATTGGTGTAGTATCGAAAATCTGTCTATCTGACGGTCAATCGGATCGGGGTCGCCCTAGCCACTTACCCGTCTCTGTGGTCTAGTGGTTAAGGCACCGGCGTTCAAAGCTGGGGGCCCGGGTTCGATTCCCGGCAGAGACATTTTTTCGGCATCACCAATTTTTCCAAAGGGTAGATAGCTCTGGGGAACCCTGATTTAAGCTACGCCTACCATTGTTCTCTTCATCCATTTCTTTACAATATTTAAATAAAAAGAGTTGCCAATGCTGTTGTACATGTATAACTTTACACATTTGTATACTTTCTCCCATACGTGTACTGTATCAAAGCAATAGCTTTGATCCAGCTGAGGCATGGCGGCTTGTCATTGTTCAAAACCCACCTTCATCCGACAAAGAAAATTATAATTGGTGTAGTATCGAAAATCTGTCTATCTGACGGTCAATCGGATCGGGGTCGCCCTAGCCACTTACCCGTCTCTGTGGTCTAGTGGTTAAGGCACCGGCGTTCAAAGCTGGGGGCCCGGGTTCGATTCCCGGCAGAGACATTTTTTCGGCATCACCAATTTTTCCAAAGGGTAGATAGCTCTGGGGAACCTTGATTTAAGCTACGCCTTCCATTGTTCTCTTCATCCATTTCTTTACAATATTTAAATAAAAAGAGTTGCCAATGCTGTTGTACATGTATAACTTTACACATTTGTATACTTTCTCCCATACGTGTACTGTATCAAAGCAATAGCTTTGATCCAGCTGAGGCATGGCGGCTTGTCATTGTTCAAAACCCACCTTCACCCGACAAAGGAAATTATAATTGGTGTAGTATCGAAAATCTGTCTATCTGACGGTCAATCGGATCGGGGTCGCCCTAGCCACTTACCCGTCTCTGTGGTCTAGTGGTTAAGGCACCGGCGTTCAAAGCTGGGGGCCCGGGTTCGATTCCCGGCAGAGACATTTTTTCGGCATCACCAATTTTTCCAAAGGGTAGATAGCTCTGGGGAACCCTGATTTAAGCTACGCCTACCATTGTTCTCTTCATCCATTTCTTTACAATATTTAAATAAAAAGAGTTGCCAATGCTGTTGTACATGTATAACTTTACACATTTGTATACTTTCTCCCATACGTGTACTGTATCAAAGCAATAGCTTTGATCCGGCTGAGGCATGGCGGCTTGTCATTGTTCAAAACCCACCTTCACCCGACAAAGGAAATTATAATTGGTGTAGTATCGAAAATCTGTCTATCTGACGGTCAATCGGATCGGGGTCGCCCTAGCCACTTACCCGTCTCTGTGGTCTAGTGGTTAAGGCACCGGCGTTCAAAGCTGGGGGCCCGGGTTCGATTCCCGGCAGAGACATTTTTTCGGCATCACCAATTTTTCCAAAGGGTAGATAGCTCTGGGGAACCTTGATTTAAGCTACGCCTTCCATTGTTCTCTTCATCCATTTCTTTACAATATTTAAATAAAAAGAGTTGCCAATGCTGTTGTACATGTATAACTTTACACATTTGTATACTTTCTCCCATACGTGTACTGTATCAAAGCAATAGCTTTGATCCAGCTGAGGCATGGCGGCTTGTCATTGTTCAAAACCCACCTTCACCCGACAAAGGAAATCATAATTGGTGTAGTATCGAAAATCTGTCTATCTGACGGTCAATCGGATCGGGGTCGCCCTAGCCACTTACCCGTCTCTGTGGTCTAGTGGTTAAGGCACCGGCGTTCAAAGCTGGGGGCCCGGGTTCGATTCCCGGCAGAGACATTTTTTCGGCATCACCAATTTTTCCAAAGGGTAGATAGCTCTGGGGAACCCTGATTTAAGCTACGCCTACCATTGTTCTCTTCATCCATTTCTTTACAATATTTAAATAAAAAGAGTTGCCAATGCTGTTGTACATGTATAACTTTACACATTTGTATACTTTCTCCCATACGTGTACTATATCAAAGCAATAGCTTTGATCCAGCTGAGGCATGGCGGCTTGTCATTGTTCAAAACCAACCTTCATCCGACAAAGGAAATTATAATTGGTGTAGTATCGAAAATCTGTCTATCTGACGGTCAATCGGATCGGGGTCGCCCTAGCCACTTACCCGTCTCTGTGGTCTAGTGGTTAAGGCACCGGCGTTCAAAGCTGGGGGCCCGGGTTCGATTCCCGGCAGAGACATTTTTTCGGCATCACCAATTTTTCCAAAGGGTAGATAGCTCTGGGGAACCCTGATTTAAGCTACGCCTACCATTGTTCTCTTCATCCATTTCTTTACAATATTTAAATAAAAAGAGTTGCCAATGCTGTTGTACATGTATAACTTTACACATTTGTATACTTTCTCCCATACGTGTACTGTATCAAAGCAATAGCTTTGATCCAGCTGAGGCATGGCGGCTTGTCATTGTTCAAAACCCACCTTCATCCGACAAAGAAAATTATAATTGGTGTAGTATCGAAAATCTGTCTATCTGACGGTCAATCGGATCGGGGTCGCCCTAGCCACTTACCCGTCTCTGTGGTCTAGTGGTTAAGGCACCGGCGTTCAAAGCTGGGGGCCCGGGTTCGATTCCCGGCAGAGACATTTTTTCGGCATCACCAATTTTTCCAAAGGGTAGATAGCTCTGGGGAACCTTGATTTAAGCTACGCCTTCCATTGTTCTCTTCATCCATTTCTTTACAATATTTAAATAAAAAGAGTTGCCAATGCTGTTGTACATGTATAACTTTACACATTTGTATACTTTCTCCCATACGTGTACTGTATCAAAGCAATAGCTTTGATCCAGCTGAGGCATGGCGGCTTGTCATTGTTCAAAACCCACCTTCACCCGACAAAGGAAATTATAATTGGTGTAGTATCGAAAATCTGTCTATCTGACGGTCAATCGGATCGGGGTCGCCCTAGCCACTTACCCGTCTCTGTGGTCTAGTGGTTAAGGCACCGGCGTTCAAAGCTGGGGGCCCGGGTTCGATTCCCGGCAGAGACATTTTTTCGGCATCACCAATTTTTCCAAAGGGTAGATAGCTCTGGGGAACCCTGATTTAAGCTACGCCTACCATTGTTCTCTTCATCCATTTCTTTACAATATTTAAATAAAAAGAGTTGCCAATGCTGTTGTACATGTATAACTTTACACATTTGTATACTTTCTCCCATACGTGTACTGTATCAAAGCAATAGCTTTGATCCAGCTGAGGCATGGCGGCTTGTCATTGTTCAAAACCCACCTTCATCCGACAAAGAAAATTATAATTGGTGTAGTATCGAAAATCTGTCTATCTGACGGTCAATCGGATCGGGGTCGCCCTAGCCACTTACCCGTCTCTGTGGTCTAGTGGTTAAGGCACCGGCGTTCAAAGCTGGGGGCCCGGGTTCGATTCCCGGCAGAGACATTTTTTCGGCATCACCAATTTTTCCAAAGGGTAGATAGCTCTGGGGAACCTTGATTTAAGCTACGCCTTCCATTGTTCTCTTCATCCATTTCTTTACAATATTTAAATAAAAAGAGTTGCCAATGCTGTTGTACATGTATAACTTTACACATTTGTATACTTTCTCCCATACGTGTACTGTATCAAAGCAATAGCTTTGATCCAGCTGAGGCATGGCGGCTTGTCATTGTTCAAAACCCACCTTCACCCGACAAAGGAAATTATAATTGGTGTAGCATCGAAAATCTGTCTATCTGACGGTCAATCGGATCGGGGTCGCCCTAGCCACTTACCCGTCTCTGTGGTCTAGTGGTTAAGGCACCGGCGTTCAAAGCTGGGGGCCCGGGTTCGATTCCCGGCAGATACATTTTTTCGGCATCACCAATTTTTCCAAAGGGTAGATAGCTCTGGGGAACCCTGATTTAAGCTACGCCTACCATTGTTCTCTTCATCCATTTCTTTACAATATTTAAATAAAAAGAGTTGCCAATGCTGTTGTACATGTATAACTTTACACATTTGTATACTTTCTCCCATACGTGTACTGTATCAAAGCAATAGCTTTGATCCAGCTGAGGCATGGCGGCTTGTCATTGTTCAAAACCCACCTTCATCCGACAAAGGAAATTATAATTGGTGTAGTATCGAAAATCTGTCTATCTGACGGTCAATCGGATCGGGGTCGCCCTAGCCACTTACCCGTCTCTGTGGTCTAGTGGTTAAGGCACCGGCGTTCAAAGCTGGGGGCCCGGGTTCGATTCCCGGCAGAGACATTTTTTCGGCATCACCAATTTTTCCAAAGGGTAGATAGCTCTGGGGAACCTTGATTTAAGCTACGCCTACCATTGTTCTCTTCATCCATTTCTTTACAATATTTAAATAAAAAGAGTTGCCAATGCTGTTGTACATGTATAACTTTACACATTTGTATACTTTCTCCCATACGTGTACTGTATCAAAGCAATAGCTTTGATCCAGCTGAGGCATGGCGGCTTGTCATTGTTCAAAACCTACCTTCACCCGACAAAGGAAATTATAATTGGTGTAGTATCGAAAATCTGTCTATCTGACGGTCAATCGGATCGGGGTCGCCCTAGCCACTTACCCGTCTCTGTGGTCTAGTGGTTAAGGCACCGGCGTTCAAAGCTGGGGGCCCGGGTTCGATTCCCGGCAGAGACATTTTTTCGGCATCACCAATTTTTCCAAAGGGTAGATAGCTCTGGGGAACCTTGATTTAAGCTACGCCTACCATTGTTCTCTTCATCCATTTCTTTACAATATTTAAATAAAAAGAGTTGCCAATGCTGTTGTACATGTATAACTTTACACATTTGTATACTTTCTCCCATACGTGTACTGTATCAAAGCAATAGCTTTGATCCAGCTGAGGCATGGCGGCTTGTCATTGTTCAAAACCCACCTTCACCCGACAAAGGAAATTATAATTGGTGTAGTATCGAAAATCTGTCTATCTGACGGTCAATCGGATCGGGGTCGCCCTAGCCACTTACCCGTCTCTGTGGTCTAGTGGTTAAGGCACCGGCGTTCAAAGCTGGGGGCCCGGGTTCGATTCCCGGCAGAGACATTTTTTCGGCATCACCAATTTTTCCAAAGGGTAGATAGCTCTGGGGAACCTTGATTTAAGCTACGCCTACCATTGTTCTCTTCATCCATTTCTTTACAATATTTAAATAAAAAGAGTTGCCAATGCTGTTGTACATGTATAACTTTACACATTTGTATACTTTCTCCCATACGTGTACTGTATCAAAGCAATAGCTTTGATCCAGCTGAGGCATGGCGGCTTGTCATTGTTCAAAACCCACCTTCACCCGACAAAGGAAATTATAATTGGTGTAGTATCGAAAATCTGTCTATCTGACGGTCAATCGGATCGGGGTCGCCCTAGCCACTTACCCGTCTCTGTGGTCTAGTGGTTAAGGCACCGGCGTTCAAAGCTGGGGGCCCGGGTTCGATTCCCGGCAGAGACATTTTTTCGGCATCACCAATTTTTCCAAAGGGTAGATAGCTCTGGGGAACCCTGATTTAAGCTACGCCTACCATTGTTCTCTTCATCCATTTCTTTACAATATTTCAATAAAAAGAGTTGCCAATGCTGTTGTACATGTATAACTTTACACATTTGTATACTTTCTCCCATACGTGTACTATATCAAAGCAATAGCTTTGATCCAGCTGAGGCATGGCGGCTTGTCATTGTTCAAAACCCACCTTCATCCGACAAAGTAAATTATAATTGGTGTAGTATCGAAAATCTGTCTATCTGACGGTCAATCGGATCGGGGTCGCCCTAGCCACTTACCCGTCTCTGTGGTCTAGTGGTTAAGGCACCGGCGTTCAAAGCTGGGGGCCCGGGTTCGATTCCCGGCAGAGACATTTTTTCGGCATCACCAATTTTTCCAAAGGGTAGATAGCTCTGGGGAACCTTGATTTAAGCTACGCCTACCATTGTTCTCTTCATCCATTTCTTTACAATATTTAAATAAAAAGAGTTGCCAATGCTGTTGTACATGTATAACTTTACACATTTGTATACTTTCTCCCATACGTGTACTGTATCAAAGCAATAGCTTTGATCCAGCTGAGGCATGGCGGCTTGTCATTGTTCAAAACCCACCTTCACCCGACAAAGGAAATTATAATTGGTGTAGTATCGAAAATCTGTCTATCTGACGGTCAATCGGATCGGGGTCGCCCTAGCCACTTACCCGTCTCTGTGGTCTAGTGGTTAAGGCACCGGCGTTCAAAGCTGGGGGCCCGGGTTCGATTCCCGGCAGAGACATTTTTTCGGCATCACCAATTTTTCCAAAGGGTAGACAGCTCTGGGGAACCCTGATTTAAGCTACGCCTACCATTGTTCTCTTCATCCATTTCTTTACAATATTTAAATAAAAAGAGTTGCCAATGCTGTTGTACATGTATAACTTTACACATTTGTATACTTTCTCCCATACGTGTACTGTATCAAAGCAATAGCTTTGATCCGGCTGAGGCATGGCGGCTTGTCATTGTTCAAAACCCACCTTCACCCGACAAAGGAAATTATAATTGGTGTAGTATCGAAAATCTGTCTATCTGACGGTCAATCGGATCGGGGTCGCCCTAGCCACTTACCCGTCTATGTGGTTTAGTGGTTAAGGCACCGGCGTTCAAAGCTGGGGGCCCGGGTTCGATTCCCGGCAGAGACATTTTTTCGGCATCACCAATTTTTCCAAAGGGTAGATAGCTCTGGGGAACCCTGATTTAAGCTACGCCTACCATTGTTCTCTTCATCCATTTCTTTACAATATTTAAATAAAAAGAGTTGCCAATGCTGTTGTACATGTATAACTTTACACATTTGTATACTTTCTCCCATACGTGTACTGTATCAAAGCAATAGCTTTGATCCGGCTGAGGCATGGCGGCTTGTCATTGTTCAAAACCCACCTTCACCCGACAAAGGAAATTATAATTGGTGTAGTATCGAAAATCTGTCTATCTGACGGTCAATCGGATCGGGGTCGCCCTAGCCACTTACCCGTCTCTGTGGTCTAGTGGTTAAGGCACCGGCGTTCAAAGCTGGGGGCCCGGGTTCGATTCCCGGCAGAGACATTTTTTCGGCATCACCAATTTTTCCAAAGGGTAGATAGCTCTGGGGAACCTTGATTTAAGCTACGCCTTCCATTGTTCTCTTCATCCATTTCTTTACAATATTTAAATAAAAAGAGTTGCCAATGCTGTTGTACATGTATAACTTTACACATTTGTATACTTTCTCCCATACGTGTACTGTATCAAAGCAATAGCTT